>NC_092144.1:36948389-37254083 GCF_043159975.1 Macaca nemestrina
GACATGGATGCATCTGGAAACCATCATCCTCAGCAAACTTTCACAAGAACAGAAAACCAAACACTGCATGTTCTCACTCATAGGTGGGAACTGAACAATGAGATCACTTGGACTCTGGAAGGGGAACATCACACACCGGGGCCTATCATGGGGAGGGGGGAGGGGGGAGGGTTTGCATTGAGAGTTATACCTGATATAAATGACGAGTTGATAGGTACTGACGAGTTGATGGGTGCAGCACACCAATATGGCACAAATATACATATGTAACAAACCTGCACATTATGCACATGTACCCTAGAACTTAAGGTATAATAATAATAAAAATATATATATATAAAAATAATTTTAAAAATTAAAGACATCCAAACTTAAAAAAATAAAAGGAAAAAAGAAAAAGTGCTCGTCATCACTGAAATGAAATGAAAATGAAAACCACAATGAGATACCATCTCACACCAGTTAGAATAACAATCATTAAAAAGTCAGGAAACAACAGGTGCTGGAGTGGATGTGGAGAAATAGGAACACTTTTACACTGTTGGTGAGATTGTAAACTTGTTCAACCATTGTGGAAAATAGTGTATAATTCCTCAAGGATCTAGAACTAGAAATACCATTTGACCCAACCATCCCATTACTGGGGATATACCCAAAAGATTATAAATCATGCTGCTATAAAGACATATGCACATGTATGTTTATTGCAGCACTATTCACAATAGCGAAGACTTGGAATCAACCCAAATGTCCATCAGCGACAGACTGGATTAAGAAAATGTGGCATATCAGAGAAATGCAAATCAAAACCACAATGAGATACCATCTCACACCAGTTAGAATGGCAGTCATTAAAAAGTCAGGAAACAACAGGTGCTGCAGAGGATGTGGAGAAATAGCAATACTTTTACACTGTTGGTGGTATTGTAAACTAGTTCAACCATTATGGAAAACAGTATGGTGATTCCTCAAGTATCTAGAACTAGATGTACCATATGATCCAGGCATCCCATTACTGGGTATATACCCAAAGTGTATAAGTCATGCTACTATAGACATATGCACACGTATGTTCATTGTGGCACTATTCACAATAACAAAGACTTGGAATCAACCCCAATGTCCATCAGTGACAGACTGAATTAAGAAAATGTGGCACATATACACCATGGAATACTATGCAGCCATAAAAAAGGGTGAGTTTGTGTCCTTTGTAGGGACACAGATGTAGCTGGAAACCATCATTCTCAGCAAACTATTGCAAGAACAGAAAAGCAAATGCCGCATGTTCTCACTCATAGGTGGGAACTGAACAATGAGATCACCTGGACTGGGGAAGGGGAACATCACACACGGGGGTCTATCGTTGGGGGGGGGTGGGGAGGGATTGCATTGGGAGTTATACCTGATGTAAATGACGAGTTGATAGGTGCTGACGAGTTGATGGGGCAGCACACCAACATGGCACAAGTATACATATGTAACAAATCTGCACATTGTGCACATGTACCATAGAACTTAAAGTATAATAATAAAAAAAAAGAATATCTTTTGTTGCCCAGTTGTCTCTATCCTTAGACTGCCTTTGGTCAGCCAGAAGTCTCGTCTATTAGAATGCATGTGGTCATTGGGGCTTCTCTTACATTATAATGACCAGGGTCGCCTAGGTGTCTTTTTTATTAGACTTCCTTTGGTAGGCTAGGAGTCTCTATCAGACTGCCTGGAGTTGCCCAGTTGTCTCTAATAATCAAACCGCCTGGGGTTGGACAGGAGTCTCTCTAATCCAAATGCCTGGAATAAACCAGATGTCTCTATCATTAGACTGTGTTGAGTCGGCTAGGAGTCTCTCCCTTCAGAATACTGGAGGTCATCCAGGTGTTTCTGTAATTAGACTACCTGAAGTCAGTCCAATAGAATGTCAGATGTCACACTTGTGTCTCTATCATTAGACTGCCTCAGATCGGGCGAGGGATGGCATTGGGAGTTATACCTGATGTAAATGACGACTTGATGGGTGCTGACGAGTTGATAGGTGCAGCACACCAACATGGCACAAGTATACATATGTAACAAACCTGCACGTTGTGCACATGTATCCTAGAACTTAAAGTATAATAAAAAAAAAAATGGCTACAAAAACAAAACAAACAAAAAGAAATGTTTGCAACTTGCTGAATCAAAAGAATGTTTTGACTCTCAGAGACGAAACCACACATCAGAAAGTAGTTTCACAGAGAGCTTCTTTCTAGTTTTTGTTTGGGGATATTTCCTTTTTCACCATATGCCTCTACGGGCTCCCAAATGTCCCTTCCTGTATTGTAACAAAAGAGAGTTTCTGTTGGGGAAACCAGACTCTGGTCACCCAGCAGGTGCCCCGAACCCGGCTGAGAGGAAGGAGCTTGAAAGAGACAGAATACGTGTTTAAAAGGCGTGTCCAGGAGACCAGACTGTTAGAGGTTTACTCACAGCCTGGAGCTATTGGGCTCTGCCCAATTTATTGGTTTGCAAGGTCTTTGTTCTCAGGGCAGATGGAAGGGGGAGAAGGGATAAGGAAAAGGATTAATCAGTGAAGGAGAACTCGTGAGTCATTCAATAAAATGTATAGCAGTGCCGGTTTCAGTTAATTTCCTTGAGCAAAGGCATGTGAGTAAACTACTTAAGATCTTTAACTTATCGGGACTGAAACGGGTTGGAGTGGGTTTCAGGAGGAGCCAAGATGTTTGATTATACTCCACTGCTTGAAGGGAGTGTTATTTCCCTGGGCAACCTGTGGAATGCCACTGAGCATTTGTGCTCTCGGGGCATAAAGACATGAAGGCAAAAAGGAGACTTTTCTCCTCAGAAGTTGCCGATGTCTCCACATGAATGTCTCACACAGGGGAGACCAACTGAACTGGCACCTCAGAAACTCTCTTTCCCACAGTTTCCAGCATGGTAAATACAAAGAAATCTTTAACTCTGTGAGATGAATAAGCACATCACCAAGAAGTTTCACAGATAGCTTCTTTCTACTTTTTATCTCGGAATGTTCAGTTTTTCATTATAGACCTCTATGGGCCCCAAAATGTCTCTTCACTGATTCTATCTAAAGAGAGTTACAAACTCGTTGTATCAAAAGATTGGTTTAACTTTGTAAGATGAATCCATGCATCACAATGCAGTTTCACAGATGACTTCTTTCTAGTTTTTATCTGGGGATATTCTGTTTCTCACCATAGACCACAATGGGCTCATAAATGTCCCTTCAAAGATTCCACAAAGCAGAGTTTGCAATCTGCTTCATCAAAAGTAAGGTTTAACTTTGTGAGATGAACCCACACATCACTAAACAGTGTCACAGTTAGCTTCTTTTTAATTTTTATCTGGGGATATTCGGTTTTTCACCATCAGCCTCTATGTTCCCAAAAATGTCCCATCACAGATCCTACCAAAACAGTGTTTACAATCTGCTGAATCAAAAGAAAGTTTTAAATCTGTGAGATGAATCCACACATTACAAAGTTGTTTCAGAGATAATTTCTTTCTAGTTTTTATCTGGGGATATTCAGTTTTTTGCAATAGGACTCTAAGGGCTCACAAATGTCCCATTGCAGATTCTACCTAAAGAATGTTTCAAACCTCCTGTATCAAAAGAGCAGTTTAACTCTGTGAGATTGACCCACACACATTGTAAAGCAGTTTCACAGATAGCTTCTTTCTAATTTTTATCTGTTTTTCACCTATGGCCTCCAAGAGCTCCAAAATGTCACATCGCAAATTCTACCAAAAAAGTGTTTCCAACCTGCTGAATCAAAAGAAAGGTTTAACTCTGTGAGATGAATCCACACATCACAAAGCAGTTTCATAAATAACTTCTTTCTAGTTTTTATATGGGGATATTCAGTTTTTAACCATAGGCCTCAATGGGCTCTCAAATGTTTATTTGAGATTCTATCAAAAGAGCGTTTCCAACCTCCTGAAAAAAAAAAAAAAAGTTTTCCTCTGTGAGATGAATGCACACATCAAAAAACAGTTTCACAGATAGCTTCTTTCTAGTTTTTATCTGAGGATTTTTTTTTTTTTTTTTTTAGCATAGACGTCCAGCGGTTCCCAAATGTCACTTCTCAGATTCCACCAAAAGAGTGATTCTTACCTGCTGAATCAAAAGAAACGTTTAATTTTGTGAGATGAATCCACACATTAGAAGGCAGTTTCACAGATAGGTTCCTTCTAGTTTTTATCTGGAGATATTCTGTTTTACACCATAGGCTTCAATGGACTCCCAAATGTCTTTTTGCAGATTCTACAAAAAGAGTGTTTCCATCCTACTGATCCAAAGAAAGATTTAATGGTGGGAGACGAATCCACACATCTCAAAGCAGTTACAATGATAGCTTCTTTCTAGTTTTTATATGGGAATATTCTGTTTTTCATCATAGACCTTAATGGATTCCCAAATGTCGCATTACAGACTCTACCAAAAGAGTGTTTTCCACGGGGTATTTGATTTTTCACCATAGGCTACAATGGGCTCCTAAATGTCCCTTTGTAGATTCTACCTAAAAAGTGGTTCAAATCTTCTGTATCAAAAGAAATGTTTAACTCTTTGAGCTGAACCCACACACAACAAGGCAGTTTCACAGATAGTGTCTTTCTAGTTTTATCTGGGGATTTTCAGTTTTTCACCATAGGCCTCAATGTGCTCCCAAATGTCCCTTTGCAGATTCTACTTAAAGAAAGTTTTTAACCTACTGAATCAAAATAAAGGTTTGTCTCTGTGAGTTGAATTCACACATCGTAAAGTACCTTCACAGATAGATTCTTCCTACTTTTTATCTGGGGATATTCGGTTTTTCACCATAGGCCTCATTGGGGTCTCAAATGTTTCTTCGAGATTCTACCAAAACAGTATTTCCAACCTGCTGAATCAAAACAAAGTTTTAACTGTGAGATGTATCCACTCATCACAAAGCAGTTTCACAGGTAGCTTATTTCTATTTTTTTCCTGGGATATTCAGTTTTTTGCTATAGGCTCCAAAGAGCTCCCAAATGTCTCTCCACAGATTCTACAGAAAGAATGTTGGTAACCTGCTGAATCAAAAGAAAGATTTAACTCTGTGAGATGAATCCACACATCACAAAGTAGTTTCACAGATAGCTTCTTTCTAATTTTTATCATGGGATATTCTGCTTTTCACCATAGGCTTCAAGGTACTCTCAAATATACTTTCACAGATTCCAAAAAATAATCTTTGCAACCTGCTGAATAAAAAGAAAGACTTAACTTAGTGACATGAATCCAAACATAACAAAGCAGTTTCACAGATACATTCTTTCTAGTTTACAACTGGGGATATTCTGTTTCCCCCTTAGGCCTCTATGGGCTCCCAAATGTTTCTTCACAGATTCTACCTAAAGAATATTTCCAATAAGTTGTATCAAAAGAATGGTTCAACTATATGAGATAAATGCACACATCACAAAGCAGTTTCACATATAGCTTCTTTCTAGTTTTTATCTGTGAATATTCAGTTTCTCACTATAGGGCTCAATGGGCTCCAAAATGTCCCTTAGGAGATTCTACAAAAGGAGTGTTTGCTGGCTGCTGAATCAAAAGAAAGTTTGAGCTCTTTGAGATGTATCCACACATCACATAACAGTTTCACAAATAGCTTCATTCCAGTTTTAATCTTGGGATATTTGGTTTTTCACTACAGGCATCACCGGGGTCTCAAATGATCCTTAACAGATTCTATTATAAAAATGTTTCCAACATGTTTAATTAAAAGAAAGGATTAACACCGTGAGATGAATCCACACATCACAAAACAGTTTCAGAGATCACTTCTTTTTAGTTTTTATGTGGGGATATTCGATTTTTCACCATAAGCTTCTAAGGGTGTAACAAGGTAGCTTTGCAAGTTCTACCAAAAGAGTTTTTCCAACCTGCTGAATTAAAAGAAAGTTTTAACTCTGTGAGATAAATCTGCACATCGCAAAGTAGTTTCATTGATACCTTCTTACTAATTTTTATCTGCAAATATTCAGTTTTTCACCATAGCCTCTAGGGCTCCAAAATGTCTCTTCATAGTTTCTGCCTAATATTTCAAACCTGCTGATCCAAAGAAAGGTTTAACTCTGTGGGATGAATCCACACATCACAAAGCAGTTTCACAGATACTTTCTTTCTAGTTTTTATCTGGAGATATTCTGTTTCTCACCATAGGCCTCAATTGACTCCCAAATGTCCCTTCTCAGATTCCACAAAAAAGAATGTTTGCAACCTGGTGAATTTAAAGAAAGGTTTAACGTTGTGAGATGAATCCACACATCACATAGCAATTTCACAGGTAGCTTCTTTCTAGTTTTTATCTGTGGATATTCTGTTTTTCACCATCAACCTCAAAGTGCTCCCAAATATCCATTCACAGATTCTACTTAAAGAATGTTTCCAACCTGCTGAATGAAAAGTAAAGTTTATCTCTGTGAGATGAATCCACACATCACAAAGCAGTTTCACAGATAGCTTCTTTCTAGTTTTTATCTGGGGAAATTCTGTTTTTTACCACAGACCTGAAAAGGCTTTCAAATGTTTCTTTGCCGATTGTAAGAAAAGAGAGTTTCCATCCTGATGAATCAAAACAGACATTTAACTCTGTGAGAGGAATTGAAACATCACAAAGCACTTACATTCACAGATAGCTTCTTTCTAGTTTTTATCTGGGGATACTTGGTTTTTCACCACAGGCCTCAATAAGCTGCCAAATGTCCCTTCGTAGATTCTAAGAAGACAGTGTTTCCAACTTGCTGAATGAAAATAAAGGTTAAAATCTCTCATGTAAATCCACACATTACAAAGCAGTTTCACAGATAACTTCTTTTGAATTTTTATCTGGGACTATTCTGTTTTTCTCCATAGGCCTTTGTGAGTTACAAACTGTCCCTTCTCAGATTCTGCCTAGGCAGTGTTTCAAACCTTCTCTATCAAAAGAAAGATTTAACTCTGTGAGGTGAATCCATACATCACAAAGCAGTTTCATTGATAGTGTCTTTCTAGTTCTAATCTCAGGATATTCACTTTTTTTTCTACAGGCCTCAAGGGGATCCAAAATGTCCCTCTGCAGATTCTGTTAAAAGAATATTTGCACCTTGCTGAATCAAATGAAAGATTTAACTCTGTGAGATGAATCCACATATCAGAAAGTAGTTTCACAGAGAGCTTCTTTCTAGTTGTTATTTTGGGATATTCAGTTTTTCACCATAGACCTATATGAGCACCAAAATGTCCCTGTACATATTGTACCCAAAAGGCGTTTCCAACCTGGTTAACAAAAGAAAGGTTTAATTCTGTTAGATGAATCCACACATCACAAAGAAGTTTCACAGGTAGCTTATTTCTACTTGTTATCTGAGGATATTCAGTTTTTCATTATAAGACTCTATGCCCCCAAATGTCCCTTCACAGATTATACCTAAAGAGTGTTTCAAATCTTCTGTATCAAAAGAATGGTTTATCTCTGGGAGATGAATCCACTTATCACAAAGCAGTTTCAAAGTTATCTACTTTCTAGTTTTTAACTGGCTTTATTCGGTTTCTCACCATAGGCAAAAATGGGCTTCCAAATGTCCCTTCACAGATTCCACAAACCAGTGTTTGCAACTTGCTGAATCAAAGTAAGGTTTAACTCTGTGAGATGAATCCACACATCTTTAAGCAGTTTCACAGATAGCTTCTTTTTAATTTTTATCTGGGAATATTCAGTTTTTCACCTTTGGCTACTATGGTCTCCAAATGTCCCATCACAGATCTTACGAAAAGCGTGTTTCCAACCTGCTGAATCAAAAGAAAGGCTTAAATCTGTGATATGAATTCACACATCACAAATCAGTTTCACAGACAGTTTCTTTCTGGTTTTTATCTGGGGATATTCGGTTTTTCACCATACGGCTCTACAGACTCCCAAATTCCCATGGCAGATTCTACCTAAAGAGTGTTTCCAACCTGCTGAAACAAAAGAAACCTTTTACTCTGTGAGACGAATCCACACATCACAAAACAGTTTCACTCATAGCTTCTTTTTAGTTTTTATCTGGGGATATTCTGTTTTTCACCATAGGCCTCTATGGACTCCTAAATATCCTTTTGCAGATTCTACCAAAAGAGAGTTTCCTACCTGCTGAATCAATAGAAAGGTTTAACTCTGTTAGATGAATCCACCAATCAAAAAGCAGTTTCACACATAGCTTCCTTTTAGTTTTTATCTGGAGATATTCATTTTGTTTTCCATGGGCCTTAATGGGCTCTCAAATGTCCATTGGCAGATTTTACAAAAAGGGTATTTCAATCCTGCTGATTATTCTGCAAGAAGAATCAAAAGAAATGTTTAACTCTGTGAGATGAGTCACACATCACAATGCAGTTTCAAAGATAGCTTTTGTCTAGTATTTGTCTGTGGATATTTGGTTTTCATGATGCATCACAATGGGCTCCCAAATGCCCCTTCACAGATTCTACAGAAGGAATGTTTCCAATCTGCTGAATCAAAAGAAAGTTGTATCTCTGAGATGAATCCACACATCACAAAACAGTTTCACAGATAGTTTCTAGATTTTATCTGGGTATGTTAGATGTTTCATTCTAGGCCTCAATGGGCTCCAAAATATCCCTTTCCAGATTCTATAAAAAGAGTATTTTCCACCTGCTGAATCATAAGAAAGGTTTAACTCTGTGAGATGAATCGACACATCACCAAGCAATTTCACATATAGCTTCTTTCTACTTTCTATCTGTGGATATTTTGTTTTTCACCCTAGGCCTCTATGGGCTCCCAAATGTCCCTTCGCATATTCTATGTATAAAGTCTTTCAAACCTGATGTATAAAAACAAAGGTTTAAATTTGTAAGGTGAATCCACACATCAGAAAGTAGTTTGACAGATAGCTTCTTTCTAGATTTTATCTGGGGTTATTTGATTTTTCACTATAGGTTTCAATGGGCTCCCAAATATTTCTTCACAGATTCTACTTAAGTTATGTTTCCTTTTCTGAATCAAACAAGAGGTTTAAATTTGTGAAATGAATCCATACATCAGAAAGCAGTTTCACAGACAGCTTCTTTCTAGTTTTTATCTGTGGATATTCTGTTTTTCACCATAGGCCTCTCTGGGCTCCAACTATACCTTTGCAGATTCTTCCTAAGGAGATTTTCAAACCTGCTGTATCAAAAGACAGGGTTAAATTTGTGAGATGAATCCACATATCCAAAAGCAGTTTCGTAGATATAATTCTCTTTAGTTTGTCACTCGGGATATTCTGTTTTTCATTGCAGGCCTCAGAGGTCCCACAAATGTCCCTTTTCAGATTCTACAAGAAGAATGTTTGCAAACTCTTGAATCAAAAGAAACGTTTAACTCTGTGAAATGAATCCAAACATCATGAAGCAATTACAGAGAACTTCTTTCTAGTTTTTATCTAGGGATATTCAGTTTTTCAACAAAGGCCTCAATAAGCTCCCAAATGTCCATTCAGATTCTACCAAAAGAGTGTTTCCAACCAAATAAAGTTTTAACTTTGTGAGCTAAATCCACACTTCACCACGCAGTTTCACAGATAGCTTCTTTCTAGCTTTTATCTTGAGATATTTGGTTTTTCACCCTAGTCCTCAATGGACTCCAAAATGTCCCTTCCAGATTCTGTAAAAAAACAGTTTCTGACATATTAAATCAAAACAAACATTTATCTCAGCGAGATGAATGCACATATCACAATGCAGCTTCACAGAGATCTTTTTTTTAGTTTTTATCTTGGGATGTTTTGTTTTTAACCATAAGTCTCAGTAGGCTCTCAAATGTCCCTTCACAGATTCTATGGAAAAAAAAATTCCAAATTGCTGAATCAAAAGAAAGGTTTAACTTTGTGTGATGAATGCACACACCTGAAAGCAGTTTCACAGACATCTTCTTTCTAGTTTTCATCTGTAGATTTTGGGTTTTCCAGAGCAGGTTTCAAAAATATCCCAAATGTCTGTTCGCAGAGTCTACAAAAAGAATGTGTGTAACCTGTTGAATCAAGTGAAAGGTTTAACTCTCCGAGATGATTCCACACACCAGAAAGCAGTTTCACTAGTTTTTATCTGGGGATATTCGGTTTATCACCAAAGGCCTCTATTGACTCCCACATGGCCCTTCTCAGTCCCCACCAAAAGTTTGTTTCCAACATGCTGAATCAAAAACAACGTTTAACACTTTGAGATGAATCTGCAGATCACAAAACAGTTTCACCTATAGCTTCTTTATAGCTTACAAATGGGGATATTCTCTCATTCATCATAGACCTCAAAGGGCTCAAAAATTTCCCTTGTAGATTCTACCAAATGAGTGTTTCCAACCTGCTAAATCAATCGAAAATTTATCTCTGTGAGATGAATCCACACATCACAAATCAGTTTCACTGATAGCTTCTTTCTAGTTTTTATCTAGGGATATTCTGTTTTTTTCCATGGGCTTCTATGGGCTCCTGGGCTCCCAAATATCCTTTCACAGATTCTACCTAAAGAGTGTTTCAAACCTGCTGTATCAAAAGAAAGGTTTAACTCTGTGTGATGAATACAAATATCACAAAGCCGTTTCACAGATAGCTTCTCTCTAGATTTTATCTGGGGATATTCCGTTTTCACCATAGGCCTCTAAGGGCTCCCACATTTCCCCATGTAGATTCTATCAAAAAAGTGTTTCAAACCTGCTGAATCAAAAGAAATCTTTAGTTCTGTGGGATGAATCCACACATCACAAAGCAGTTTCACAGATAGCTTCTTTCTAGTTTTTATTTTGTAATATTCGGTTTTTCACAATAGTCCTCAATGGGCTCCCAAATGTCCCTTTGCAGATTGTAACAAAAGATTGTTTCCAACCTGCTTAATCAAAGGAAAGATGAATTCACACATTACAAATAAGTTTCACAGATAGCTTCTTTCTAGTTTTTATCTGGGAGTATTCTCTTTTTCACCAGAGGCCTCAAAAAGTTCCCAAACGTCTCTTTGCAGATTCTACCAAAACAGTGTTCCAACCTACTGAATCAAAATTATGATTTAACTCTATGAGATGAATCTACACATCACAAAGCAGTTTCACAGAAAGTTTCTTAACAGTTTTATCTGGGGATAATTGTTTTTTCACTTTAGGCCTCAATGGGCTCCCAAATGACCATTTGCAGACTCTACCTAAAGAGTATTTCGACTCTGCTGAATCAAAATAAACGTTTAACTCTGTGAGATGAATCCACACATCACAAAGCAGTTTCAAAGATATCTTCTTTCTAATTTTTATCTGGATATTCTGTTTTTCACCACAGGCCTCAGAGAACTCCCAAATATTCCTTTGCAGATTCTACAAAAGCAGTGTTTCAAACCTGCCAAACCAAGAGAAAGGTTTTACTCTCTGAGATGAATCCACACATCATGAAGCTGTTTCACTGACAGCGTCATTCTAGTTTTCATCTGGGGATATTCTATTTTTTCACTATAGGCCTCTATGGCCTCCCAAATGTCCCTTTGCAAATTCTACCTAAAGGGTGTTTTATACCTGCTGTATGAAAACAAACGTTTCACTCTATAAGATGAATCCATACAACACAAAGCAGTCACACATAGCTTCTTTCTAGTTTCTATCTGGGGATATTCCATTTTTCACCATATGCCTTTAAGGGCTCCCAAATGTCTCTTCACAGATCCTACAAAAACAGTTTCCAACCTACTGTATCAAAAGAAACGTTTAATTCTGTGATGTGAATCCACATATCACAAAGCAGATTCATTCACAGCTTCTTCTTAGTTTTTATCTGGGGATATCCGTTTTTCACTATAGTCCTCAAAGTCCCAAATTTCCCATTGTGGATTCTACCTAAAGAGTGTTTCAGACCTGCTGTATCAAAAGAAAGGTGTAACTCCGTGATATGAATCCACACATCACTAAGTAATTTCACAGATATCTTCTTTCTACTTTTTAACAGTGGATATTTAGTTTTTCACCATATGCCTCAAAGAATTCCCAAAAGTCCCTTTGCAGATTGTACCACATCAGTGTTTTCAACCTGCCAAATCAAGAGAAATGTTTTACTCTGTGAGATGAATTCACACATTACGAAGCTGTTTCACTGATAGCTTCATTCTAGCTTTTATCTTAGGATATTCTGTTTTTCACCATAGGCCTCTATGGGCTCCCATATGTCCCTTCACAGATTCTACCTGGAGTGTTTTAAATTTGCTGTACGAATAAAAATGGTTTGACAATGTAAGAGGAATCCACACATTACAAAGTAGTTTCACAGATAACTTCTCTCTAGTTTTTATCTGGGGATATTTAGTTTTTACCATTTACCTCCAGGGGCTTCCAAACGTCTCTTTGCAGATTCTAGCTAAACAGTGTTTCCATCGTACTGAATCAAATGAAAAGTTTAGTTCTGTGAGATGAATCCACATAGCACAAAGCAGTTTCATTCATAGCTTCTTCCTAGTTTTTATCTGGGGATATTCTGTTTCTCACCATAGTCCTCATAGTCCAAAGTGTCCCATCATAGATTCTACCTAAAGAGTGTTTCAAACCTGCTGTATCAAAGAAAGGTTTAACTCTGTGAGATGAATCCACATATCACTAAGTAGTTTTACAGAAATCTTCTTCCTAGTTTTTATCTCATGACATTATGTTTTTCACTACAAGTCCTTATGGGCTCCCAAATGTCCCTTCACTGATGTACCAAAAAAAAATTTTTTTTGCAACCTCTGAATCTAAAGAAAGGTTTAACTCTGTGAGATGAATCCACAATCACAAAATGGTTTCACAGATAGCTTCTTTCTAGTTTTTACTTAGAAATATCTGGGGATATTTGGTATTTCACCATAAGGCTTTATGGGCTTCCACATGTCTCTCCAGAGATTCTACCAAAAAAGTGTTTCTAACCTGGAGTATCAATAGGAAGGTTTAACTATGTGAGATGAATCCACACATCAAAAAAAAAGTTTCACAGATAGGTTTTTTCCAGTTTTTCTCTGGGGATATTCTATTTTTCATTATAGGCCCCTCCGGGGTCTGACATGTCCTTTTGCATATTCTACCTAAAGAGTGTTTAAAACTGGTTGTATGAAAAGAATGTTTTAACTCTGTGAGATGAATCCACACATCACAAAGCCATTTCACAGATAACTTCTTTCTAGTTTTTAACTGGGGTTATTCTATTTCTCCCCATAGGCTTCAATTTGATCTGAAATATCCCTTCTCAGATAATACAAAAAAAATGTTTGCCACCTGCTGAATCAAAAATAGGTTTAACTCTGTGAGATGAATCCTCCCATCACAAAGCAGTTTCACAGATATCTTCTTTATAGTTTTTATCTGGGGATATTCCTTTTTCACCATAGGCCTCTGCGGCCTCCCAAATGTCCCCACATAGATTCTATGAAAAAAATTTTGCAATCTGTTGAATTGCATATTCTACCTAAGGAGTGTTTCCAACCTGTGGAATCAAAAGAAAGGTTTAACTCTGTGAAATAAATACACACGTCATAAAGATGTTTCACAGATAGCTTCTTTCTAGTTTTTATCTGGAGATATTTGGTTTTTCACTACAGGCCTCAAAAGGCTCCCAAATATCCCTTCGTTGATTCTACAAAAAGAATATTTGCAACCAGCAGATTCAATAGAAAGGTTTAAACCTGTGAGATGAATCTACATATCACAAAGCAATTTCACAGATAGGTTCCTTCTAGTTTTTATTTGGGGATATTCTCTTTCTTATAATATGTGTAGGTGGGCTGAAAAATGTTCCTTCACAGATTCTTCTTAAATAGTATTTAAAACATGCTATATTACAGTTAAAGTGTTTTAACTCTACGAGATGATTCCACACATCACAAAGAATTTTCACAGATACATTTTTTCTAGTTTGTATCCTGGAAATTCGGTTTTTCAATATATCTATCAATGGGCTCCCAAATGTCCCCTTGCAGATTCTACAAAATGCCTATTTGAAACCTGTTGAATCAAAAGAAAGGTTTATTTTTGTGAGATGAACCCACACATCACAATGCACTTTCACAGTTGAAAGTAGCTTCTTTCTACTTTTTATCTGGGTATATTCAGTGTTTCAACCTAGGACTTAATGAGCTCCAAAATGTCGCTTCGCAGATTCTATCAAAAGAATGTTTCCAACCTGATGAATCATAAGAAAGATTTAACTCTGTGAGATAAATTCATTCATCAGAAAGCTGTCTCACAGATAGCTTCTTTCTAGTTTTTATCTGGGGATATTCTATTTATCACCATAGGCTTGTATCGGCTACTGCATGACCCTTGCCAAATCTTACCAAAAATTTGTTTCCAACATGCTGAATAAAATGCAATGTTTAACTCGTTTTACCTATAGTTCCTTTTTAGTTTTCATCTGGGGATATTCGGTTATTCATCATAGGCCTCGAAGGGCTGGCAAATGTTTCTTTGTAGATTCTACCAAAAGAGTGTTTCCAACCTCCTGAATCAAACAAAATGTTTAAGTCTGTGAGATGAATCTACACTTCACAAAGGAGTCTCATGGATAGCATGGATAGCTTCTTTCTATCTTTGTATGGGGACATTTCATTTGTCACAATAGGCCTCTAAGGACTCCCAAATGTCCCTTTGCAGATTTCACCAAAAGAGTGTTTCCAACCTGCTGAATCAAAAGAAAGATTTATATCTGTGAGATGAATCCACACATCACAAATCAGTTTCAGAGATAGCTTCTTTCTAGTTTTGATCTGGGGATATTCAGTTTCTCACCATACACCTCTAGGGTTTCCCAAATGACCCTTTGCAGGTTCTACGAAAACAGTGTTTTAGACCTGCTATATCAAAGGAAAGCTTTATCTCTCTTAGATGAATACACACATCACAAAGCCAGTTTCACAGATAGCTTCTTTCTAGTTTTTATCTGGTAATATTTGGTTTTTCACCATTCACCTCATAGGGCTCCAAAATGTCCCTTTGCAGATTCTACCAAAAGAGTGTTTCAAACCTGCTGTATCAAAATAAAGGTTTATCTCTCTTAGAAGAATACGCACATAACAAATCAGTTTCGCAGATAGCTTCTCTAGTTTTTTTCATCTGGAGATATTTTGTTTTTCAACATAAGCTTCACTGAGCTCCCAATATCCTTTGGCAGATTCTTCAAAAAGAGTGTGTGCAACCTACTGAATCAAAAGAAAGGTTTAACGATGTGAGATGAATTCTTACATCACAACGTAGTTTCACAGGTAGTTCTTTCTAGTTTTAATCTCGGGATATTCGGCTTTTCACTACAGACCTCAAGGGTCTTCTAAATGTCCCTTCACAGATTCTATTTTAAAAAGTCTCACAGATAGCTTCTTTCTATCTTTATATGGGGACATTTCATTTGTCACGAAAGGCCTCTAAGGGCTCCCAAATGTCCCTTCACAGATTTTACCAAAGGAGTGTTTACAACCTGCTGGATTGAAAGAAGGGTTTAACTCTATGAGATGAATCCATCGTCACAAAACAGTTTCACAGTTAGCTTCTTTCTAATTTTTATCTGGGGATATTCAGTTTTCCACCATAGGCCTCCATGGATCCCCAATTGTCTCTTCGCAGATTCTACAAAGAGAGTGTTTCAAATCTGCTCTATTAAAAAAAAGGTTTAACTCTGTGAGATGAAACTACACATCAAACGCAGTTTCAGAGATGGGTTCTTTCTGGTTTTAATCTCATGATATTCTGTTTTTCATTACATGCCTCATGAGTCTCCCAAATGTCCCTTCAAAGATTCTATTTAAACAACGTTTGAACCTGCTTAAGCAAAGGAAAGGTTAAATTCTGCGAGATGAATCCACACATCACAAGGCAGTTTCACAGACAGCTTCATTCTAGATTTTATCTTTGGATATTTTGTTTTTCACCACAGTCCTCAAAGGCCTCCAAAATGTCCCTTCCAAGATTCTACTGAAAGAATGTTTTGAACCTGCTGTATCAAAAGAAAGGTTGAACTCTGTGAGAGGAATCCACATATCACAAAGCATTTTCAAAGATATATTCTTTGTAGTTTTTGTCTTTGGATATTCCATTTCTCAACATAAGCATCAATGGGCTTGCAAATGTCCCTTCACAGATTCTACAAAAAGAGCGTTTGCAACCTGCTGAATCAAAAGAATGGTTTAATACTGTGATATGAATCCACATATCACAAAGCAGTTTTTCTGATATCTTCTTTCTAGTTTTTATTTTAGAATATGCAGTTTTTCACCATAGGCCTCAATGGGCTCCCAAATGTCTTTTTGAAGATTCTACCAAAACAGTATTACAACCTGCTGAATCAAAATAAGGATTTAACTCTGTGAAACAAATCCACACATCACAAAGCTGTTTCACAAATAGCTTTTTTCTAGCTTTTATCTAGGAATATTTGTTCTTTCAACACAGGCCTCAAAATGTTCCCAAATGTCCCTTTGCAGATTGTACTGAAATAGTAATCCAACTTGCTGAATAAAAATAAGGGTTTAACTGTGTGACATGAATCCACACATCACAAAGCAGTTTCACCAATAGGTTTCTTCTGGTTTTAATCTGGGAATAATCAATTTTTGACCTCAGTCCTCAATGGGCTCTTAAATATCTTTTCACTGATTCTACCTAAAGAGTACTTCCAACCTGCTGAATCAAAACAATGGTTTATCTCTGAGATGAATCCACACATCACAATACAGTTTCACAGATGATTTCTTTCTAGTTTTTATCTGGGGATATTCTGTTTTTCACCATAGGACCCTATGGGATCCCAAGTATCTCTTCAAGGATATTACTTAAAGAGAGTTTCAAACTTGCAAAATCAAAAGAAATGTTTAATTCTATGAGATGAATCCACACATCACAAAGCAGTTTGAAAGATAGCTTATATCTAGTTTTTGTTTGGGGATATTCAGTTTCTGAATGTAGGCCTCAATGGGCTCCCAGATGTCCTTTCTCAGATTGTACAAAAAGCATTTTTGCAACCTGCTGAATCAAAAGAATGGTTTAACTCTGTGACATGAATCCACACATCATGAAGGAGTTTTTATGATAGCTTCTTTGTAGTTTTCATCTTGGAATATTCAGCTTTTCACCATAGACCTCAATGGGCTCCCAAATGTCCCTCTCAGATTCTACCAAAAGAGTGTTTCCAACCTGCTGAATCAAAAGAAAGCCTTAACTCTTTTAGATAAATCCACACATCAAAAACGCAGTTTCACAGACAGCCTCTGTCTAGTTTTTATTTGGGGATGTTCCGTGTTTCACTGTAGGCCTCAAGGGGCTCCCAAATGTTGCTTCACAGATTTGGAAAAAAAAAAAAGAATTTTTCCAAACTACCAAATAAAAAGAAAGGTTTAACTCTGTAAGATGAATCTACACATTACAAAGTAGTTTCACAGAGAGCTTCTTTCTCGTTTTTATCTAGAAATATTCGTTTTTCTTGTCCCAGGCCTCCAAAGGCTCCCAAATGATTGTTTACAGATTCTACAAAAACAGTGTTCCAATCTGCTTAATCAAAATAAACGTTTAACTCTCTGAGATCAATCTACACATCACAAAACAATTTCACTGAAAATTTCTTAATAGTTTTAATCTGGGGATAATCAGTTTTTCACCTTAGGCCTCGATGGACCCCCGAATATCCTTTCACAGTTTCTACCTAAAGAGTGCTTCCAACGTACTGAATTAAAAGAAAGATTAATCTCTGTGAGATGAATCTACACAATACAATGCAATTTTACAGATAATTTCTTTCTAGTTTTTATCTGGGGATATTCTGTTTTTCACCTCTGGCCCCTATGGGCTCCCAAATATTCCTTCACGAACACTACCTAAAGAGTGTTTTAAACCTGCTGTATCAAAGGAAAAGTTGAAATCTGTGAGATGAATCTGCACATTACAAAGCAGTTTCACAGACAGTTTCTTTCTAATTTTTATCTGGAATATTCTGTTTTCCACCATATGCCTCTATGGGCCCCTAAATGTCCTTTTGCAGTTTCTACCTAAAGAGTGTTTTGAACCTGCTGAATCAAAAGAAACATTTAGCTCTGTGACATGAATCCACATATCACAAAGCAATTTCGCAGATATCTTCTGAAGTTTTATCTGTGGATGTTCTTTTTTTTTCACCACAGGCTTCAAAGAACTCCCAAATGTCCCTTCACAATTCTACTAAAAGAATGTATGCAACCTGTTGAATCAAAAAAAAAGATTTAACTCTGTGAGATGAATCCACACATCGGAAAGCAGTTTCACAGATAGCTTCTTTCTATTTTTTATCTGGAGAGATTCTGTTTTTCACCATCAGTGTCTCTGGGCTCCAAATGTACCTTTGCAGAATCTACCTAAGGAGTTTTTCAAATCTCCTGTATCAAAAGACAGGTTTGCCTCTGTGAGGTGAATCCACACATCCTAAAGCAGTTTCACAGACAGACTTCTCTCTAGTTTGTCACTCGGGATATTCTGTTTTTCACTGCAGACTCTTGGGGCTACAAATGTCCCTTAGCAGATTCTACAAGAAGAGTGTTTGCAACCTATTGAATCAAAAGAAAAGTGTAACTCTGTGAGATGAATCGAAACATCCCAAAGAAGTGACACAGAGAGCTTCTTTCTACTTTTTATCCGGAGATATGCGGTTTTTCCACGTAGGCCTCAATAAGCTCCAAAATGTCCATTCACAGATTCTACCAAAAGAGTGTTTCCAATGAAATAAATTAGAAGAAAGGTTTGACTTTGTGAGATTAATCAACACATCACCAAGCAGTTTCAAAGAGAGCTTTTTTCAGGTTTTTATCTGGGGTTACTCGATGTTTCACCCTAGGCCTCAATGGTCTCAAAAATGTCCCTAACAGATTCGAAAAAAGACTGTTTCCAATGTACTGAATCAATAGAAATGTTTATCTCAGTGACATGAATCCACACATCACAATATAGTTTCACAGAGAGCTTCTTTCTAGTTTTTATCTGTGGATATTCGGTTTATCACCATAGGCCTCTATTGGCTTTCGCATGTCCCATCTCATATCCTACCAAAAGTTTGTTTCCAACATGCTTAATCAAAAACAACGTTTAACTCTTTGAGATGAATCCACACATCACAAAACAGTTTCACCTATAGGTTCTTTCTAGTTTTCATCTGGGGATATTTGATTATCTAGCAAAGGCCTCAGAGGGCTCACAAATGTCCCTTTGTAGATTAAACAAAAAGACCGTTTCCAACCTGCTGAATCAAATGAAAGTTTTAACTCTGTAAGATGAATCCACATATCACAAATAAATCTCACAGATAACTTCTTTCTGGTTTTATCTGGGACATTTCGTTTTTCACAATAGGCCTCCATGGCCTCCGATATGTCTCTCTGCAGATTTTACAAAAGAGTGTTTCCAACATGCTGAATAAAAAAAAAAAAAGTTTACCTCTGTGATATGAATCTGCACATCACAAATCAATTTAACAGATAGCTTCTTTCTAGTTTATATCTGGGGATATTCTGTGTGTTTCCATGGGCCTTTATGGGCTCCCAAATATGCCTTCACAGATTCTACCTAAAGGGTGTTTCAAACTTGCTTTATCAAAAGAAAGGTCTACCTCTTTGACATGAATTTAAATATCACAAAGCATTTTCACAGATAGCTTCTTTTTAGTTTTTATCTTGGAACATATGATCTTTCACCATAGGCCTCAAAAGAGATCCAAATGGCCCCATCTCAGATTCTATGAAAAGAGTGTTTACAACCTGATGAATCAAAAAGAAAGTTTTAACTCTGTGAGACGAATTTACACAACACAAAGAAGTTTCACTGGTAGCTTCTTTCTATTTTTTTTTTTTAATCTGGGGATATTCTCTTTTTCACCATAGGACTCTTTGAGCTCCCAAATGTCCCTTCACAGATCTTACCTAAGGAGTGTTTTCAAATTGCTGATTCAAAAGAAAGGTTTAACTCTGTGAGATGAATCTACATATTACAAAGAACTTTCACAGATAGCTTTTTTCTGGTTTTTATCTGAGGATATTTCGTTTTCTCCATATGCCTCCTTGGGATCCCAAATGTCCCTTCGCATATTCTACCTAAACAGTGTTTCAAACCTGCTGTATTATAGGCAAGTTTAAACTCTGCGATATGAATACTCATCAGAAAACAGTTTCACAGATAGATTCTTGCTAGTTTTTATCTGGGGATATTCGTTTTTTTCACCAAGGGCCTCAATGGTCTCCCAAATGTACCTTTGCAGATTCTACCGAAAGAGTGTATCCAAACTGCTAAATCAAAAGAAAGTTGAACTCTGTGAGATGAATCTCCACATAAAAAAGCAGTTTCACAGAGATTCTTTCTAGTTTTTATCTGGAGATTTTTTTTTTAACCATAGGCCTCTGTTGCCCCACAAATGGCCTTCACAGATTTTACCAAAAGAGAGTTTCCAACTTCCTTAATCAAAAGAAAGGTTTTACTCTGAAAGATGAATCCACACATAGCAAAACAGTTTCACAGATAGCTTCTTTCTTGTTTTTTTTTTTTCCTCTGGGGGTATTAGGTTTTCACCATAGGCCTCTATGGACTCCAAATATCCCTTCACAGATTCTACCTATAAAGGTTTTCAAACCTCCTGTATCAAAAGAAAGGTTTAACTTTGTGAGATGAACCCACATATCACAAAGCAATTTCACAGATATCTTCTTTCTAGTTTTTATCTGGGGATTTTCAGTGTTGCACTTCTGACCTCAAAGGGATGGCAAAAGTTCCTTCGCAGATTTTACAGAAAGAATTTTTGTAACCTGCTGAATGAAAAGAAAAGTTTAACTCTGTGAGATGAATCCACACATCAGAAAGCAGTTTCACAGATAGCTTCTCTCAAGTTTTTATCTGTGGATACTCAGTTTTTTACCATAAGCCTCTACGGGCTCCCAAATTTCTCTTCAGATTCTACCAATAGATTGTTTCCAACAGCTGAATCAAAAGAAAGGTTTACCTCTGTGAAGTGAATCCACACGTCACAAAGAGGTTTCACAGATACGTTCTTTCTTCGTTTTATATGGGGATATTCTGTTTTTCACAATCTCTAAGGGCTCCCAAATGCCCATTCACAGATTCTACCTAAAGAACGTTCCAAACCTGCTGTATCATAAGAAAGGTTTAACTCTGTGAGGTGAATCCACACATCACTAAGTGGTTTCACAGATAACTTCTTTCTAGTTTTTATCTGGGGATATTCCATTTTTCACCATGTGCCTCAAAGGTCTCCCAATTGACTCTTTGCAGATTCTACCAAAATAGTGTTTCTAACCAGTTGATTCAAGCAGAGGTTTTTCTCTGTGAGATGAATCTACTCATCACAAGGCATTGTCACGGATAGCTTCTTTCTAGTTTTTAATTGGTGATAGTCTGTTTTTTGTCATAGGCTTTTATGGACTTCCAAATGACCCTTTGCAGATCATACGAAAAGAGTGTTTCCAAACCACTGAATCAAAAGAAAAGTTTGATTCTGTGAGATGAATCCACCCACCACAAAGCAGTTTCACAGATAGCTTCCTTCTAGTTTTCATCTGGGGATATTTGATTTTTTACCATACGTCTCTATGGGCTCCCAAATGTCCCTTTGCAGATTCTAGCAAAACAGTGTTTGCCACCTGGTCATTCAAAAAAAAAAAAAAAAGTTTAAATCTGTGAGATGAATACACACATCACAATACAGTTTTACAGATAGCTCTTTCTATTTTTTACCTGAGGATATTTTGTTTTTCATTATAGGCCTCTGTGGGCTCACAAATGTCCCTTCGCAGATTCTACCTAAAGAGCTTCTTAAATCTTCTGTATAAAAAGAATGGTTTAACTCTGGGAGATGAATTCACACATCCCAAAGCAGTTTCACAGATAGTTTCTTTCTAGTTTTTACCTGTAGATATTCTGTTTTCTCCCATAGGCTTCTATGGGCTCCAATTATCCCTTCACAAATTGTTCTCAAAAAGTGTTTCCCACTGCTAAATTAAAAGAAATGTTTAACTTTGTGAGATGAGTGCACACATTGGAAAGTACTTCCACATATAACTTCTTTCTCTTCTGTATCTAGGAATTTTTTTTTAATCATTTTCATCTATGGGCTCACAAATATCCCTTCATAGATTCTACCAAAAGAGTATTTCCAAGCTGAATCAAAAGAAAGGATTATTTCTATGAGATGAATCCAAACATCAAAAAGAAATTTCACAGATAGCTTCTTTCTAGTTTTTATCTGTGTATATTCTGGTTTTCACCATTGACCTCAATGGGCTTCCAAATGTCCTTTTGCTGATTCTACCAAAGGATTGTTTTCCACCTGATGAATGAAAAGAAAGTTTTAACTCTGTGAGACAAATTCGCATATCACAATGCAGTTTCACAGATGAGTTCCTTCTAGTTTTAATCTTGGGATAATGAGTTTTTCCCCATAGGTCTCAATGGACTCCAAAATATCCCTTTGCCAGTTCTACAAAAACAGTGTTTCCAACCTGCTGAATCAAAAGAAAGATTTAATTCTGTGAGTCGAATCCATATATCACCAAGCACTTTCACAGGTAGATTCTCTCTAGTTTCTATCTGGGGACATTCGATTTTTTTCCACAGGCCTCAATGGACTCCCAAACATCCTTTTGCAAATACTACAAAAAGAGTATTTCCAACTTAGTGAATCAAAAGAAAGCTTTAACCCTGTGAAAAAAATCAACAAATAACAAAATAGTTTCACAGATAGTTTTTTTCTGGTTTTTATCTGAGGATATTTTGTTTTTTGTTATAGGCCTCAATGGGTTCCCAAACTTTCTTTTGCAGATCCTACAAATAGAGTGTTTCCAAACTGCTGAATCAAAAGAAAGATTTAAGTCTGTGATATGAATGCACAAATCCCAAAACAGTTTCACAGATAGCTTCTATTTAGTTTTTATCTGGGGATATTCGATTTTTCCCCATAGGCCTCAATGGGCCCCCAATTGTCCCACTGCAGATTCTAGAAAAAAAAAGTGTTTCTAACCTGATGAAACAAAACGAAGTTTTAACTGTATGAGGTGAATCCACATATCACCAAGCAGTTTCACAGATGGCTTCTTTCCAGTTTTATCTTGAGATAGTCTGTTTTTTACCATGGGCCTCAGTAGTCTCCAAAATATCCCTTCACAGATTCTACCAAGAGTGTTTGCAACCTTCTGAATAAAAAGGAAGGTTTTCTCTGTTAGATGAATCCACACATCTCAATGTAGTTTCACATATAGCTTCTTTCTAGTTTTTATCTGGGTATATTTAATTTTTCACCATAGGCCTCTATGGGCTCCAAAATGTCCCTTTACAGAGTCTACCTAAGGAGTGTTTCAAACCTGCTTTTTCAAAAGAAAGATTTAACTCTGAGCTGAATCCACATATCCCAAAGCAGTTCCACAGATAGCTTCTTTCTACTTTTTATCTGGGGATATTCGGTTTTTCAACATAGGCCTCAAATGGCTCCCAAATGTCCCTTCACAGATTCTACAAAAAGAGTGTTTGCAACCTGCTGAATTGAAAGAAAGGTTTAACTCTGTGAGATGAATCCACGCATCATACGGCAGTTTCACAAATAGCGTATTTCTAGTTTTTATGTGGGGATATGAGGTTTTTCACCATACGCCTCTAAGGGATCTCAAATGTCTCTTGGCAGATCTTACCAAACGTTTGTTTACAACCTGTTGAATCACTAAAAATGTTTACCCCTGTGAGTTCAATCAATCCACACATCACACTACAGTTTCACAAAAAGCTTATTTTAAGTTTTTATCTGGGGATATTCTGTTTTTCACCATAGGCCACTATGGGCTTCCAAATATCCTTTTGCAGATTCTAACAAAAGAATGTTTCCAACCAGCTCAATAAAAAGAAAGGTTCATCTCTTTGGGTGAAATCACACTATTCAATCCAGTTTCACAGATAACTTCTTGCTAGTTTTTATCTGGGGATATTCTGTTTTTCAACATAGGCCTCAATTGCCTACCAAATGTCCCTTCATAGATTCTACCAAAACTGTGTTTTCAATCTTCTGTAATAAAAGAAAGGTTTTACTCTGTGAGATGAACCCACACATCACAAGGCAACTGCTTCTTTCACACATAGCTTCTTTCTTGATTTTATCTGGGGTATTCTGGTTTTCACCATAGGCCTCTATGGGCTCCCAAATGTTCTCTCACAGATTCTACCTAAAAAGCATTTCAAACCTACTGTATCAAAAGAAAGGTTTAAGTCTGTGAGATGAATCCACAAACCAAGCCAGTTTTACAGATAGCTTCTTTCTAATTTTTATCTGGGTATATTTGGATTATCATCAAGGCCACAAAGGACTCCCAAGTATCCCTTCACAGATTCACCAAAACAGTGTTCCGCCCTGCTGAATCAAAAGAAAGGTTTAGCTCTGTGAGTTGAATCTACACATCACAAAGCCATTTCACAGATAGTTTCTCTCTAGTTTTTACTTGGAATATTTGGTTTTTCACCACAGGTGGCAAAGGGCTTGCAAATGTCCCTTCACAGATTCTGCCAAAACAGAGTTTCCAACCTGATGAATCAAATGAAAGATTTAACTCTATGAGATGAATGCACACATTATGAAGCAGTTTCACAGATAGCTTCTTTCTAGTTTGTATCTGGGAATATTTGGTTTTTTACTATAGGACTCTATGGGATCCCAAATGTCCCTTCGCAGCTTCTACCTCAATAGAGTTTCAAAACTGCCATATCTAAAGAAAGGCTTATCTCTGTGAGATGAATGCACACATCACCAAGCAGTTTCACAGAAACCTTCTTTCTCATTAATTATCTGAGGATATTCTGTTTCTCACCATAGGCCTCAAAGGGGTCCCAAATGTCCTTTCTCAGATTGTAACAATATAGTGTTTGCAACCTGCTGAATCAAAGGAACGGTTCAACCCTTTGAGATGAATTCAAAGATACCAAAGAAGTTTCACAGATACCTTTTTTCTAGTTTTTACCCAGGGATATTCGGTTTTTCACCATAGGCCTCTATGGTCTCCCAAATGTCCATTTGCTGATTCTACCTAAAGAGAGTTTCATACCTGCTGTATCATAAGAAAGGCTTAACTCTATGAGATGAATTCTCACATCTTGAAACAGCTTCACAGATAGTTTCTTTGTAGTTTTAACCTCTGGATATTCTGCTTCTCACCATAGGCCTCAAAGGGCTCCCAAATATCCTTTCACAAATTCTACAAAAATAGTGTTTGTAACCTGCTGAATCAAAAGAAAGATTTAACTCTGTGAGATGAATCTACACATCACAATGCTGTTTCACAGTTAGCTCCTTTCTGCTTTTTATATGGGGATATTCGGTTTTTCACCACAGGACTCAAATGGCTTCGAGATGTGCCATCATAGATTCTACAAAAAGAGTGCTCCGAACCTGTTGAATCAAAAGAAAGGTTTACCTCTGTGAGATGAATCCACGCATCAAAAAGCTGTTTCACTGAGACCTTCTTTCTAGTTTTTATCTTTGGATATTTGGTTTTTCACCTTAGACTTCAATGGGCCATAACATTTCCCTTCATACCTTCTACCAAGAGTGTTTACAACCTGCTGAATAACAGAAAAGTTTATCTCTGTGAGATGCATCCACACATAACAAAGCAGGTTCACAGATTGCTTTTTTCTAGGTTTATCTCGGTTTATTCAGTTTTTCATCATAGGCGTCTGTGAGCTCCGAAATGTTCTTTCACAGCTTCGACCACAAAAGTGTTTCCAACCTACTAAATCAGAAGAAAGATTTAAGTCTGTGAGATGAATTTACACATCACAAAGCTATTACACAGATAGCTTCTTTCTAGTTTTAATCTGGGAATATTCAGTCTTTTACCACAGGACTCAAATGACTTTGAAATCTCCCTATGCAGATTCTACCAAAACAGTTTTTCAACCTGCTGAATCAAAAGAAAGGTTTAACAATGTGAGTTGAATCCACACATCTGAAAGCAGTTTCACAGATAGGTTTGTTCTAGTGTTTATCTGTGGATATTTGATTTTCACAAAGACCTCCATCAGCTCTCAAATGTCCCTGACAGATTCTCCCTAAAGGTTGTTAGCAGCCTGCTGTATCAAAAGAAAGCTTTAGCTCTTTGAGGTGAATCCACACATCAAAAATCAGTTTCACAGATAACTTATTTCTAGTTTTTATCTGGGGATACTCAGTTTTCACTATAAGCCTCTGTGTACTCTCAAATGTCCTTTTGCAGATACTAATGAAAGAATGTTTCCAACCTGCTAAATCAAAAGAAAGGTTTAAATCTGTGAGATGTATCCACACTTCAAAAATCAGTTTTACCGATAGCTACTTTCTGGTTTTCATCTGAGGGTATTCTGTATTCCACCATAGACCACAATGGGCTCCCAAATGTCCCTTCGCACATTCTATCTGAAGAGTGTTTCCAACCTGCTGAATCAAAAAAATAGCTTTAACTCTGTGAGATGAATCCACACATCACAAAGTAGTTTCACAGATTTTTTTTTCTGGTTTTTATCAAGGGATACTTTGTTTCTCACCAGATGCCTCACTGATCTCCCAAATGACTCTTCACAGATTCTACCAAGAGAGTGTTTCCAACACGCAGAATCAAAAGAAATGTTTTACTCTTTGAGATGAATCCACACATTACAAGACAGTTTCACAGATAGCCTCTTTCTAGGTTTTTTTTTTTTTTTTTTTTTTTTTTTTTTTACAGAGTCTTGCTCTGTCACTCAGGCTGGAGTGCAGTGGTGTGATCTTGGATCACTGCAAGCTCTGCCTCCTGAGTTCATGCCATTCTCCTGCCTCAACCTCCTGAGTAGCTGGGACTACAGGCACCTGCCACCACGCCTGGCTAATCTTTTTATTTCTTTCTAGTTTTTATCTGGGGATATTCTGTCTTTCACATAGGCCTGTATGAGCCCCCAAATATCCCTTTGCAGATTCTACCTAAAGAGTGTTTCAAATCTTTTGTACAAAAAAAAAAAAAAAACTTTACCTTTGTGAGTTGTATGCACGCATCACAAATCAGTTTCACAGATAGCTCTTTCTAGTTTTTACCTGTGGATATTCGATTTTTCACCACAAGTCTCAAAGAGCTCCCAAATGTCATTTTGTAGATCCTACCAAAACAGTGTTTTCAACCTGCTGAATCAAAAGAATGATTTAACTCAGTGAGATGCATCTACACATCACATAGAAGTTTTAGAGATAGCTTCTTTCTAGTTTTTATGTGTGGATATTCTGTTGTTAACCATAGGCATCTATTAGCTCCCAAATGTCCCTTTGCAGACTGTATCTAAACAGTGTTTCAAACCTGCTGTATCAAAAGAAAGGTTTACCTCTGTGAGATGAATCCACACATCACAAATCAATTTCACAGATACATTCTTTCTATATTTTATCTGAAGGTATTCAGTTTTTCACCATTGGCCTCCGTGGGCTCCTAAATGTCCCTTTGCAGATTCTACTAAAAGAGTGGTTCCAATGCACAGAACCAAAAGAAACTATTCAGTCTATGAGATGAATCCACACATCACAAAGTTATTTCACAGGCAGCTTTTTTCTAGTCTTTATCTGGAGATACTCGGTTTTTCACATAGGCCTCTATGGGCTTTCAAATGCCCCTTCGCAGATTCTACCAAAAGAGGGTTTCAAACCTGCTGTATTAAAAGGAAGGTTTAACCCTGTGAGATGAATCCAAACATAACAAAACAGTTTCACAGATAGCTTCTTTGTAGTTTTTATCTGGGGATATTCTATTTTTTACCATAGCCCTCAATGGGCTCCCAAATTTACCTTTGAAGCTTCTACAAAAAAGTGTTTACAACTTGCTGAATAAAAACAAAGGATTAACTCTGTGAGATGAATCCATACATTACAAAAAAGTCTCACAGAGAGTTTTTTCTGGTTTTTATCTGGGGATATTTGTTTTTTTGCCATAGGTTTCTAGGGACTCCCAAAGGTCCCTTCATGATTCTACCAAAAGAGTGTTTCCAACATCCTTAATCAAAAGAAAGTTTTAACTCTGCAAGTTGAATTCACACATCACAGAGTAGTTTCTCAGGTAGATTATTTCTAGTTTTTTCCTGGGAATATTCAGTTTTTCACCGTAGGCCTCAAAGGGCTTCCAAGTGTCCCTTTATAGATTCTACCACAAGAGTATTTTCATCCTGCTGAATCAAAAGAAAGATTTCAATTTGTGAGATGAATCCACACATCACAAGGCAGTTTCACTGATAGCTTCTTTCTAGTTTTTATCTGGGGATACTTAGTTTTTTACCATAAACCTCAATGGGCTCTCAAATGTACCTTCACAGATTCTACGTAAAGAGTGTTTCAAACATGTTGTACCAAAAGAAAGGTTTAACACTGTGATATGAATCCACACATTCCACGGCAGTTTCACAGATAGCTTCTTTCCAGTATTATGTGTGGATATTCGGTTTTTCAGTACATGCCACAAAAAAGTAAGAAAGTCCCTCTGCAGATTCTATAAAAAGAATGTTTCCAACCTGTTGAATCAAAAGAATGTTTTAACTGTACAAGATGATTCCACGCATCACAATACCATTTTCACAGATAGATTCTCTCTAGTATTTATTGGGGAATATTCAGATTATCACTTCAGGCAACAAAGGGTTTCAAAATGTCCCTCCACAGATTCTGCCAAAAGAGACTTTCCAATCTACTAATTAAAAGAAAGGTTTATCTCCATGAAATGATTCCACACATCACAAAGCACTTTCAAAAATAATTTCTTTCTAGGTTTTAATCTGGAAACATTCAATTTTGCACCATAGACCTCAATGGGCTCCAAATGCCCCTTTGTAGATTCTACAAAAAGAATGTTGGCAACCTGCTGAATTGAAGAAAGGTTTAACTCTGTCAGATGAATCCACAACTACAAAACAGTTTCACAGATAGTTACTTTCTAATTTTTACTCGGAAATATTGGGTTTTTCACCATAGGCCTCTTTGGGCTCCCAAATGTCCCTTCACAGATTCTATTAAAAGGGAGATTCCAACACGCTGAATCAAAAGAAAGTTTTACTTCTATAAAATGAATCTGCACATCACAATACATTTTCACAGATAGCTTCTTTCTAGTTTTTATTTGGGGATATTCAGTTTATCACCATAGGCAGCAAAGGGCTTCCAAATGTCCCTTTGCAGTTTCTACCAAAAGATTGTTTCCAACCTACTAATTAAAAGAAAGGTTTAACTTTGTGAGATGAATCCACACATTACAAAGCAGTATCACAGATAGCTTCTTTCTACTTTTTTTCTGGGGATATTCTGTTTTTCACCATAGGCTTCAATGGATTCCAAAATGTTCCTTAGCAGATTATACAAAAAGAATGTTTCCATCCTGCTGATTCAAAATAAAGATTGATTTCATTGAGATGAATCCACCCACCATAAAGCAGTTTCACAGATAGCTTCTTTCTTGTTTTTATCTGTATATATTTGCTGTTTCACCACAGGCTGCAAAGGGCTAAAAAAAGTCCCTTCACAGATTCTACCTAAAGAGTGTTTCAAACATGCTGTACCAAAAGAAAGGTTTAATAGTCTGAGATGAATCCACACATCCCATGGCAGTTTCACAAATAGTTTCTTTCTAGTATTTATCTGAGGATATTCTGTTTTCCACCATAGACCACAAAAGGCTCCAAATGTCCCTTCACAGATATTCAGTTTTTCACCATGGACTTCAAAGGGCTCAGAAATGTCCCTTTATAGATTTAACAGAAAGAATATTTGCAACATGCTGAATCAAAAGAAGGTTTAACTCTGTGAGATGAATCCACACATCAGAAAGCAGTTTCACATATGGCTTCTTTCTAGTTTTCATTTGCGGATATTCGGTTTTTCAATATAGCCTTTTATGGGCTCCCAAAAGTCCCATCGTAGATTCTACCAAAAGAGTGTTTCCAACCTGCTGAATCAAAAGTATGGTCTATCATTCTCAAGTGAATCCACACATCACAAAGAAGTTTCACAGATAGATTTTCTCTAGTTTTTCTTTTGAAATAATCAGTTTTTCACCACAGGCCTCCATGGGCTCTCAAACGTCCCATCGCAGATTTTACCTTAAGAGTTTCAAACCTGCTGTATCATAAGAAAAGTTTAACTGCGTGGGATTAATCCACACACCACAAATCAATTTGACATAGAGATTCTTTCTACTTTTTATCTGGGACTACTCAGTTTCTCACCACACGCCTCAATGTTCTCCCAAATGTCCCTTCACAGATCCTACAAAAACAGTGTTTTTCAACCTGCTGAATAAAAAGAAAGGTTTACCTCTGTAGGATGAATTCAAGCAAACCATAGAAGTTTTACAGATGGCTTCTTTCCAGTATTAATCTGAAAATTTTCTGTTTTTCACTGCAGGCCTCAATGGGCTCCCAAATGTCCCTTTGCAGATTTTACAAAAAGAATGTTTGCAACCTGGTGAATCCAAAAAAAGGTTTAACTCTGTGACGTGAATCCACACAGTACTAAGTGGTTTCACAGATACCTTCTTTCTAGTTTTTATCTAGGGATATTCAGTTTTTCATCATAAGCTTCTATGGACTCTCCAATATCCCTTTGAGGATTCTTGTAAAAGAGTTTTTCCAACCTGCTAATTCAAATGAAAAGTTTAATTCTGAGATGAACCCACACATCAGAAAGTAGTTTCAATGATAACTTCTTTCTAGCTTTTATCTGGGGATATTATGTTTCTCACAGTAGGCCTTAAAGAGCTCCCAAATGTCTCCTCACAGATTCCAGAAAAAGAATGTCTGCAATCTGCTCAAACCAAAGAAAGATTTATCTCTGTGAGATGAAGCCACACATCACAAAGTGGCTTCACTGAAAACTTCTTTCTAGTTTTCATCAGGGGATATTTCGTTTTTCACCATCATGTTCTATGGGCTCCTAAATGTCCCTTTGCAGATTCTAACTAAAAAGTGTTTGAAACCTGCCATATCGAAAGAAAGACTTAACTCTGTGAGATGAATCTACACATCAAAAAGCCGTTTCACAGATAGCTTCTTTCTAGTTTTTTCCAGGGATATTTTGTTTATCACTACAGGCCTCAAAAGACTTCCAAATGTCCCTTCACAGATTCTATTAAAAGAATGATTAAAACCTGCTGAATCAAAAGAAAGCTTTAACTCTGTTAGACACATTTACACGTCAGAAACCTTTCTCACAGACAGCTTCTTTCTAGCTTTTATCTGGGATATTCCAATTTTCACCACAAGCCTCAAAAAGATCCCAAATGACCCTTCACGAATTATACCAAAAGAGATTTTTCCAACCTGCTGAGTGAAAAGAAAGGTTTAACTCTGTGAAATGAATCCACCATCACAAAGCTGTTTCACAGATCGCTTTTTTCAGGTTTTTATATGGGAATATTCGGTTTCTCACCACAGGCCTCTATGGGGTCCTAAGTGTTACTTCACAGATTCTACCAAAACAGTGTTTCCAACCCGCTGAATCAAAAGAAAGTTTCAACTGTGTGCTATGAATCCTCATATCACAAAGCAGTTTCACAGATAGCTTCTTTCTAATTTTTATCTGGGAATATTCTGTTTTCACCATTGGCCTCTACAGTCTCCCAAATGTTCCTTCATAATTACTACCTAAAGAGTGATTCAAACCTGCTGTATCAAAACAAAGGTTTAATTCTGTGAGATGAATCCACACATCACAAAACAATTTCCAAGATTACCTCTTTCTAGTTTTATTCTCCAGATAATCTATTTTTCACAAAAGACCTCAAGTGGCTTTCAAATATCATTTCACAGATTCAGTTAAAATAATGTTTGCAACTTGCTGAATCAAAAGAAAGGTTTAATTCTGTGAGTTTAATCCACATATCAGATAGAAGTTTCACCGATAGCTTCTGTGTAGTTTTTGTCTGGGGATATTCTGTTTCTCTCCATAGGCCTCTAAGATCTCCCAAATGTCTCTTCTCAGATTCTACCTAAAGAGTGTTTTAAACATGCTGTATCAAAAGAGAGGTTTAAATCTGTCAGATTAATCCACATCTCAAAGCAGTTTCACAGATAGTCTTTTCTAGTTTTTATTTGGGGATATTTGGTTTTTCACTACAGGCCTCAAAGACCTTCCCAATGTATCTTCAGAGATTCGACCAACAAAAAACAAACAAAACAAAACAACAAAAAAAATTGTTTTCAACCTGCTGAATAGAAGGAAAGGTTTAAATCTGTTAGATGAATCCACACATCAGATAGCAATTTCACAGTTAGCTACTTTTTAGTTTTTATTGGGGATACAATGTTTTCAACCATAGGCCTCTATGGCCTCCGAAATGTTTATTTGCAGATTCTACCAAAAGAGTTTTTCCAACCTGTTGAATCAAAAGAAACATTTAACTCTGTGAGATGAATTCACAAATCACAAGGCAGTTTCACAGAGAGCGTCTCTTTAATTTTTATCTGGATATATCCTCTTTTGTCCACCATAAGCCTCTATGAGCTCCTAAATGTCAGTGGGCTACTGTATATCCATTCGCAGGTTTACAAAAAAGATTTCCAATATGCAAAATCAAAAGAAATGTTTATCTCTGGGAGTTGAACCTACACTTCACAAAGCAGTTTTACAGATAGCTTCTTTCTAGTTTTTATCTGGAGATACTCAGTTTTTCACATTAGGCTTCAATGGGCTCCAAATGTCTTTTCCCAGATTCTACCAAAAGATTGTCTCCAACCTGCTGAATGAAAAGAAGGATGAATATCTGTGACATGAATCCACACTTCACGAAGAAGTTTCACAGGTAGCTTCATACTAGCTTTTATCTGGGGATATTTTGTTTTTTTACCATTGGCCTCTAGGAACTCCCAAATGTCCCTTCACAGATTCGACCTAAAGGGAATTTCAAACCTGCTGTTCCAAAAAATATGTTTAATTGTGTGAGATGAATCCAAATATCACAAAGTAGTTTCTCAGAGAGCTTTTTTTCTAGTTTTTCTCTGGGGATATTCTGTTTTACACTGTGGGCTTCAGTGGGCTTTCAAATGTTTCTTTCACAGATTCTACCTGAAGAGGCTTTCAAATATCTTTTGGAAAAGGCAGGTTTAACTTTGTGAGATGGATCCACAAATCACAGAGCAGTTTCACAGGTAGCTTCTGTCTAGTTTTTATTTGGGGATATTTGGTTTTTCACCACAGCACTCAAAGGACTCCAAAATGTGCCTTCACAGATTCTATCAAAAAAGTGTTTCCAATGTGTTGAATCAAAAGAAAGGTTTAACTCATTGAGATGAATCCACACATCACAAACTAGTTTCACATATAGCATCTTTCTAGTTTTTATCTGGAGATATTCAATGTTTCACATTAGGCTTCAATTGGCTCCAAATGTCTTTTCCCAGATTCTATCAAAAAATTGCCTCCAACCTGCTGAATTAAAAGAAAGATTAATATTTGTGACATGAATCCACACATCACAAAGAAGTTTCACAGACAGCTTCATTGTAGCTTTTATCTGGGGATATTTAGTTTTTTACCATTGGCCTCTAGGAACTCCCAAATGTCCCTTCACAGATTCTACCCAAAGAGTTTTTCAAACCTGTTGTATCAAAAAAGGTGTTTAATTCTGTGAGATGAATCCAAATATCACAAAGTAGTTTCTCAGAGAGCTTTTTTCTAGTTTTTCTCTAGGGATATTCTGTTTTTCACTGTGGGCTTCAATGGGATTTCAAATGTTCTTTTCACAGACGCTACCTAAAGACGCTTTCAAACCTCTTTTTGAAAAGGCAGGTTTAACTCTGTGAGATGGATCCACAAATCACAAAGCAGTTTCACAGGTAGCTTCTGTCTAGTTTTTATCTGGCAATATTTGTTTTTTCACCACATCACTCAGAAGATTCCCAAATGTGCCTTCACAGATTCTATCAAAAAAGTGTTTCCAACCTGTTGAATCAAAAGAAAGGTTTAACTCATTGAGATGAATCCACACATCACAAAGCAGTTTCACACATAGCATCTTTCTAGTTTTGGTCTGGGGATATTTGTTTTTCACCATAGGCCTCTATGGGCTCACATATATCCCCTCTCAGATTCTACCTAAAGAGTGTTTCCAACCTGCTGTATCAAAGGAAAATTTTAACTTCAGAGGCATCCAAACGTCTCAAAGTGGTTTCATAGGTAGCTTCTTTCTAGTTTTTTAGTTTGTTTGTTTGTTTCTGGGGATAGTTAGTTTTTCACCATGTGAACCAATGGTCTCCCAATTGTCCCTTTGCAGTCTCTATCAAAAGAGTATTTCCAACCTGCTGAATAAAAAGAAAAGTTTTACTATGTGAGGTGAATCTACACATCACAAAACGTTTCTAGTTTTATTCTGGGAATATTCTGTTCTTCACTGTAGGCATCTATGGGCTCCAAAATGTCCCTTTATAGTTTCCAACTAAAGAGTGATCCAAATATGCTGTATCAAAAGAAATGTTTAATCTGCGAGATAAATTCATACTCAGAAAGCAGTTTCACAGATAGCTTTTCCTAATTTTTATCTGGGGATGTTCAGTTTTTCACTATAGACCTCAAAGCACTCCCAAATGTCCTTTTGCAGATTCTACAAAAAGGATATTTGTAAACTTTTGAATAAAAAGAAAGGTTTAGCTCTGTTAGATGAATCCATACATTACAAAGCAATTTCACAGGTTGCTTCTTTCTAGTTTTTATCAGGATATTCGGCTTTTCACCGCATGCCTCTATTGGCTACCAAATGTCATTTTGCAGATTCTACCTGAAGAGTGTTTCCAACCTGCTGAATCAAAATAAAGGTTTAACTCTTTGAGATGAAGCAACACATAACAAAGCAGTTTCACACATAGCTTCATTCTAGTTTTTATCTGGAGATACCTGGTTTTTCACCATAGGCCTCTATGGGATCCCAAATGTCTGTTTGCAAATTCTACAAAAAGAGTGTTTCCAACCCACTGAATAAAAAGAAAGGTTTGGCCAGGCGCGGTGGCTCAAGCCTGTAATCCCAGCACTTTGGGAGGCCGAGATGGGCAGATCACGAAGTTAGGAGATAGAGACCATCCTGGCTAGCATGGTGAAACCCCATCTCTACTAAAAAAAAATACAAAAACTAGCCGGGCGAGGTGGCGGGTGCCTGTAGTCCCAGCTACTCAGGAGACTGAGGCAGGAGAATGGCGCAAACCCGGGAGGCGGAGCTTGCAGTGAGCTGAGATCCGGCCACTGCACTCCAGCCTGGGTGACAAAGCGAGACTCCGTCTCAACAAAAAAAAAAAAAAAAAAAAAAAGAAAGAAAAAGAAAGAAAGGTTTAACCCTGTGAGATGAATCGACATCTCAAAGCAGTTTCACAGATAGCTTCTTCCTAGTTTTTATCTGGGGATAATCTGTTTTTCACTACAGGCCTCAAGAGACTCCCAAATATCTCTTTGCAGATTCTATTAAAAGAATGTTTGCAATCTTCTGAATGAAAGCAAAGTTTCAACTCTCTTAGATTAATGCACACATCACAAAGCTGTTTCACAGATAGCTTCTTTCTTGTTTTTATCTGGGGATATTCAGTTTTATACCATAAACCTCTATGGGCTCACAAATGCCCCTTCGTATATTCTACGTAAATAGTGTTTCAAACCTGCATTGTCAAAAGAAAAGTTTAACTCTGAGATGAATCCACATGTCACAAAGCAGTGCACAGATACCGTCTTTATAGCTTTTGTCTGGAGATATTCTGTTTTTCATCATAAGCCTCTATGCCATCCCAAATATCTCTTCACTGATTCTAGAAAAAAAAATTGTTTTCAGCCTGTTGAATACAAATAAAAGTTTAACTCTGTGAGATGAATCAACACCTCTAAAGCAGATTCACAGATAGCTTTTTTCTAGTTTTCTTCCTGGGGATATTCAGTTTTTCACTACAGGCCACAAGGGGCTCCCAAATGTCCCTTCACATATTCTACTAAAAGAATGTTTCCAATCTGCTGAATCAATCAAAAGGTTTACCTCAGTTTTTATCTGGGAATATTCTTTTATTTTTATTTTTCTCACCATAATCCTCTATGGGCTACGAAATTTCCCTTCACAAATTCTACCTAGAGAGTGTTTCAAAACTCTCATATCAGAAGAAATGTTTAAGTCTGTGAGATAAATCCACAAATCAAAAAGCTGTTTCACAGATAGTTTCTATATTTGGTTTTACACCATAGGCCTCTATATGCTTCCAAATGCCTTTTCACATATTCCACCTAAAGAGTGTTTCATACATACTGTACCTAAAGATAAGTTTAACTCTGTAAGAGGAATCCAGACATCACAAAGCAGATCCACAGATAGCTTCTTTGTTGTTTTTATCTGTAGTCTGGTTTTCACCATAGGCCTCTATGGTATACAAAATGTCCCTTCACAGATCCTAGAAAAATACTATTTCCACCCTGCTTATCAAAAGAAAGGTTTAACACTATGAGATGAATCAACACATCTCAAAGCAGTTTCACAGATAGCTTTTTTCTAGTTTTTATCTGGGGATATTGGGTTTTTCATTACAGGCCAAAGGGGTTACCAAATGTCCCTTCACAGATTCTGCTGAAACAATGTTTGCAACTTTCTGAATCAAAAGAAATGTTTAACTCTGTTAGAAGCATCCACACATCACAAACCTGTTTCACAGATAGATTCCTTCTAGTTTTTATGTGGAGATATGCAGTTTTTTGCTATAGGCCTCAAATTACTCTCAAATATCCCTTCGCAGGTTCTACCAAAAAAGTATTTTCAACCTGATGAATCAAAAGAATCATTTATCTCTGTGAGATAAATCCACGCATCACAAAGAAATTTCACAGATCACTTCTTTCTAGATTTTATCTGGGGATATGCAGTTTTTCACCATAGGCCTCTATGGGCTCCCAAATGTCCCTTTGCAGATCCCACCTGAAGAGTATTTCAAACCTGCTGTTTCAAAGGAAAGGTATAAATCTGTGAGATTAATCCAAACATCACAAAGCCATTTCCCAGATAGATTCTTTCTAGTTTTTATCTGGGGATATTCCCTTTTTCACATTAGGTCTCAATGGGCTCTCAAATGTCTTTTCGCAGATTCTACAAAAAGAGAGTTTCCATCCTGCTGAATCCAAAGAAACGTTTAAATCTATGAGATGAATCCACACATCATGAAACAGTGTCACAGATAACTTGTTTCTAGTTTTTATCTGGGGATATTCAGTTTCTCACAATAGGCCTCAATGGGCTCCCAAATGTTGCTTCTCAGATTCTACAAAAAGAGGGTTTCCATACTGCTGAATCAAAAGAAATGTATGTCTCTATGAGATGAATTTACACAGCAAAAAGGAGTTTCAAAGATAGCTTCTCTCTAGTTTTTATCTGGGTGTATTCGGTTTTTTACCATAAATCTCTATGGACTCCCAAATGTTCCTTTGCATATTCTAAAAAAAAAAGACTGTTTCCAAAATGCTGAATCATGCTGTTTTTCAAAATAGGCCTCTATAAGCTCTGAAATGTTTCTTCCAGACTGAACCAAAAGAGTGTTTCCAACCTGCTGAATCATAAGAAATGTGTAATTCTGGGTGATGAATCCGCACATAATAAAGCAATTTCACAGATAGTTTCCTTCTATTTTTTATCTGGGTATATTCTGTTTTTCACCATATGCCTCTATATGCTTCTAAATATTCCTTCATACATTGTACCTGAAGAGTGTTTCAAACCGGTTCTATGAAGAGAAGGGTTTACTATGTGAGATAAATCCACACATCACAATGAGCTTTTGCAGATAGCTTCTTCCTAATTTTTAATCTAGGGATATTCGGTTTTTCACCATAGGCCACTATGAGCTCCAAAGTATCCCTTCGCAGATGCTACCAAGAGAGTGTTTTCATCATGCTTAATCAAAAGAAAAATTTAACCCTGTGCGATGAATCCACATCTCACAAAACAGTTTCACATATAGCTTCTTTCTAATTTTTATCTCAGGATATTCTTTTTTTCAGCATAGGCCTGGAGAGTCTACAAATATCCTTTTGCAGATTCTACAAAAAGAATCTTTGCAACCTACTGAATCAAAAGAAAGTTTTACCTTGGTGAGATTAATCCACACAAAACAAAGCAGTTTCACAGATAGTGTTTTCTAGTTTATATCTGGGGATATTCGGTTTTACAGCTTAAGCCTCTATGGGTTCTCAAATGTTTCTTCAAAGATTCTACCTGAAGTGTTTTTCAAATCTGCTGTATCAAAAGAATGGTTTAATTCTGTGATATGAATCCACACATCACAAAACAGTGTCACATATAGCTTCTTTCTATATTTTATCTGCGTATATTCTGTTTCTCAATATAAGACTCAATGGGCTCCAAAATGTCTTTTGGAAGATTCTACAAAAGGAGTGTTTGCTACCTGCTGAATCAAACTACATCAAAAAAGTATTTTCAACCTGATGCTCCCAAAAATCCCTTCACAGATTCTACAAAAATAGTGTTTTCAATATGCTGAATCAAAAGAAGGTTTATCTCTGTGAGATGAATCCACACATCACAAAGAAGGTTCAAACATAGCTTCTTTCTAGTTTTTATCCTCGGATATTCAGTTTTTAATTGGAGACCGCTATGGGTTCCAAAATGTCATCTCAGAACATTCAGTTTTTCACCATGGCTTCAATGGGTTCCCAAATGTCCCTTTGCAGATTCCACCAAAATATGGCTTCCAATCTGCTCAATCAAAAAATAAAAAAAAAGATTTAACTCTGTGAGATGAATCCACACATCACAAAGCGGTTTCTCAAATAGCTTCTTTTTAGTTTTTATCTGGAGATATTCGGTTTTTCACTATAGGTTTTATCTGCTCCCCAATGTCCTTTTGCAGATTCTACAAAAAGAGTGTTTCCATCCTGCTGAATCAAAAGAAAAGTTTAACTCTACACATCACAATGCAATTTAACAGATAACTGCTTTCTAGTTTTTAACTGTAGATATTCTGTTTTTCATGATAGACCTCAAAGGAATCCCAAATGTCCCTTTGTAGATTCTACAAAAAGAGTTTTTCCAACCTGTTGAATCAAATGAAATGTTTAACTTTGAGATGAATCCAAACATAACAAAGCAGTTTCACAGAAAGCTCCTTTCCAGTTTTTATCTGGGGATATTTGATTTATCACCACAGACCTCAATGAGTTCCATAAAGTCCCATTGCAGATTGTGCAAAAGCAGTGTTCGCAACCTGCTGAATCAGAAGAAAGATTTAACTCTGTGAGATGAACCCACACAACACAAAGCAGTTTCACAGATAGCTTCTTTCTTGTTTTTATCTGGGGATATTAAGATTTTAACCATAGGCCTCTATTGACTGCCAAATATCTGTTTGCAGATTCTCCCTAAAGAGTGTTTCCAACCTGCTGAACCAAAAGAAAGTTTATCTCTATGAGATTAATCCACACATCACAAAGAAGTTTCAAAGAAAGCTTCTTTCTGCTTTTTATCTTGGAATATTTGATTTTTTACCATAGGCCTAAAGGGGCCCAAAATTGTCCCTTCACAGGTTCTACCTAAAGAGTGTTTCCAACCTGCTGTATAATAAGAAGGGTTTAAGTCTGTGAGATGAATTGGCACATCACAAAGAAGTTTCACAGATAGTTTCTTTCTAATTTTTATCAAGAGATGTCGGGTTTCTCACCATAGGCCTCAATGTGCTTCCAAATATCCCCTCAAATATTCTAAAAAAAAAAAAGGAGTGTTTGCAACCTGCTTAGTGAAAAGAAAGATTGAATAATGTGACCTGAATAAATACATCACAAAGCAGTTTCAGAGATACACTCTTTCCAGTTTTTATCTAAGGATATTCTGTTTTTCAGCAGAAACCTCAATGAGCTCCCAAAAATCCCTTCACAGATTCTACAAAAATAGTGTTTTCAAAATGCTGAATCAAAAGAAGGTTTATATCTGTGAGATGAATCCACACATCACAAAGAAGGTTCAAACATAGCTTCTTTCTAGTTTTTATCCTCAGATATTCGGGTTTTTTTGTTTGTTTTTTAAATAAAAATAGCAATTTTATTGGAAAAAAGAAAGAAAACACAGAGAAGTTTAATAAAGAAATAAAGATAACCTAGAAAGCCTACCACCACTTAGAAGCAAACATAGATTGGAGTGGGCGAACATGTGTCAATACCTTGGCTTCTAGCAAAGCCTCGGTTGATGGGTAGTGAACTCGCCAGAGAGGCAGAAAGTGGCCCGGTGGTTGCAAGAGGTTGAGGGCAGGAGGGAATGGGAAGTTATTGTTTCATGGGTTCAGGGTTGCAGTTTGGGAAGACAAAAAAGTTCTGGAGACGGACAGTGGCGATAGTTGCACAAAAATGTAAATGTACTTAACATCACCGAGCTTTACACTGTTAAAAATCATTAAAATGGTGAATTCTCTGTTATGGGTATTTTACCACAATTTTTAAAAAGAGGAAAAAGGAGACAAGACTGATCTCAAGGGGTAGCAGTTTCAGTAACATTTGTTTCTTTTTTCTTTTTCTTAGAAAGGGAACTGGCTGACGTTCATGGTGGGGGAGATGGAAGGACGTTCATGGTGGGGGAGATAGAAACGGGAAACAATGCAAGAGAGAATGAACTACGAACCGATTTCATTTTTCACTAGGATGCCAGGTGTAAAATATCACATCTCCTTTAATATTCAGAACAGCTGGAGTCTCCATTTCATTATTACAATAATGTCTTTATCCCTTCCCAGGTTCTCCCCTTCCATTCTCTATCTCTTTGCGAGCAAACTGAGCACCCAGGGGATTTCCCAAACCCAGGGTTACCGGATCCTGAGCATGCGCAGAGGAGAGACAGGGAGCCGCACACGCCGGGCTCCGCGGCTGCAGTTGCTGTTGTGGCCACAAGGTGGCACTGAGTCTTTGGCGGCCTCTGGTCTTCCCGACCATGGAAAGTCGGGGCCGCTGGGGCTAGGTAGGAAGAGCACACTCCTGTGAAGTGGCTGGGGGGCTCCACCTGGACCACAGCTCTAGCACTGCTGACGCCATAGGAAGAAAACATGTTTGGAGTTCTGCGGTCCTGTCTCTTCTGGAGTCTCACCATGGCTTACTCCTTTCAGAGCTTTCTGCCCTGTCCTGGCAGTGCCCTCTCTCGCTAGGCCTGAGCTCCCGGGACTCAGCGACCCGAGCCTTCCAACCTTCGTGCCCTCCCCAGCACACTTTCAGAATCTCCACGGCTGGGTGCAAAGGGGCCCTCGCTAGGCTGCAGGTACTCTGGTCCGCCTTAGCTCTAACTCCTGCCTCTCTAGGGCTTTTCCCTCTAGCCCCAGAGTGCGGAAAATCCTCTATTTCTTGTCACAGAAGGCATGGTGCTTCCTTCAGGGTGTGAACCCCACCAGTTTACCAGAAAATGGACCTAGCACCCTCCCTCCTAAAGAAAAAATAGGAGGGTAGATGATCAGCAGCACAGATGGAAGGGCCAGACTTTGAAAGGAAGGCCCCATACCTCTACTGCCGAGGCAGAGCAGAGGGAGATTGGGTGGGTAGAAATAAAAATGCTTCTCGAGGAAAGGGAACTTAGAAGGCCTGTGGCCAGTTTTCCTCCCTATTTTCTTTTTTATTTATTTATTTATTTATTTATTTATTTATTTATTTTATTATTATTGTACTTTAAGTTCTAGGGTACATGTGCATAACATGCAGGTTTCTTACATATGTATACTTGTGCCATGTTGCTGTGCTGCACCCATCAACTCGTCAGCACCCATCAACTCATCATTTACATCAGGTATAACTCCCAATGCAATCCCTCCCCCCTCCCCTCTCCCCATGATAGGCCCCAGTGTGTGATATTCCCCTTCCTGAGTCCAAGTGATCTCATTGTTCAGTTCCCACCTATGAGTGAGAACATGCGGTGTTTGGTTTTCTGTTCTTGTGATACTTTGCTGAGAATGATGGTTTCCAGCTGCATCCATGTCCCTACAAAGGACACAAACTCATCCTTTTTTATGGCTGCATTGTATTCCATGGTGTATATGTGCCACATTTTCTTAATCCAGTCTGTCACTGATGGACATTTGGGTGGATTCCAAGTCTTTGCTATTGTGAATAGTGCCGCAATAAACATACGTGTGCATGTGTCTTTATAGCAGCATGATTTAGAATCCTTTGGGTATATACCCAGTAATGGGATGGCTGGGTCATATGGTACATCTAGTTCTAGATCCTTGAGGTAACGCCAAACTGTTTTCCATAATGGTTGAACTAGTTTACAATCCCACCAACAGTGTAAAAGTGTTCCTATTTCTCCACATCCTCTCCAGCACCTGTTGTTTCCTGACTTTTTAATGATCACCATTCTGACTGGTGTGAGATGGTATCTCATTGTGGTTTTGATTTGCATTTCTCTGATGGCCAGTCAAACAAATTTACAAGAAAAAAAAACAAACAACCCCATCAAAAAGTGGGCAAAGGATATGAACCGACATTTCTCAAAAGAAGACATTCATACAGCCAACAGACACATGAAAGGATATTCAGTTTTTAATTGGAGGCCACTATGGGTTCCAAAATGTCATTTGCAGATTCTACCTAAAGAGTTTTTCAACCTTGATCAACCTTGATGTATCAAAAGAGAAGTTTAACCCTGTGAGATGAATTCACCCATCACAAAGCATTACCACAGATAGCTTTTTTCTAGATCTTATCTGGGAATATTCAGTTTTTCACCATAGGCCTGAATAGGCTCCAAATGTATGTGAACAGATTCTATGAAAACAGTGTTTTCAGGCCGGGCACGGTGGCTCAAGCCTGTAATCCCAGCACTTTGGGAGGCCGAGGCGGGCGGATCACAAGGTCAGGAGATCAAGACCACAGTGAAACCCCGTCTCTACTAAAAATACAAAAAATTAGCTGGGCGCGGTGGCGGGTGCCTGTAGTCCCAGCTACTCAGGAGGCTGAGGCAGGAGAATGGTGGGAACCCGGGAGGCGGAGCTTGCAGTGAGCCGAGATCACACCACTGCACTCCAGCCTGGGCAACAGCGTGAGAATCCGTCTCAAAAAAAAAAAAAAAGAAAAAAAAAAGAAAAAAAAAAGAAAACAGTGTTTTCAATCTTCTGAATAAAAAGAAAGTTTTATCTCTGTGAGATATGACCACACATTACAAATCAGTTTCACAGATAGCTTATATCTAGTTTTTATGTGGAGATATTCAGTTTCTCACCATAGGACTCTATCAACTCCCAAATGCCCTTTAACTGATTCTACAAAAAGAGTGTGTGCAGTCCACTGAACAAAAAGAAAGGTTTTCCTCTGTGAGATGAATCCATACATAAAAAAGCATTTCTTCTGATTGCTTCTTTCTATTTTTTTTATCTTGGAATATTCAGTTATTTACCATAGGCCACAATGGTCTCCAATATATCTCCTCGCAGATTCTACCAAAATAGTGTTTCCAACGTGTTGAATGGAAAGAAATGTTTAACTCTAAGAGATGAGTCCACACATCCCAAAGCAGTTTCACAGATAGCTTTTTCCTAATTTTTATGTTGGGATATTCATTTTTTCAGAATAGGCCTTCATGAACTCCCAAATGACCCTTCACAGATTCTACCAAAAGAGTGTTTCCAAACTGCTGAATCAAAAGACAGGTTTAACTTTGTGAGACAAATTCACACACCCCAAAGCAGTTTCACATACAGCATATTTCTATTTTTTTTTATTTGGAGATATTCAGTTTTTCATCATTTGTCTCTATGGGCTCCCAAATGTCCCTTTTCAGACTGTACAAAAGAAGAGTTTGCAATCTGCTGAATCAAATGAAAAGTTTAACCCTGTGAGTTGAATCCACACATCAGAAAACAGTTTCACAGATAGCTTCTTTCTAGTTTTTATTTGTGAATATTTGGTTTTTCACCACAGGCCTCAAAGCGTTCCCAAATATCCCTTTACAGATTCTAATAAAACAGTATTTCCAACTTCCTGAATCAAAAGAAAAGTTTAACTCTGTGAAATGGCTCCACAAACAGAAAGCTGTCTCACAGATAGCTTCTTTCCAGTTTTTATCGGGGGATATTCAATTTTTCACCATAGACCTCTATTGGCTCCCAAATGCCCCTTCTCACATTCTACCTAAAGACTGTTTCATACCTCCTGTATTAAAAGAAAAGTTTAACTCCATGAGATAAATCCAAAGACCACAAAGAAGTTTCACAGATAGCTTCTTTCTAGTTTTTATCTAAGGATATTCAGTTTTTCACCATGGACCTCAAAGGTCTCCCAAATGTCTCTTCACAGATTCTATGAAAAAAGTGTTTCCAAATAGCTAAATCAAAAGAAATATTTTACTCTGTGAGATGAAAACACACCTCAAATGGCAGTTTCACAGATAGCTTCTTTCTAGTTTTTATCTGGGGATATTCTGTTTTACACTACAGGCCTCAAATGGATCCAAAATTTTTCTTCTCAGATTCTACAAAAAGAATGCTTGCATCTGCTGAATCAAAAGAAAGGTTTTATTCTGTGAGGTGATTTCATGCATCACAAAGCAGTTTCACAGATAGCTTATTTCAAGTTTTTATCTAGGGATATTCGCATTTTCACCAGAGTCCTTTCATGGATTCTACCAAATGAGTGTTTCCAACCAACTGAATCAAAATAAAGGTTTATCTTTATGATATATATCCACACATCACAAAGAAGTTTCACAGATATCTTTTGAGTTTTTATCTGGGCATATTGGGGTTTTTTGTCACAGGCTTCAAAGGGCTTTCAAATGTCCCTTTGAAGATCTAACAAAACAGTTTGTTTTATTAGATCTAACAAAACAATTTGAAGACCTAACAAAACAATTCAGTTTACAACCTCCTGAATCAAAATAAAGTTTCACTTTGATGTGGGGTGGATCCACACATCACAAAGCACTTTCACAGATTGCTTCTTTCTGGTTTTTATCTGGGGATATTCACTTCTTAACTGTAGGCCTCTATGGGCTCCCAAATGTGCCTCCCCAGATTCTACTTAAAAAGTGTTTCAAACCTGATGTATGAAAAGAAAGTTTTACGTCTGTGAGATAAATCCACACATCACAATGCAGTTTAACAGATAGCTTCTTTCTGGTTGTTATCTGTGGAAATTCAGTTTTTCACCGTTTACTTCTATGGGCTTTCAAATGCCACTTTGTAGATTCTACAAAAAGAGTATTTCCAAACTTCTGAATCAAAAGAAAAGTTTAATTCTGTGAGATGAATCCACACACCAAAAATAAGTTTCACAGGTAGCGTCTTTCTAGTTTTTATCTGGGGATATTCTGTTTCCACCATTTGCCTCCATGGGCTCCCTAATACACCTTCCCAGACTCTACCTAAAGAGAGTTTGAAACCTGATATATGAAAAGAAAGTTTTAACTCAGTGAGATGAATCCACACAGTGCAATGCAGTTTCACAGATAGCTTCTTTCTAATTTTTATCTGGCGATATTCAGATTTCCACCATTTTCCTCTATGGGCTTCCAAATGCCACTTTGTGGATTCTACACAAATAGTGTTTCAAAACTGCTGAATCGAAAGTAAAGTTTAAATCTGTGAGATGAACTCATACACTAGAAAGCAGTATCACAGATGACTTCTTTCTAGTTTTTATCTGAATTATTTCATCATTGGCCTCTTTGGACCCAAATATCCCTTTGCAAATTCTACCTAAAGAGTGTTTCACACCTGCTCTATCAAAAGTAAGGTTAACCTCTGTGAGATTAATCCACACATCACAAAGCAGTTTCACAGGTATATTCTTCCCATTTTTTAGCTCAGAGTGTTGGGTTTTTCACTATAGGCCTCAAAGGGATCCCAAATGTCCTTTGCATATTCTACAAAAAGAATGTTTGCAACTTGTTGGATCAAAAGAAGGGTTTAACTCTGTGAGATTTATCCACATATCACAAAGCAGTTTAACAGACAGTTTCTTTCTAGTTTTTATCTTGGGATATTCGGCTTTTCACCATAGGCCTGTATGGGCTCCCAAATGTCCCTTCGCAGATTATACCACAAAAATGTTTGTATAACTCTGTGAGATGAATCCTCACATCACAAAGAAGTTTCACAGATTTCTTCTTTCTAGATTTTATCTAGGGATATTCGGTTTTTCACCATCAGCCTTAAGGGGTTCCCAAACGTTCCTTCACAGATTCTATAAACAAAGTGCTTCCAACCTGTTGAATCAAAAGGTTGATCTCTGTAAGATGAATCCATGTATCAGAAAGCAGTTTCACACACACCTTCTTTCTAATTTTTGTCTGAGGATATCCAGTTTTTCACAATAGGCCTCAAAGAGCTTTCAAATGTCCCTTCTCAGATTCCACCAAAAGAATGTTTCCAACATTGTGAATGAAAATGTAGTTTTAACTCTTTGAGATGAATCCACACATCAGAATGCAGATTCACAGGTAAATTCTTTCTAGTTTTTATCTGGGGATAATGTGTTTTTCACTCTAGACTTCTATGGGCTCCCAAATATCCCTTTACAGATTCTATCAAAAAAAAGTGTTTTCAACTTGCTGCATCAAAAGTAAACTTTTCTCTGTGAGATGAATCCACACATCACAAGGAAGTTTCACAGATAGCTTCTTTCTAGTTTTAAGCTAGGGATGTTCAGTTTTCACCATAGGCCTCTATGGGCTCCCAAATACCTTTTTGCAGATTCGATCTAAAGAGTGTTTCAAACCTACTATTTCAAAAGAAAGGATTAACACTGTGAGATGAATCCACACATCACAAAGCAATTTCACAGATAGCTTCTTTCTAGTTTTTATCTGGGGATATTTGGATTTTCACCATTGGATTATATAGGCTCCAAATGTATCATCGCATATTCAACCTAAAGAGTGTTTCAAATTTGCTGTATCAAAAAAAATGTTTAACTCTTTGAGGTGAATCCACACATCACAAAGCAATTTCACAGAGAGCTTCTTTCTAGCTTTTATCTGAGAATATTCTGTTTTTCACTACAGGTCTCATATGGCTCCCAAGTGTCCTTTTGCAGACTGTACAAAAAATGTGTGCTACCTGCTGAATCTGTCCCTTCACAGATTCCACCTAAAGAGTGTTTCAAACCTGCCGTTTCAAAAGAAAGTTTTCACTCTGTGGGATGAATCCATAGATCCCAAAACAGTTTCACAGATATCTTCTTTCTTGTTTTTATCTGTAAATATTCAGTTTTTCCCCATAGGACTCCAGGGGCTCCCTAATGTCCCTGTGCACATTCTGTCAAAAGAGTGATTTCAACCTGCTGATTCAAAAGAAAGTTTCAACTCTGTGAGATAAATCCACACATCACAATGAATTCTCAGATAATTTCTTTCTAGTTTTTACCTGGGGTTATTGAATTTTACACCACAGTCCTCTAAGGGCTCTCAAATTTCCCATTGCAGATTCTACCTAAAGAGTGTTTCAAATCTGCTGTATGAAAGCACCAGTTAGCTCTGTGTGATGAATCCACACATCACAGAGCAGTTTCACAGATAGCTTATTTTTAGTTATTATCTGGAAATATTCAGTTTCTCACCATAGGTCTTAATGGGCTCCCAAGTGTCCCTTCACCAATTCTATAAAAAGGTGTGTCTGCAACCTGCCTAATCAAAAGAAAGTTTTAGCTCTGTGAATGAGCCCACTCATCACAAAGCAGTTTCACAGATAGCTTCCTTCTAGTTTTTATCTGTGGATATTCGTTTTTCACCATAGGCCTCCTGGGCTCCCAAATAACCCTACTCAGATTCTACCAAGAGAGTTTCCAACGTGCTGAATTGCAAGAAAATTTTTACTCTGTATGATGAGTCCATGCATCATAATGCAGATTCACAGGTAGCTTCTTTCTAGTTGTTACTTGCTGATATTCTGTTTCTCACCATATGTCCCCATGGGCTCCCAAATGTCCCTTCACAGATTCTACCTAAAGACTGTTTCCAACTTGTTGTAGTAAAAGAAAGGTATAACTATGTGAGATGAATTCACACATCTGAAAGCATTTTCACAGATAACTTCCTTCTTGATTTTTATCTGGGGATATTCTGATTTTCACCATAAGCTTCTACGGGCTTCTAAATGTCCTTTTGCAGATTCTACAAAAAGGTTGTTCCCAACTTGCTGAATCCTAGCAAAGGTTTAACTCTGTTGTCCACACATAACAAAGCAGTTTCACAGATAGCATCTTTCTACTTTTTACTGGGGGATATGTTGTTATTCACCACAGGCCTCAATGGGCTCACTTTTTTTTTTTTTTTCAGATTCTACCAAAACAGTTTCTCAGCCTGCTGAATGAAAAGAATGGTTTATCTCAGTGTCTTTCTTGTTTTTATCTGGGGATATTCAGTTTTTCATCATAGACTTTTATCAGGGAACCTGCCCCAGACAGTTCAACATGGGTCCTTTTCTATTTTCCGTAAGTGTTGGCCAGTCTGAGAAATAAAGGGAAAGAGCACAAAAGAGAAATTTTAAAGCTGAGTGTCCAGGGGAAACATCACATGTCGGCAGATTCTGTGATGCCCCCCTAGCCACAAAACCAGCAAGTTTTTATTAGTGATTTTCAAAAGGGGAAGGAGTGTACAAATAGGGTGTGGGTAACAGAGATCACATGCTTCACAAAGTAATAAAATATTACAAGGCAAATGGAGGCAGGGCGAGATCACAGGACCAGGGCAACATTAAAATTGCAAATGAAGTTTCGGGCACACATTGTCTTATCTCTTGGTAACATCTTATCAGGAGATAGGGTTTGAGAGCAAACAACATGTCTGACCAAAATTTATTAGGTGGGAATTTCCTCATCCTAATAAGCCTAGGAGTGCTATGGGAGACTGGGGCTTATTTTGTCCTTTATCTGCAACCATAAAAGACAGACATTCCCAAAGCAGTCATTTTAGAGACTACCCCTGGGAATGCATTCTCTTTCTCGGGGCTGTTCTTTGTGCAGGAAAAGAATTCAGTGATATTTCTACTATTTGCTTTTAAAGAAGATAAATACAGCTCTCTTCCACCCAGCTGTCAGGCAGCCAGACATAATGGTAATCTCCCTTGTTCCTTGAACATCACTGTTATCCTGTTCTTTTTCAAGGTACCCAAACTTCATATTGTTTAAACACACAAGCTTTACGAAAAATTTGTGCAGTTAATGCAATCATCACAGGGTCCTGAAGAGACATAGATCCTCAGCTTATGAAGATGATGGAATTAAGAGATTAAAGTAAAGACAGGCATAGGAAATCACAAGAGTATTGATTGGGGAAGTGACAACTGTCCATGAAATCTTCACAATTTATGTTCAGAGATTGTAGTAAAGACAGGTGTAAGAAATTATAAAAGTATGAATTTGGAGAACTAATAAATGTCCACGAAATAGTCACAATTTATGTTTTTCTGCCATGGCTTCAGTCTGTCCCTCTGTTCGGTGTCCTTGATTTCCTACAACATCTCCCCTTTTCTTTTTATATAAATGTGCCATGGTGATGAAGGCTTGTTCGTTTTCTCAATTTTGATGCAGGATCCGTTGACTATTCTGGCACACTAAAGACAAACCGATTAAACAGAGAAACATAATTCCAAAATTTACTGTAGTTGAACCCCCAACAGAGTTAATCCAAGTCGTGGGGTTTAGTCCATAAAGATTTTCTGCCCCCTGATCTAGCACCTCAGCTCCAGGTGCAATGGGTAAATGAGCTTGAGAGGCTTCAAAAACTTGTTTCTTTAATTTAGTTATGTCCAAGGATGAATTACCTTCCCTATCCAGAAGGTGTCCTTTGACCATTACCCGTGAATGATCTGTGTCATTGTAGGAATATGAGATGATATAGAAATCTGAAGTATTCCTACCGCATTGCATTTGCATGCAATGTTTGAGACTCACAACCCATTCTCCAAGCCAAATAACAGACTGTCTTAAATCATTAATTTGATTAGCCAATTTTTGATCAATGCCTTGTTGAGAATTCCACATTTGGGTGGAATTGGCTTGCCAATCATTAACGAAATGAGTCTTTTGAATCCATTGATGTAACGCCATTCTGGCCATGGTGGCTATTGCAGTGACTGTAATTAGGCCCGTGATAACAGCGATTAAAGTGAAAACAAACTCAGATCTTATTAGAATTCGCTGTAACAATTCATTAATTAAATGTATCGAGGGGGAGGATTCTCAATTTCTGGGCAAAGTTACCAGAATCCAGATTCCTTCTAAAGCTCTAACCAACATTACGCTTTTCCTGGAGTCAAAATGGAAGTTAATACAAGTGTGTAAATGACAATTAATGCAATGGACAGTTTGATTGTTTGTCCAAATTTTGATATTCCCACTAACAGCATGTAAGGAGGCTTAACATAACTCTATATGGGAATATCCCGGCCCACAGGATAGTCAGAGCAGGCCCTGGAGGAGGGGGTGGGAATTTGGGGAACAAGAGACACGAGAAATGGAGACAAGACAGTGCTCTGATCAAGTCTCGTTTAATGGCGGTAATGCACTGCCTTATATACACTTGGAAGGGAAGGGGTTGGGCTAAGGCGGAAATGATCTCATTGCCGAGGGCGTGGCCAGGTTAGTTTCGGTTTCTCCGGTCGGACGTCATGTTGCGCTTGCGCTATTAAGTAACAATTTTCTGGGGCACGGGAAAAGTGAGTGAAGAAGAAGCAGGAAGAGCGCCATCTTTAATGAGGTATTAGTACAGGGGAAAAAAGGCAAAGATAGGGAGAAGGTGTGGGGTGGAAATGAACACAGCTCAGGCGTTTAATCCTTAATTATTATTCGCTATGGCCGGGGCATGCAGCTCCGGACAGGTCCCCCTTTTTATTATTTTTATGACAAGAAAAACCCTCGGGAACTGCGCCTGTCTTAGGTTGGGTCAACTCACCCCCACCTTCTAGGCCCGTCATGGGATAAGGCAGCAGCAAGGGCGGCCCTCCTGTCTTAGGCTCCGATGGGGATAGTGTCCTCTTACCCGTCATTGACTGTCCAGTTCAGCACACAGGGGAGGTGGTCTTATTAAGGTAAATAAGACTCACCATTTTCAGTCATCTCAAGGCGATGATAATGAACCTGTATAGGTTTGGCCTGGAAGGCCTCAATTTGTTTTCTGACAAATGCCATAAGCTTATTAAGGATTATAGGCCCGAGAGTGAGGAAAAGTAGAAGAGGGAGTAAAGGACCAAGAAATGGCAAGAGATAGGGGAGAAGTCCATCGAGTCCAGTCCATAGTGGATTGGCGGCCAGGCCTTTTCTGTGCTTTTCTAGTTCTTCTTGCAAAGTTTTTATCTTATCTCTGACGATTCCGGATTTGTTGGCGTAAAAACAGCACTTTTCCTGTAAAGCCAAACATATCCCTCCCTGTTCTGCCGTTAACAAATCTAGACCTCTTCTATTTTGGAGAACTACTTCAGCTAACGAGTCTACTTGGTCTTGTAAATCTTGTATAGTACTGGATAAGGTCTGTACATCTGAGATTAGTTGATTGGATAATTTAGTATATTGGGTTAGTGAGACTCCTAGGCCTGTGGCTCCTGTAGTAAAAGCAGTGGTGATTCCTAGTCCAGCCAACAAGGGAATAAATTGTATGGCTCGTTTCGGTCTATAAATAAAATGTTCAATAGCGGGGATGGGGATAGGTTCATCTCCAGGGATGATATCAATGTCGGGGAGAAGAGTGGCCAGAACACAAAGCCCTGTCCAATTTGTAGGTAGATACGTATATGCCATGTTGTTTCCACAAACGAAAACCGAGCCATTTATAGCACACAAAGGGTTGGTGGCATTGATTATGGAAGTACAGTTGCCAAACACAACATAGCCTAAATCGATTTCTTTAGTGTTATTATATGATGGTGAAAAGAGGCAAGGGGAATTAGAAAACGTCATCGGTTGAACTAAGGGGGGGGGGTAATAGGACAGGAATTATTTACTAAGGATTCATTTGAGTAATTAACTAGGGCAATGAAAGGTTAGGTATGGCTAGAGGAATAGGGGAGCCCATTTTAAGACAAAGCCAACAATCGTGGGCCAGGCTTGTATTGGACATTTGAAGTAAATTGTAAGTAGCATTGAGGATATCAAAGGTTTGGGCATCGAGCTTAAAATTACCTCTAAGCTCAGGCAGGGCTAAAGGGTGATATTGAAGTTCAGGATATGAAGCTTTATGAATTTCTTCTAATTTTTTTCTGGACGGTTTTAATTCTTGCAATATCTAATGGGCCTCCTCCATCAGAAATGTGAATGGGGGCGGTAGTGCTCCAACAAACAGGCTCTCCTTTTTGGCCGTTACAAGGAGATTGTACAAGTTTATTAGTGGATCCTAATACTTGTACGTCATTGATGCCTCCAGTTTGTGTTTTTAGTAACGTGGCCGTATAATATGTTCTATTGCCTGATTTGCATTGTTGATAGGAGGTATAACAGGAACTATGTACAGAAGATTGGAAAGAGCTACAAGGGCATTCTAGGAGCGGCCCGCTAGGTGAGGTATCTCTTGGGGTAGACTTACATTTCCATAACTGGTTTGGCATTAGGTAAGCTGTCTTGCCCGTGCAGGTCACCTGGGTGATTCTATCTGACGGAGGTTCAGATATTTGTCCCCCTCTGCAGTCACAAGGCTGGCCGTATTGTTTTCGTAATAATTCTCTTGCCTTACGAGGGTCACCAAAAGCTGCATAGACTGTCACTATGTTATATAGAGCGATTATTCTCCAAAGGAGTTTCATGTTAGGCTTCATTTTCTGAAAAACAAGAAGGAAAGAACTTCTCAGGGAGATTTATCTTCCCTGGACTGACAATGGTTATGATTTATTTGTCTTACCAATCTTTCAGGCAGCCATCTGGCTGCATCATTTTTTTGTGAGAAGATGCATACTGAGCCTCTTCCCCAAATTAAAACTGGATCGGGGCCATGCCATGAACTATCGAGTGGATCTTTCCATTTTACCATTGCAAACTGTTTTTGAGATTCAGGATGCCAGAAACGGTCGGCAGCCGATTTTCCATGACTGTCCAAATTTAAAAAATTAAGGATAAACAGGGCATGATTGAGTATGTTTCTGGGGGTACCCTTCACGGGGTACCAGCTCCCCCCTTTTAATTTTGTGATAATAGTTTTTAATGACAGATGAGCTCTTTCGACTATACCTTGTCCTTGGGGATTATAGGTAATGCCTGTGGTATGTTTAATTTGTAGGGTATTACAAAATTGTAAGAAGGTTTTGGCTATATAACCGGGGCCATTATCTGTTTTGATTTGTTTGGGTATTCCTAAAATAGAAAAGCAGTGTAATAAATGAGCTATGACATGTTTGGTGGCCTCTCCTGTTTGGAGAGTTGCACTGATGAATCCACTATAGGTGTCTATGCATACATGGATATATTTTAGTTGACCGAATTCTAAGTGGTGAGTAACGTCCATTTGCCAAATTTCGTTGGGGATGAGTCCTCGGGGATTAACTCCTAGATGGGGAACAGGTAAATAGGTTATGCAGTTGGCGCATTGTTTAACTATTTGTCGAGCTTGTTCTCTGGTAAGTTTAAACATAAGTCTTAAGGTTTGGGCGTTTAAATGATGTAAGGCATGTGCTTTTTGCGCTTGTTGCAAATTGTCTGTAGTGACTGTGGCTATGGTTTTTGTTGCCGTGTCAGCTGTTGCGTTACCTTGTGTTAGAGCTTTTGGAGCCTAATTATCAATGATTGATGTAACTCTTCAAGTTTAATTTGTTCTTCTAGTTGAGCTATCTTTTGTTTTAATTCTTCTTTGGGATCTATTGCTGCCATAACAATAGGCGCAGAAGCCTCATTATGCGTCTTATTATATGGGGGTGGGTATGAAGTAAAGGGAGGCAAATCAGGGTTGTGATATTTAGCTGCCTCTTCCTCTAAATCATCCCAATTTATATCCAATTGATTAGGCTTATTAATTTCCTCCTCTTTTTGAAGCATCTGTAAAATTGGGTATTTTTTTGGTTTGTTTTCGTGTGGCATTTCTTTATCTGTTACAGAAGGAGACTTAATTTCCTCATGATCACTTTCGAGGGAAATGAGATCCTCCTCCGTATCTTGCGGAGGCTTTGTGAGGTTAGAGCGGGAGCTAACCTTTAAAATATGCTCTGTCTGAGTGACCACAGCCATGACTTGCGGATCGGCCTCCTTCTTATCTATTAAATCTCTAATGAGGTTCCAATAAGAGAAGGCGGTTACAGGAATTTTTTCTGGCCCAAAAGTATTATAATAGTCCTGAAAACAATCCCCTACTCTACGCCATCTTTTAATATCAATAGTTCCTTCCTGTGGGAACCAAGGGCAAGTGTCTTTTACAAAATCAAAAAATTTAAACAAATCATTACCTTTAACCTTTACTCCTCGTATCTTTAAAGCCTCTTTTAATTGTCCTACATATATTTGATGTTGGCTTAATTCTTGTCCCATTTCGGACGCGTCACTTACCTTTGATTCTGACGCGGCAGGTTCCCGCGGTGATCGGAAGAGTTTGACTCCTTTTGTCCTCGTTAGCGGTCGACCGTCCTTTGGCGTCCTCTTCCTCATGGAGTCCCTCGTTTCCAGGTCCCTGTTCGGGCGCCATGTATCCCGGCCCGCGGGATAGTCAGAGCAGGCCCTGGAGGAGGGGGTGGGAATTTGGGGAACAAGAGACACGAGAAATGGAGACAAGACAGTGCTCTGATCAAGTCTTGTTTAATGGCGGTAATGCACTGCCTTATATACACTTGGAAGGGAAGGGGTTGGGCTAAGGCGGAAATGATCTCATTGCCGAGGGCGTGGCCAGGTTAGTTTCGGTTTCTCCGGTCGGACGTCATGTTGCGCTTGCGCTATTAAGTAACAATTTTCCCGGGCACGGGAAAAGTGAGTGAAGAAGAAGCAGGAAGAGCGCCATCTTTAATGGCGGTATTAATACAGGGAAGAAGGTAAATCTAGGGAGAAGGTGTGGGGCGGAAATGAATATAGCTCAGGCGTTTAATCCTTAATTATATTTCGCTATGGCTGGGGCGTGCAGCTCCGGACATGGGAACTGTCAGGTTGGAGGTAAGTAAAGTAGAATGTCTGGATCTACGTTGATACTGAGAGACTGGGGCCATATCAGGGAAAACAGACAGAATAGTTTCTCCTTCCCATACTCGCTGTCCAGACATGGCAATAGCTGATTTCCAAAATTCTGGGTGTCCTGGGCTCAGAATGGGGAATATCATATGAGGCCTCAGGGATGGGGGTTAATGCCTTTATCTTCCCATTTTAAGGGAAAGAATGAGCTGAAACTCCTCTGCAAAACAGAATGATGATTCTCATTCTCTCTATAAGAAATAAAATAAGTAGGTTCCAGGCATTCCCTTCCACCAGAGGAGCAATTGTTTTTTAAATAGCTCTTTGGTGCCCAGTCTATTACTAAACTATGAGTCATTTTTTAATATTAGTGCATGTGAGATTACACAGTCTTCCCAAATTAAAGTTTTAAATGGACCCTCAAAATTTTTAGGGCATGGTTTTACTGCAGGTTTATACTGAAAGTATGGGGTATCTCTCATTACTCCCCTTCTCATTTGTTTTAAAGGAGAAAAGGAGTGGCCAGAGACCAAATGTCCTGGTTCTTTTGTAGCTGATTTCTCTGGAAGATAAGCAGTCCAGACTTGAGTTTCTAGATAGATACAACCAGGTGCATGTCCGAGGCACAGAGGGGGGTATTTATAACTCATGGTAACATTAAATGCAGTGCCTTCTTCTCCTGGTTAAGCAGGGCAGTGGCCATCTGTAGCTCCAGGCACCCACACACTATCATTAGTGTAGATTTCCCAGGGGCATCAATCCAGGTGAGAGATCGAATAAGTGGAGGGAAAGGCACATAAGCCCAATAAGAAAAATTTTGTGTAGCAGGTAAATCAGTGTGAGAGGGAACTGGTGAGACAGAAATTTTAAGGAGGAGAATCATTAAATAAAACCTAGTGTAAGTGAGATTTAATGCTGAAGGAGGAAAATAAGAACAGAGGAATGTTATTTTCAGGATAATAGAAATGGTGAGATTTTTAAGTTTGTAAAGAGAAAAAGGAAAATAATCAGGAGAAGTGGGATTAGTTAGATGGGTCTCCATTGCCATCAGGGAGGATTGAATCAGACCCATTGTGATTTGGTGTGCAAGCTTCTAAGGAGTTGGCACAGATCTCACCACATCTGAGGGCGGTCTCTGATGCAGATGTGTTTTCCCTGTGGTTTTCATTTGATGATTTCTTGATGAAACACAAGCATATCCTCTTTCCCACGTTAAGTAGAATCAGAGACAATATTTAAAAGTTTGGTGAAATCCTGTAAGGCAGTAATGACAGTGATTAACTCTGCCTTTTGAGCAGACGTATAAGGGGCAGAAATAAGCTTGTCTGTAGGACCTACATAACCAGTATTGACATTACTGGAGCCATCAGTACACATTGTAAAGACCTCAGGAATGGGCTGATCTTTGGTTAATCCAGGGGCCACCCAAGACATCATTTTCATAAAATCAAACAATTTGTTTTTTGGATAGTGATTGTCAGTAACACCAATGAAATCAGCCAAGTGACTTTACAATTAACTTCCGGACAAATCTGGAAATCTTGAGTATTCCACACCATGCCTGTCCAATTAGAGTGGCCATTTGATCTAGATTAACAGATAAAGTTGTTGACACAGAATGAGGAACAAAACACCACTCCACTAAACCATTATGTTGAACTACTAGTCCAGTAGGGGAGTGTAATGAAACGAAAGCCAGAAGCTGAAAAGGCTGAAATGGCTGTACTCTAGATAACTGGGTGGTCTGGGTCTTTCCTCTACAAATTCCAGTTCTAGTGAAGCCTCAGGGGTCAAAGTCCTGGAACTGTGGAGATTGGAATCTCCCCACAGCATAGAAAACAAGTTAGACAGCACTTAGGTTGGATTACCTAAAGTAGGTCTTAAATAATTAATGTTACCCATAAGTTTTTGGAAGTCATTTAAAGTTTTCAAAGAAACTCTCCTAATTTGAAATTTGTGGTTGAATACGTTGTTTATCGACCACCATTCCTAAATATTGAACAGGAGTGGCCTGTTGAATTTTATCTTGAGTGATGTGTAAACCAAATTTTGTAACACAGCGGCTCAAAATTTGATACCAGTCAATTAATTCTGTATCAGTTGGGGCAGCAATTAAAATATCATCAATATAATGAAAAACATAGGCCTGGGGAAATTGGGCTTGAACTGGTGAAAGCACTTGCCCCACATAAAACTGGCAGATTGTAGGGCTATTTAGCATTCCCTAAGGAAGTACTTTCCATTGATAATGAGCAGCAGGCTCCTGATTATTGATAGAAGGTACAGTAAAAACAAATTTTTCACAATCTGATTTATATAAAGGAATATGAAAAAAATCTTTAAGATCAATAACTATGAGAGGCCAATTTTAAAGTATTAAGGCAGGGACAGGCATGCGGAGTTGGGCGGCCCCCATAGGTTTAATTAGAGCATTAATGGCCCTTAAATCGGTTACCATCTGCCACTGGCCCCATTTCTTTTTTACTAGAAACACAGGAGAATTCCAGGGGGAAAGAGAAGGTTCCATATTCCTGAGTTGTAACTGTACAGAAACAAAGTGAGTTAAAGCCCCCAGTTTTCCTTTAGAAAGTGGTCACTGCTGAATCCAATTGGATGTGTCAGATTTCCATTGTAAAGGGATAGGATCAGGAGGCATAGCAGGGGCTGTCACTAAAAATGATAACCTACACTTGCCTTGTTTTCTTTTACAGTAACTGGGAGGCATTTAGTAATCCCTTCATGTTTTGGACAAGACTGAGTCCAGGAACAAACCCCATGTTTTCCATGATATGCTGACTGGGAGCACTATAAGAGTTATGTGGAATATTAATTTCAGCACCAGTATCTACTAGGCCCTCAATTTTTTTTTCCTTGAATGTGTATGGTCCACGTGGGCCATTGTTTAGAAATTACCTTAATTCAATAAGGGGCCTTTTTACCGCCAGAGCCCATCCCAGGGTCACATGCCTTATCTCCTTTGTTTAAAATGATTTACGTAATAAAAGCAATTGAGTTTGCTTAACAGTAGTAAAAGAAGTAGAGGTTTGGCCTGGGGTGTGTAATTTATCCCAAGTTCTCATACACATCTTTGTTACTTGTTCTGTGGTAAGAGCATCAAAGCCTAATTGGGCATAAGTATTAGATAAACTATTGGAGCCTGTGTGCTGAGCCTGAGTAATTAGAATGCCATTAGTCCAATTTATCTGAGCCTCCAAAAGGGCCTCTTCTGACTACCAGGTATGGAATTGTAAATGCTGAGATGGGATTAGAACAGCTTTTACCAAAAGGTCCTAGTCTAAAGGAAGCAAAATGACCTCAGTACAAAAAGTTTGTAATACCATTTTAATATCAGGAGAAGTAGGATCACACTAAGTACAAGCATCCTTAAATTATTTTAAAAAGGTAAGATAAGAGGCACATAATGATGCATTTGTACCCCTTGGAAGTTAGGAGTGTCTAATGTGACAGGATAAGTCCATGCATCTAATCCGCTTGTTTCTTTGTTTTGGCATAATGAGCATTGCATTGAAGTTTCAAGAGTAGACATCTGAGATGGAGTCAGCATAGAAGTGACAGGAAAAGCATCTGTAGATAAGGGAAACTGAGGGTGGGGGTTCAAAACGGAATGAGAGTGTGAGAAATGGACATTGGGGGAGCAGAAGGAGAAGAAGTATGCTGGTGATTACTGGCGTCCATGTGTGAAGAAGGGCACCAAGAAGCAGGCTTAGTGGATGGCAAAGTGACCAGTTGAGGAACCCAAAGAACAGGAGGGTGAGGGACTGAAGTGGACGAGGGAGGGGCTGAAGAATTATAGGTAAATTGTAGTTTGGGCCTGGAGCCATTAGGCAATGCCTGGAGGCAAATGCTGCAAAGGTTTGAAGAGGGAAGAATTAGCATATATGTGGTCCTGGGCTGTGTGGGTTGTGGCAGTGGGAGCTACGAGTACCGACTCCTCATGAAAAGAAATAAAATCATCAGGGGGTAATGCTAAGCCAAAGTCATTAGAGTTAGACATTGAATTTTCAGTATCATTAGGTGGGGGAGGAGTAGCCAAAGGGGGTGTGGGTTACAGAGATCACGTGCTTCACAGGGTAATAAAATAATGCAAGGCAAATGGAGGCAGGGTGAGATCACAGGACTGGGACAAAATTAAAATTGTTAATGAAGTTTCAGGCACACATTATCATTGATAACTTCTTATCAGGAGACAAGCTTTGAGAGCAGACAACCTGTCTGACCAAAATTTAATAGGCCAGAATTTCCTCATCGTAATAGGCCTGGGAGCCCTACGGGAGACCAGGGCTTATTTCATCCTTTATCTGCAACCATAAAAGAAAGACTTCCCAAAGCAGTCATTTTAGAGACTACCCCTGGAAATGCATTCTCTTTCTCAGGGCTGTTCCTTGTGGAAAAAAAGAATTCAGTGATATTTCTACTATTTGCTTTTGAAAGAAGAGAAATACGGCTCTCTGCCACCCAGCTCTCAGGCAGCCAGACCTAATGGTTATTCCCTTGTTCCCTGTACATCGCTGTTATCCTGCTCTTTTTTCAAGGTGCCCAGATTTCATATTGTTTAAACACACAAGCTTTAAGAAAAGTTTGTGCAGTTAACGCAATCATCACAGGGTCTTGAGGCAACATACATCCTCAGCTTATGAAGATGATGGAATTAAGAGATTAAAGTAGAAACAGGCATAGGAAATCACAAGAGTATTGATTGAGGAAGTGATAATGTGCATGAAATCTTCAAAATTTATGTTCAGAGATAGCAGTAAAGACAGGCGTAATAAGTTATAAAAGTATAAATTTGGAGAACTAATAAATGTCCATGAAATCTTCACAATTTATGTTCTTCTGCCATGGCTTCAGCTGGTGCCTCCATTTGGGGTCCCTGACTTCCCACAACACACCTCAATGGGCTTCAAAAGAGTGTTACCAACCTGCTGAATGAAAAGGAAAATTTACCTGTGTGAGATGAATCCACACATCACAAAGTAGTTTCACACATAACTTCTTTCTAATTTTTATCTTGGGATTTTTTTTTCACCATAGACCTCAATGGACTTCCAAATGTCCCTTCACAGATTCTACCAAAAGAGTGGATCCAACCTGCTGAATCAAAAGAAAGATTTAACACCGTGGCATGAATGCATACATAAAAACACAGTTTCACTGATAGCTTCTTACAAGTTTTTATCCGGGGATATTCCATTTTTCAAAATAGGCCTCCGTAGGCTCCCAAATGTTCTTTCACAGATTCTACCAACAAAGTTCTGCCAACGTGCTGAATAAAAATAAAGGCTGAGCACTGTGAAATGAATGCACACATCACAATGCAGTTTCACAGATATCTTCTATCTAGTTTTTATCTGGGGATAGTTGGTTTTTCATCACAGGCCTCAACGGACACCCAAGTGTTCCTACACAGATACTATCAAAAAGTGTTTCCAGTATGCTGAATCAAAAGAAAAGTTTAATTCTTTGAGATAAATCCATGCTGTACTGTACAGTGAAATTTCAAGGATAGCTTCTTTCTAGCTTTAATCTTGGCATATTTGGTTTTCACCATCTGCTTCAATGGGCTCCAATAAGGCCCTTCACAGATTCTACCAAAAGAGACTTTCCAACCTGCAGAATCAAAAGAAAGGTTTAACTCTGTGTGATGAATCCATACATTACAAAGCAGTTTTACAGGTAGATTCTTTCCAGTTTTTATCTGGAGATATTCGGTTTCTCACCATTGGCCTCAAAGGGTTCCCAAATGTCCCTCCACAGATTCTACAAAAGAGCTGTTTGCAGCCCAATGCATAAAAATAAAGTTTTACCTCTGTGAGATAAATCCACACATCATAAAGCAGTTTCACTGATAGCTTCTTCTCAGTTTCTATCTGGGAATATTCAGTTTTTCACCATAGTCCTTTATGGGCTAAAAAAATGTCCATTTCCAGATTCTACCAAAAGAGCATTTCCAACCAGATGAATCAAAAGAAAGGTTTGTCTCTTTGAGATGAATCCACACAACACAAAGCAGTATCACAGCTAGCTTCTTTCTGCTTTTCATAGGGGATATTCAGTGTTTCACCATAGGAATCTATGGGCTCCAAGATGTCTCTTTGCAGATTCTACTAAAATAGTGTTTCCACCGTACAGAATCAAAAGAAAGGTTTAACTCTGTGAGTTGAATCCACACATCACAAAAAGTTTCACAAATACCTTCTTTCTGGTTTTTATCTGGAAGTATTCGGTTTTCATTATAGGCCTCTATGGGCTTTAAAATGTCCCTTTACAGATTCTACCTAAAGAGTGTTTCAAGCCAGTGGTATCAAACAAAAGGTGTAAGTCTGTGAGATGGATTCACACATCACAAAGCAGTTTTACAGATAGCTGCCTTCTGGTTTGTAGCTGGAAATACTCAGTTTATCACCATAGGCCTCAAAGGGCTTCCAAATGTCCCTTCGTTGATTTTACAAAAAGAGTGTTTGAAACCTGCTGAATCAGAAGAAAGGTTTAAACCTGTGAGATGAATCCACTTATCATAAAGCACTTTCCAGATAGCATCTTTCTAGTTTTTATCTGGGATATTCAGTTATTCACCATAGGCCTCTATGGGTTTCAAAATGTCCCTTTGTTGATTCTACCAAAACAGTGTTTCCAACTTGCTGAATAAAAAGAAAGGTTTAGCTCTGTGAGTTGAATCCACACATCACAAAGCAGTTCTAGAGTTAGCTTCTTTTCAGTGTTTATCTGGTTACATTCCGTTTTTCACCATAGGCTTCAATAAACTCCCAAATGTCTTTTTGCAGATTCTACAAAAAAAGGGTTTCCACCGTGATGATTCAAAGGAAAGGCTTAACTCTGTGAGATGAATCCACACAACTCAGTGAAGTTTCACAGATAACTTCCTTCTAGTCTTAATCTTGGGATATTCTGTTTTTCAACATAGACCTCAATGGACTCCCAAATGTCCCTTTGCAGATTGTAGAAGAAGAGTATTCCTAAGCTGCTGAACCAAATGAATGGTCTAACTCTATGAGATGAATCCATTCATCAAGAAGAAGCTTCACTGATAGCTTCCTTCTAGTTTTTATGTTGGTTTTCCACCATACTCTTCAATGGGTTCAGAAATGTCTCTTTGCATATTCTACCAAAAGAGTGTTTCCAACCAGCTGAATCAAAAGAAAGATTTAACTCTGTGAAATGAATCCACACATCAAAGCAGTTTCACCAATAGATTCTTTCTAGTTTTTATCAGGAGATACTCTTTTTTTCACCTTAGAGGGCTCCCAAATATTTCTTCGCCGATGCTACCAAAAGAGAATTTCCAACCTGCTGGATCAAAAGAAATTTTTATCTCTGTGAGATGACTCCACACATCACAAAGCAGTTTCACAGATAGCTTCTATCTGTTTCTATCTGAACATATTTTGTTTTTCATCATGGACCTCAAAGGGCTCCAAAATTACCCTTCACAGATTCTACCAAAATAGTGTTTGCCACCTGATGAATCAAAAGAAAAGTTTAACTCTGAGAGATGAATCCACACATCACAAAACAGTTTCATAGATAGCTTCCTTGTAGTTATTGTTTGATGATATTCTGTTTCTCACCACAGGCCTCAAAGGGCTCAAAATGTTTTCTTGCAAATTCTACCAAAACAGTTTTTCCAACCTGCTCAGCCAAAAGTATGGTTTAACTCTGTGAGATGAATCCGCACATCACAAAGCAGTTTCACTGATAGCTTCTTTCTAGTTTTTATCTAGGGATATTCATTTCTTCACCACAGGCCTAAATGGGCTCCCAAATGTCCCTTTGCAGATTTGAGAAAAAGAGTGCTTAAAACCTGCTTAATCAAAAGAAAGGGTTAACTCTGTGAGATAAAGCCACACATCACAATGCAGTTTCCCAGATAGCTTCTTTTTAATTTTTATCTGGCAATATTCCATTTTCACCATAGACCTTAACAGGCTCCCAAGTGTTCCTTTACAGATGCTGCCAAAAGAATGTTTCCAACCTGATGAATCAAAAAAAGTTTTACCTTTGTGAGATAAATCCACACATCACAAGGGAGTTTCACTGATATCTTATTTCTAGTTTTTATCTGGGGGATATTTGGTTTATCACTATAGATATGAATGGGCTCGCAAATGTCCCTTCACACATTCTACTAAAAAAAAGTTTTTCCAACCTGCTGAGTCAAAAGAACGGATTATCTCTTTGAGATGAATCCACACATCCACAGATAGTTTCTTTCTAGTTTTTATCAAGGAGTATTAGATTTTTCAACATAGACTCTATGGGTTCCCAGATGTTCCTTCGCAGATTCTACCAAAAGAATGTTTCCAACCTGCTGAATCAAAAGAAAGGTTTAACTCTGTGAGATGAATGAACACAACAAAATGAAGTTTCACACGTAGCTTTTTTCTAATTTTTCCCTGAAGATATTCAGTTTTTCACCATAGACATCTTTAGGCTTTGAAATGTCCCTTCAGAGATTCTACCAAAACGGTCTTTCAAATCTGGTGAATCAAAAGAAAGGTTAACCACTGTGAGACAAGCCCTCACATCACAAAACAGTTTCACTGATAGCTTCTTTCTAATTTTTATCTTGGGATATTGGGTTTTCCACCATAGGCCTCAGTAGGCGCTCAAATATACCTTTGCAGATTATATCAAAAGAGTGTTTCCAACTTGTTGGATCAAGAGAAAGGTTTAACTCTCTGAGATGAATCCACACATCACAAGGCATGTTCACAGATAGTTTCTTTTTTGTTTTTATCTGGGGATATTCTGTTTTCTACTATAGGCCTCTATGTGCTCCAAAATATCCCTTGGCAGATTCTACCTAAAGAGTGTTTCAAACCTGCTGTATTGAAGGAATGCTTAACTCTGTGAAGTGGATCCATGCATAACAAAACAGTTTCACATATAGCATCTTCCTAATTTTTATCTGCGGATATTCAATTTTTCACCACAGGACTCAAAGGGCTACCAAATATCCCTTCTCAGGTTGTACTTCTCTGTGGATATTCAATTTTTCACCATAGACCTCAATGGGCTCCCAAGTGTCCTTTTACAGATTATAAAAAAACTGTTTGCAAACTGCAAAGAAAGGTTTACTTCTGTGAGATGAATTTACACATCCGAAAGCAGTTTCACAGACAGCTTCTTTCTAGGTTTTATGTGGAGATACAGGTTTTTTCACCATAGGCCTCAATAGTCTCTAAAATGTCCCTTCACAGATACTATCAAAATAGTGTTTCCAATGAGCTGAATCAAAAGAAAGTTCTTACTCTGGAAGATGAACCCACACATCAAAAGGCAGTTGTGCAGATAGCTTCTTTCTAGTTTTCATCTGAGGATGTTCTGTTTTTCACCATTTGCCTCAATCAGCTCCCAAATGTGTTTTCACACATTCTACCTAAAGAGTGTTTCAAACTTGCTGTATCAAAAGAAAGTTGTAAATTTGTGAGATGAATCTACACATCACAAACCATTTCATAGACAAAATCTTTCTAGTTTTTATCTGGAGATATTCAGTTTTTCACTACAGGCCTCAAAGTGCTCCCAAATATCCCTTCACAGAGTATACAAAAAATGTGCCCAATCTGCTGAATCAAAAGAAAGGTTTAACTCTTTGAGATGAGTCCACACATCACAAGGCATATTCACAGATAGCATCTTTTTAGTTTTTATCTGGGGATATTTGTTTTTTCACAATAGGCTTCAATAGGCTTCCAAACATCCCTTCGCAGATTCTACTGAAAGAATGTTTCCAACTTGCTGAATCAAAAGAAATGTTTAACTCTGTGAGATGAATCTGCACATCACAAAGCAGTTTCAGATATAGCTTCTTTTTAGTTTTTATCTGAGGATATTCAGTTTTTCACTATATAGGCCACTATATAGACCTCAAAGGGATCCCATATATCTCTTCGCAGATTCTACCAAAAAGGTGTTTCCAACCTGCCGAATCAAAAGAAAGGTTTAGCTCTGTGAGGTGAATCCTCACATCACAAAGCAATTTCACAGATAACTTCTTTCTAGATTTTATCTGGGGATATTCAGTTCTTCACTATAGCTCTTAATGGGCTCCCAAATGTCCCTTCATAGATCCTACAAAAGAGTGTTTCCAACCTACTGAATCAATACAACCGTTTAACTCTGAGGTGAATCCACACATCACAAAGCAGTGTCACACGTAGCTTTTTGATAATTTTTATGTGTGGATATTTGGTTTTACACAATAGGCCTAAAAGGTATTGTAAATGCTCCTTGGCAGATTCTACCAAAAAATTGTTTCCAGCATGCTAAATCAAAAGAAAAGTTTAACTCAGTAATATGAATTCATAAATCACAAAGAAGTTTCACAGATAACTTCTTTCAAGTTTGTATCTGGTGATATTCTATTTTTCACCATAGGTCTCTATGGTCTCCCAAATGTTTCTTCACAGATTGTACCTGAAGAGCATTTCAAACATGTTGTATCAAAAGAATTATTTAACTTTTTGAGTTGAATCCAACATCACAAAGCAGTTTCACAGATAGTTCTCTCAAGTTTTTATTTGGGGATATTCTGTTTTTCAACGTAAGACTCAAAAAGCTCCAAATTGTCCCTTCACAGATTCTACCAACAGAGCATTTACAACTTGCTGAATCAAAATAAACGTTTAACTTTCTGAGATTAATACACACATTACAAAGCAGTTTAACAGATAGCTTTTTTTCTATTTTTCATTTGGGGATATTTTAGTTTTCAACATAGGTCTCTATAGGCTCCCAAATATTCCTGCGCAAATTACACCTAAAGAGTGTTTCAAACCTGCTGTTTCAAAAGAAAGGTTTCAGTCTGTGGAATGAATCCACAGATCACAAAGCAGTTTCACAGATACTTTCTTTCTAGTTTCTATCTGTAAATAATTGGTTTTCACCGTAGGCCTCAATGGGCTCGCAAATGTTCCTTAGGAGATACTATTGAAAGAGTGTTTCCAACCTGTTGAACCAAAAAAAAAAAAAAAAAAAAGGTTTATCTTGTGAGATGAATGCAAACATCACAAAGCAGTTTCCCAGATAGCTTCTTTCTAGTTTTCATCTGGGGATATTCAGTTTTTCACTACCTGCCATAATGGGCTCCCAAATGACCCTTCTCAAATTCTACAGAAAGAGTGCTTGTTACCTGCTGAATGAAAATACAGGTTTAACTTTGTGAGATGAATCTACACATCACAAAGCAGTTTCATTGGCAGCTTCTCTCTAATTTTTATCTTCGGATATTCAATTTCTCACCATAGGTTCCAATGGGCTCTCAAATATCCCTTAGCAGATTCTGCCAAAAGAGTGTTTCCAACCTGCTGAATCAAGAGAGAGATTTAATTATTTGAGATGAATCCACACATCAAAAAGCAATTTCACAGATAGTTTGTTTCCAGTTTTTATCTGGGAATATTCAGTTTTTAAACGTAGTCCTTTATGGGCTGCTCAATGTCCCTCCACATACTCTACCAAAACAATGTTTCCAACCTGTTGAATAAGAAGAAAGGTTTAAATTTGAGAGATGTATCCACACATCACAAAAAAGTTGCTCAAATTGCTTCTTTCTAGCTTTTATCTGGGGATATTCAATTTTTCACCATAGGCATCTAGGAGCTCCCAAATGTCCCTTCACAAATTTTACCTTCAGAGTGTTTCCAATCTGCTGAATAAAAATAAAGCTTTAACTCTTTGAGACGAATCCATAAATCACAAAGTAGTTTTATAGATAGCTTCTTTCTAGTTTTTATCTGGAGATATTCAGTTTTTCAACATAGGCCTCAAAAGGATTTAAAATGTCCCTTCGCAGACTCTACTGAAAAAGTGTTTCCAACCTGATGAACCAAAAAATGTTTAACTCTGTGAGATGAATCCACGCATCACAAAGTAGTTTCACTGATATCTTCTTTCTTATTTTTATCTGGGGATATTTTGTTTTTCAACCCAGGCCTCTATGGGCTTCCAAAAGTCCCTTCACAGGTTCTACAAAGAGACCATTTCCAACTTAGTAAATCAAAAGAAAAGTTTAAATCTGTGAGATGAATCCACACATCACAATGAGTTTCACTGATAGCTTCTTTCTAGTTTTTATTTGGGAATATATGTTTTTTTACCATAGACTTCAATGGACCCCCAAATATCCCTTCGCAGATTCTACCAGAGTGTTTCCAACAGCTGAATCAAAAGAAAGGTTTACCTCTGTGAGACTAATCTAATATGACAAAGTGGTTTCACAGATAGCTTATTTCTAGCTTTTATTTGTGAGTTTTCCATTTTTTACCATAGGCCTCAATGCCTCAATGGTCTCCCAAATGTCCCTTCACATATTCTACACGAAGAGTGTTTCCAACATGATGAATCAAAAGAAAGGTTTAACTCTGTGACGTTGATCCACATATAAGAAAAGAGTTAAACAGATAGCTTCTTTCTAGCTTTTACCTGGGGATATTCAGTTTTTCAATATAGGCCACAATACATTCCCAAACATCCCTTCACAGATTCTACAGAAAGAGGGATATCAACCTTCTGAATCAAAAGAGGGGTTTAACTCTGTGAGCTGGATCTAAACATCATAAAACAGATTCACAGATAGCTTCTTTCTAGTTTTAATCTAAGGATATTTTGTTTTTCACTTCAGGCCTTAAAAGCCTTCAAAATGTCCCTTCACATTTACTACAAAAATAATATTTGCAACCTACTGAATGAAAGAAAAGGTTTAAATCTGTGAGATGAATCCACACATCACAAAGCAGTTTCACAGATAGCTTCTTTCTAGTTTTTATCTTGGGATATTCTGTTTTTCACCACTGACAACAAAGGACTCCCAGATGTTTTCTCGAAGATTCTAACAAACACTTTCCCATGCTGCTGAATCAAAAGAGATGTTTAAGATAGTGAGATGAATTTACACATCACAAAGAAGGTTAACAGAGAGCTTCTTTCTAGTTTTTATCTGGAGATATTTTGTTTAGCATGTCCCTTTGCAGATCCTAACCCAAAAGTGTTTCAAGCCTGTTTATCAAAAGAAAGGTTTAACTTTGTGAGTTGAATCCACACATCACAAAACAGTTTCACTGATAGCTTCTTTCTAGTTTTATCTGGGGATGTTTGGTTTTCACCATAGGTCTCAAAGGGCTCCCAAATGTCTCTTCACAGATGTTACAAAAAGCGTGTTTCCAACCTGCTGAATCAAAAGAAATGTTTAGCTCTGTGAGATAAATCCACATCACATAGAAGTTTTACAGATAGCTTCTTTCAAATTTTTATCTGAGGATGTTTGGTTTTACACTATACCCTTTAAAGCAGTCCAAAATGTCCCTATGCAAATTACATTGTAAGAGTTTTTCTAACCTGCTGAAAATAAAGAAAGTTTTAGCTCAGTGAGATGAATCCATGTATCACAAAGAAGTTCACACATAGTTCCTTTCTAGATTTAAATGGTGATATTCGGTTTTTCACCATAAGTTCCAATGGGCTCCCTACTGTCCCTTCACAAATTCTACATAAAGAGTGTTTCAAACCTGGAGCAACAAAAGAAAAGTTTAATCCTGTGAGATGAATCCACACCTCACAATGCAGTTTTACAGATAGCTATTTATAGTTTTTATATGTGAATATACTGTTTTTCACCATAGGCCTCAATGGGCTCCCCAATGACACTTCGCAGGTTCTTCAAAAATAGCATTCCAACTTGTTGAATCAAAAGAATGCTTTCCTTTGTGATATGAATGCACACAACACATAGCAGTTTCACATATAGGCTCCCTCTAGTTTTTATCTGGGAACATTTGGTTTTTCATTTTAGGCCACTATGGCCTTTCAAATATCACTTTGCAGATTCTACCTAAAGAGATTTTTAAACCTGCTGTATCTGTATCAAAACAATAGTTTAAGTCTTTGAGATGAATCCGCACATCACAAAACACTTTCACAGATCGCTTCTTTCCAGTTTTTATCTGGAGATATTCGGTTTTTCACCACAGGTCTCAAAGGGCTCTCACATGTCCCTCAGTAGATTCTACCACAAAATTGTTTTCATCCTGCTGAATAAAAAGAAAAGTTTAACTCTGTGTGATGAATTGACACATCACAAAGCAGTTTCACAGATAGCTTCTTTACAGTTTTTATCTGGGGATCTTTTGTTTTTCACCATACACCTCTAATGCCTCCCAAATATTCCTTTGCAGACTCTACCAAAAGTGTGTTTCCAATCTGTTGAATCTAAAGAAAGGTTTAAATCTGTGAGACGAATCCACACATTACAAAGCAGTTTCAAAGACAACTTCTTTCTAGTTTTTATCTCAGGGTATTCAGTTGTTCAATATAGGCCTCAAGGGGCTCCAAAATGTCTCTTCACAGATTCTATAACAAAAAGTTTGCAACCTGCTGAATGAAAGGAAATGTTTAACACAGAGACAAATCCACACATCTCAAAGCAATTTCACAGATAGCTTCTTTCTAGTTCTTATCTGGGGGTACTTGTTTTCTCACCATAGACCTATATTTTCACCATAGGCCTCTATGGGCCCCCAAATGTCTTTTTGCAGATTGTATCAAAACAGTGTTTCCAACTTGCTGAATCAAAAGAAACATTTAAGTCTGTGAGATGAATCCACACTTCATAAAGCCGTTTCACAGATAGCTTCTTCTAATTTTTATCTGGAGATATTTGATTTTTCTCCACATGTCTCTACGGGCTCACAAAAGGCCCTTGGCAAATTCTACCTAAATAGTGTTTTAAACCTGCTGTATCAAAAGAAAGGTTTATCTCTGTGAGATGAATCCATAAACTACAAAGCAGTTTCACATTTACTTCTTTCCAGTTTTTATCTGGAGATATTTGTTTTCTCACCATAGACCTCAGTGGGCTTGCAAATGTCCCATCTCAGATTCTACAAAAAGAATTTTTGCAACTTGCTAAATCAGAAGAATGCCTTAACTCTGTGAGGTGAATCCACACATCCCAGAGCAGTTTCACTTACAGTTTCTTTCTAGTTTTTATCTTGGAATATTTTGTTTTTTGTTACAGACGTCAATGGTCTCCCTAATGTCCCTTCACAGATACCACAAAAAGATTTAACTGATGATACTCTGTTTTTCACCATAGACTCCAATGGGCTCCCTACTGTCCCTTCACAAACTCTACATAAAGAGTGTTTCAAACCTGGAGCATCAAAAGAAAAGTTTAACCCTGTGAGATGAATCCACACCTCACAATGCAGTTTCAAAGATAGATATTTATAGTTTTTATATGTCAATCAAAAGAAAAATTTAAGACAGATAAATGAATCCAAACATCACAAAGCAGTTCCACATATAGCTTCTTTCTAGGTTTTTATCTAGGGATATTCTGTTTTTCACCATAGGCTTCAAAGGGCTCCCAAATGTCCTTTTGGTGGTTCTATTAAAAGAATGTTTCCAATCTGCTGAAACAAAGAAAAGGTTAAACTCTGTGAGATGAATCCACACAACACAAACCAGTTTCACAGATAGCGTCTTTCTAGTATTTATCTGGAGATATTTGGTTTTTCACCACAGATCTAAAAGGGTTCCCAAATGTCCCTTCACAGATTGTACCAAAACAATGTTTCCAACCTGCTCAATGAAAAGAAAGATTTAACTCTGTGAGGTGAATCCAGAAATCAGAAAGCAATTTCACAAATAGCTTATTTCTAGAATTTATCTGGGTATATTTAGTTTTTCACCATAGGACTCCATCAGCTCCAAAATGTTCCTTTGCAGATTGTAGCAATAGAATGTTTCCAACCCGGTGAATCAAAAGAAAGGTTTAACTCTGCGAGACAAATCCACACATCACAAAGAAGATTCACAAATAGCTTCTTTCTAGTTTTTATCTGGAGATATTAGCTTTTTTATTTTAGTTCTTATGGGCTCCCAAATATCCCTTTCCAGATCCTACCAAAACAGTGTTTCCAACCTGCTGAAACAAAAGAAAAGTTTACCTCTGTGAAGTGAATCACACATCAGAAAGCAATTTCATAGATAACTTTTTTCTAGTTTTTATCTTGGGATTTTTGTTTTTAACCATAAGCCTCTAAGTGCTCCTCAATGTTTCTTCACAGTTGCTACCAAAAGAGTGTTTGCATTCTGAGGAATCAAAAGGAAGGTTTATCTATGTGAGATGAATCCACACATCACAAAGCAGTTTCACAGATTGCTTCTTTCTAGTTTTTATCTGGAGATATTCCATTTATCACCATAGGCCTGTATGTGCTCCCAAATGTCCCTTCACAGATGCTACCAGAAGATGCTAACCTGCTAAATCAAAAGAAAGGATTAACTCTGTGAGATGAATACACACCCCTTAAAGCAGTTTCACAGATTGCTTCTTTGTACTTTTTATCTTGAGATATTCTGTTTTTCACCACAGGCCTCAAAGGGCTCTCAAAAGTCCCTTCGCAAAATCTACCATTACAGTGTTTCCAACCTTTTGAGCCAAAAGAAGGTTTAACTCTGTGAGATGAATCCACACATAACAAAGCAGTTTCACAGGTAGTTTCTTTCTAGGTTTTGTTTGTGAATATATTGTTTTTCACCATAGTCCTTTATAGGCTTTCGTATGTCCCTTTGTGGATTCTACCTAAAACTTTTTCAGACTTGCTGTATCAAAAGAAGGGTATAACTCTGTGAGATCAGTACACACATCAAAAAGAAGTTTCAAAGATAGCTTCTTTGTAGTTTTAATCTTGGGATATTCTGTTTTTTTTACTACAGGCCTCATGAGCCTCCCAAATGCTCCTTTGTAGATTCTATTAAAAGAACGCTTGCAACCTGCTGAATCAAAAGAAACGTTTTACTCTGTGAGATGAATCCACACATCAGACAGCAGTTTCACAGAGAACTTTTTTCTAGTTTTTATCTGGGGATATTCTGTTGTTCACCATATTCCTCTATGGGCTACTAAATGTTCTTTTGCAGATTCTAGCAAAAGAGTTTTTCCAAACTGCTGAATCAAAAAAACAATTTTACTTCTGTGAGATAAATCCACACATCAAAAGGAAATTTCACAGAAAAATTCCTTCCAGTTTTTATAAAAGGATAATTGGTTTTTCATTTTAGGCCGCTGTGGGTTCCCAAATGTCCTTTCGAAAATTCTACCTAAAGAGTGTTTCAATCTTGCTGCGTCAAAAGAATGATTTAACTCTGTGAGATGAATCCACATATCAGAAACCATTTCACAGATACATTCTAGCTTTTATCTGGGGATATTCAGTTTCTCACCATCGGCTTCAATAAGCCCCAAATGCCCCTTCATGGATTTTATAAAAAAAAGTGTTTGAAACCTGCTGAATCACAAGAAAGGTTTACCTCATTGAGATGAATTGAAACATCACAAAGTAGTTTCACAAATAACTTCTTTCAAGTTTTTATCTGGGGTTGTTATGTTTTTCATCATAGGCTTCTATGGGCTCTCAAATATCCCTTCAGAGATTCTACCAAAAGTGTTTCCAACCTGATGAATCAAAAGAAAGGTTACCTCTGTGTGATGTATCCACATAACAGAAAGCAATTTCACAGAGAACTTTATTCTAGTTTTCATCTGGGGATATTTGGTTTTTTTACCTGAGGCCTCTATGGGCTCCCAAATGCCATTTCTCAGATTCCACCTAACGAGAGTTTCAAACCTGCTGTATCAAAAGAAAAGAATTTTTTATCTCTCTGAATTGAATCCACACATCACAAGGTAGTTTCACACAGAGCTTCTTTCTAGCTTTTATTTGGGGATATTCAGTTTTTCACTATAGCCCTCTATGGGCTACCAAATGTTCCTTTGCAAATACTACCAAAAGAGTGTTTCCAACCTGCTAAATCAAAAGAAAGATATAACTCTGCAAGATGAATTCACACATCACCAAGCAGTTTTACAGTTATCTTCTGTCTAGTTTTTATCTGGGGATATTGTGTTTTTTTATCATAGTCCCCTGGGGGCTCCAAAGTATCCCTTCACAAACTTTACTTAAAGAGTATTTCAAACCTTTTGCATCAAAAGAAAGGTTTAATTTTGTGAGATGAATCCACACATCACAAAGAAGTTTCACAGATAGGTTCTTTCTCTTATTCAGTAGAGGATGTCTGATTTTCAGCACAGGCTTCAAAGGGCTCCCAAATGTTTCTTTTCAGATTCTACACAATGGTGTTTCCAACCTGCTGAAGGAAAAGCCTTAACACTGTAAGGTTAACTGACACATCACAAAGCAGTTTCATAGATAGGTTCTTGCTAGTTTTTATCTGGGAGTTTTTGGAATTTCACCATATGCTTACATGGGCTCCCAAATATCCCTTCACAGATCCTCCCTAAAGACTATTTCAAAGTTACTCCACCAAAAGAAAGGTTTAACACTGTGAGATGAATCCACACATCAGAAAACAGTTTCACAGATAACTGTTTTTTAGGTTTTAACTGGGGATAGTTGGTTTTTCATCTTGGGCCCCAAAGGGCTCCGAAATATCCCTCACAGATTCTCCCAAAACAGTGTTTGCAACTGCTGAATCCAAAGAAAAGTTTAACTCAATGAGATGAATCGGCACGTCACAACATAGATTCACAGATAGCCTCTTTCTAGTTTTTATGTGGTGATATTTTGTTTTTCAGCATAGGCCTCCATGGGCTCTCAAATGTTCCCTTGCAGATTCTACCAAAAGAGTGTTTCCAATCTGCTGAATCAAAAGAAAAGTTTCATTCTGTGAGATGAATTTACACATCACAAAGCAGATTCAAAGATAGCTTCTCTGAAGTTTTAATATCGGGATATTTAGTTTTTCACTACAGGCCTCAAGGGTATCCTAAATGTCCCTTCCCAGATTATACAAAAATAGTGTTTTCAACCTGGTGAATCCAAACAAAGGTTTATTTTTGTGAGATAAATCCATACATCACAAAGATGTTTCACAGATAGCTTCTTTGTAGTTTTTATCTGGGGGTATTCTGTTTTTCACTACAATCCTCTGTGGGCTCCAATATGTTTCTTCACAGAGTCTACCTAAAGCGTGTTTCAAACCTACTGTATCAAAAGAATGGCTTAAGTTTGTAAGATTACTCCACACATCAAAAAGTAGTCTCACAGATTACTTCTTTATAGTTTTAATCTCAGAATATTCTGTTTTTCACCATAGGCTTGTATGGGCTCCCAAATGTCCCTTCACAGGTTCTACCAAAAGATTATTTCCAACCTGGTGAATCAAAGAAAATGTTTACTTTGTGAGATGGACCACACATCACAAAGAAGTTTCACAGATAGATTATTTCTAATTTGTATCTGGGGGCATTTGATTTTTTACCATATGCATATATGCACTGTCCAATGTCCCTTCACAGATTCTACCTAAAGAGTGTTTCAAACCTTCTGTATCAAAAGAAGGTTTATGTATGCAATATGAATTCACACATCACAAAGCAGTTTCACAGATAGCTTCTTTGTAGCTTTTATCTGGGGATATTTGGTTTTGCACCATAGGCTTCCATGGGCTCCCAAATGTCCCAATGCAGATTCCACAGAAATATTGTTCACAACCTGCTGAATAAAAAAAAAAAAAGTTTAACTCTGGGAGATGAATCCACATAAAACAAACCAGTTTCACTGATAGCTTCTTTCTAGTTTTTACCTTGGAATGTTTGGTTTTTCACCAAAATCTTCCAAGGGCTCCCAAATGTCCCTTTGCAGATTCTACCAAAACAGTGTTTCCATTCTGCTGAATCAAAAGAAAGGTGTAACTCTGTGACATGAATCCACACATCACAAAGCAGTTTCACAGATAGCTTCTTTCTAGTTTTTATCTGAGAATATTTTCTGTTTCACCATAAGCCTTTATGGGCTTCAAAATGTCGCTTCACAGATTCTCCCTAAAGAGTGTTTCAAATATGCTGAATCAAAAGAAAGGTTTACATCTGTGAGATAAATTCACACATCACAAAGTAGCTTCTCAGATAGCTTCTTTTTAATTTTTACCTGGGGATAGTTTGTTTTTCATCATAGGCCTCTACTGGCTCCAAAATTTCCCATTGCACGTTCTACTAAAAGAGTATTTCCAGCCTGCTGAATAGAAAGAAATGTTTAACTCTGTGAGATGAATCCACACATCCCAAAGCAGTTTCACAGATAGATTCTTTCTAGTTGTATTGAGGGATATTCCATGTTTCACCATAGGCCTCTACAGACTCCCAAATATCCCTTCACAGATTCTACTTAAAGAGAGTCTCAAACCTGTTGTATCAAAAGAAAGGTTTAACTCTATGAGATGAATAGACACATTAGAAAGCAGTTTCACAGATAGCTTCTTTCTAGTTTTTATCTGGGGATATTCGGATTTTTACTTTAGATTTCAAGGGGCTCCCAAAAGTCCTTTCTCAGATCCTATTTAAAAAATGCTTGCATCCTGCTGAATCAAAAGAAAGTTTTAACTCTGTGAGATGAATCCATACATCAGAAAGCATTTTCACAAACAGCTTATTTTTAGATTTCATCTGTGGATATTTGGTTTTTCACCACAGTCCACAAAGAACTCTAACATGGCCCTTCACGGGTTCTCCATAAAGAGTGTTTACAACCTGCTGAATCAAAAGATAGATTTAACTCTGTGAGATGAATCCACACATCGCAAAGTAGTTTCAGAGATAGCTTCTTTCCAGGACATTATGTTTTTTACCATAGGCCCTTATGGGCTCCCAAATATCCCCTCACAGATTCTACCAAAAGATTGTTTCCATCCTTCTGAATCAAAAAGAAGGTTTAACTCTGTAAGATGAAAGAACACATCAGAAATCAGTTTCACAGATAACTTCTTTCTAGTTTTTTTCTAGGGATATTTGGTTTTTCAACATGGGCATCTATGGATTCCCAAATGGCCATTCACAGATTCTAACACAAAAATGTTCCCAACCTGCTGTATCAAAAGAAAAATTTAACTCTGTGAGGTGAATCCACACATCACAAAGTAACTTCTTTCTGGTTTTAATCTAGCAATATTCAGTTTTTCACTATAGGCCTCATGGGGCTCCCCAATGTCCCTTAGCAGATTTTACAAAAAGAATGTTTGTAACCAACTGAATCAAAACAAACGTCCAACTCTGTGAGACGAATCCAAACACCACCAAACAGTTTCACAGATAGCTTCTTTCTAGTTTTTACCTGGGGATATTCGATTTTACACCATAGTCCTCTATGGGCTCCCAAATGTCCCTTCACAGATTCTACCTAAGAATGTACCACACTTGCTTTATCAAAAGAAAGTTTTATTTATGTGAAATGAAATTTGCTGTTTCACCATAGGTCTTCATGGGCTCCCAAATATCCTTTCACAGATTCTACATAAAGCACTTTTCAAATCTGCTGTATAAAAAGAAAGGTTTATCTCTGTGAGATAAATCCTCACATCACAAAGCAGTTTCACAGATAGCTGCATCCTGGTTTTTATCAGAAAATATTCAGTTTTTCACTACAGGCCTCACAGGGCTCCCAAATATTTCTTAACAGATTCTACAAAAAGAATGTTTGCTACCAGCTGAGTTGAAGGGAAGTTTTAACTCTGTGAGATGAATCCACACATCACAAAGTAGTTTCACTGATAGCTTCTTTTTAGTTTTTATCTGGGGATATTTGGTTTTCAAGGTATGCCTCTATGGGCTACCAAACGTCACTTTACAGATTCTAGCAAAACTGTGTTTCCAACCTGTTGAATCAAAAGAAAGGTTTAAACCTCTGGGATGAATCCACACATAACAAAGGAGTTTCACAGAGAGCTTCTCTCTAGTTTTTATCTTGAAATATTTGGCTTTTCACCATCGGCCTTTATGGTCTCCCAAATGACCCACCACATATTTTACTTAAAGAGTGTTTCAAACCTGCAATATCAAAATAAAGGTTTAACACTGTGAGATGAATCCATACATCCCAAAACCATTTCACAGACAGCTTCTTTCTAGTTTTTATCTGGGGATATTCAGTTTCTCACGCTGGGCCTCAAAGGACTCCAAAATGTCCCATTGCTGATTCTGTAACAAAAGTGATTCCTACCTGCAGAATCAAAAGAATCCTTTAACTCTTTGGATTAATCCACATATCACAAAGCAGTTTCACAGATAGATTCTTTCTAATTTTTATCTGGGGATATTGTGTTTCTCACCATAGGCCTAAAGTGGCTTCCAAATATTTTTTCGCAGATTCTACTAATGTAGTGTTTGCACCCTGCTGAATGAAAACAAGGTTTAATTCCGCGAGATGAATACAAACATCACAAAGCAGTTTCACAGATATTCTTTCTAGTTTTTATCCGGAAATATTCAGTCTTTCACCATAGGACTCAAAGGTCTCCCAAATGTTCCTTTGCTGATTCTACCAAAACTGTGTTTCCCACATGCTGAAACAAAAGGAAAATTTAACACTGTGAGATGAATAAACACATCACAAAGGAGTTTCACATACAGGTTCCTTCTAGTTTTTATCTGGAGATATTCTCTTTTTCACCATAGCCTTGTAAGGGCTCCCAAATATCCTTTTGCAGATTCTACCTAATTAGTGTTTCTAACCTGCTGTGTCAATAGAAAGCCTTAACACTGTGAGATGAATCCACACACCACAAAGCAGTTTAACATGTCAGTTCTCTCTAGTTTTTATCTGAGGATATTCTGATTTTCACCATAAGCCTGTGTGGGCTCCCAAATCTCCCTTTGCAGTTTCTACCTGAAGAGTGTTTCAAACCTACTATATTAAAGCAAAAGAGGTTTAACTCTGTGAGATGAATCCATATATCACAGAAAGTTTCACGGATAGATTCTTTCTGGTTTTTGTCTGCAGATATTTGGTTTTTCACCATAGACCTCTATGTGCTCCCAAATGTCCCTTCACAAATTCTACAAAAAGTGTGTTTCCAACCTGCTGAATCAAAAGAAAGGTTTAGCTCTGTGAGGTGAAACCATACATCAAAAAGCAGTTTCACAGATAGCATTTTTTTTGTTAGTTTTTGTCTGGAGATATTCTATTTTTCGTCATAGGTCTCTATGGGTTTCAAAATATCCTTTCACAGATTCTCCCTAAAGATTGTTTCAAACCCAATGTATCAAAAAAAGGGGGTTAATTCTCTTAAATGAATGCATACATCACAAAGCAATTTCATAGATAGCTTCTTTCTAGTTTTTATTTGGAGATATTCTGTTTTTCATCATAGGCCTGTATGGGCTCCCAAATGTCACTATGCAGATTCTACATAACGAGTATTTCCCACTTGCTGAATGAAAAATTAGCTTTAACTCTGGTTGAGGAATCCACAGATCACAAAGCAGTTTCACAGAAAGCTTCTTTCTGGTTTTCATAAGGGGATATTCCGTTTTTCACCAAAGACCTCAAAGGGGTTCCAATGTCCCCTCATAGATTCTACTAAAACAGTGTTTCCTATCTGCTGAATCAAAAGTAAGGTTTAACTTTGTGGGATGAATTCACACATCAAAAAGCAGTTTCACAGATAGCCTCTATCTAGTTTTTATCTGGGGATATTTAGTTTTTAACCATAGGCTGCTAGGTGCTTCTAAATGTTCCTTCGCAGATTCTACCTAAAGAGTGTTTGAAACCTCCTGTATCAAAAAAAGGTTTAACTCTGTGAGATGAATCCACACATCACATAGCAGTTTTTCAGGCCGCTTCCTCTTAGTTTTTATATGGGAATATTCTGTTTATCTCCACTGGTTTCAAAGGGCTCCCAATGTCCCTTCACAGATTCTACCAAAACAGTGTATCCCACGTGCTGAATCAAAAGAAAGGTTTAACTCTGTGAGATGAATCCACACATCACAAAGCAGTTTCTCAGATAGTTTCTTTTTAGTTTTACCTGGGGATATTTAGTTTTTCACTAAAGGCCTCAATGGGCTCCCAAATGTGCCTTCGCAGATTCTACCTAAAGAGTGTTGCAAAAGTCTTGCATCAAAAGAAAAATTTAAGTCTGTGACATGAATTCACACATCACAAAGCAGTGTTCCAGACAACTTCTTTCTAGTTTTTATTTTGGGGATATTTTGTTTTTCACCATGGGCTTCTATGGTCTTCCAAATGTCCTTTTGAAGATTCTACCTAAACAGTGTTTTCAACCTGCAGAATCAAAAAGAGTGTTTACATCTGTGAGATGAATCCACACATCACAAAACAATTTCACAGATAGATTATTCTTTCTACTATTTATCTGGGGATATTCAATTTTTCACCACAGCCCTCAAAGGGCTCCCAAATGTCTGTTAGCAAATTCTAGCAACACAGTGTTTCCAGCCTGCTGAATCAAAGGAAAGGTGTTACTCTGTGAGATGAATCCACATATCACAAAGTTGTTTTACAGATAGCTTCTTTACAGATTTTACTTGGGGATATTGTTTTTTAACATAGGCCTCAATTGGCTCCAGAGTGTCACTTCACAGATTATACAAAAGAGTGTTTCCAACCTGCTGAATCAAAAGAAATGTTTAACTCTGTGAAATGAATCCTCACATAACAAGGCAGTTTCACAGATAGCTTCTTTTTGCTTTTTTCTGCGTATACTCAGTTTTTCACCATAGGCCACAATGGACTCCAAAATATCCCTTCATAGATTATACAAAAAGAGTGTTCCCAACATGCTGAATCAAAAGAAAGGTTTGCTTCTGTGAGATGAATCCACACATCACAAAGCAGATTCACTGATAGCTTCTTTCTAGTATTTATATTGCAATATTCAGTTTTCCAACATATGACTCTATGGGCATAAAAACGTCCCTTCTCAAATTCTACCATAAGAATGTTTCCAACCTGCTGAATCAAAAGAAAGGTTTAACACTTCGAGATTAATCCACAAATCTCAAAGTAGTTTCACAGATGACTTCTTTCTCATTTTTATCTGGGGATATTCTGTTTTTCACCATGGGACTCATAGGTCTATTAAATATCCCTGTGCAGATTCTACCAAAAAAACGTTTCCAACCTGCTGAATCAAAAGAAAAGTTTAATTTTGTGAGATGAATCCACATATCATAAGACAGTTTCACAGGTACTTTCATTCTCATTTTTATCTGGTTATGTTCTCTTTTTCAGCCTAGGCCTCAATGGGCTGCCAAATGTCCTTTCATATTCTACCTAAAGCATGTTTCAAATCTGCTGTATAGAAAGAAAGGTTTAACTCTGTCAGATGAATCCAGAAATCTCAAAGCAGTTCCACAGATAGCTGCTATCTCGATTTTATCTATGGATATTAGTCTTTCACTACAGGCCTCAAAGGGCTCCCAAATGTTTCTTCACGGATTCTACAAAAAGAATATATGCAACCAGCTGAATCAAAAGAAAGTTTTATCTCTGTGAGATGAATTCACACATCACAAAGCAGTTTCATCGATAGTCTCTTTCTAGTTCTTATCTGGGGATATTCTGTTTTCAAGGTAGGCCTCTATGGGCTCCCAAATGTCGATTCATGGATTCAAGCAAAACACTGTTTCCAACCTGTTGAATCACAAGAATTTTTAACTCTCTGGTATTCATCTACACATAACAAGGAAGTTTCACAGATAACCTCTTTCTAGTTTTTATCCTGGGATTATCGAATTTTCCCCAAAGCCCTTTATGGGCTCCCAAATGACCCATCACATTTCTACCTAAAGAGTGTTTCAAACCTGAAGAATCAAAATTATGTTTTAACTCTATGAGATGAATCCATGAATCATAAAGTCTTTTCACAGATAGTTTCTTTCCAGTTGTTAACTGGGGATATTATGTTTTTCACCATGGGCCTCAAAGGTCTCCCAAATGTCCCATCACTGATTCTATAGCAAGAGTGTTTCCTACCTGCAGAATCAAAAGAAACATTAAACTCAGTGAGATGAATCCACACATCACAAAGCAGTTTCACAGATAGCTTCTTTCTAATTTTTATCAGGGGATATTTGGTTTCTCACCATAGGCCTAAATAGGTTTCCAAATGTCCCTTCACAGATACTACAAAAGGAGAATTTGCAACCTGCTGAAATAAAAAAAAATGTTCAACTCCATGAGATGAATCCACACATCACAAAGCAGTTTCACAGATAGCTTCTTTCTAATTTTTATCTGGAAATATTTGGGTTTTCACCATAGGACTCAAAGGTCTTCCAAATGTCACTTTGCAGATTCTACCAAAACAGTGTTTCCAGTCTACTGAATCAAAATAAGAATTTATCTCTGTGAGGTGAATCCACACATTAGAAAGCAGTTTAACATATAAGTTCTTTCTAGTTTTTATCTGGGAATAATCAGTTTTTCACCAAGGCCCAAATGTTTCTTCAAACATTCTACCTAAAGAGTGTTTCTGACCTGGTGTATCAAAAAAGAGGTTTGCTGTGAGATTAATTCACAGATCACAATGCAATTTCACAGATAGTTTCTTGCTAGTTTTTATCTGGGAATATTAGGTTTCTCACTATGGGCATGAATTGTCTCCCAAATGTCGCTTCACAGATTCTACCAAAAAGAGTATTTCCAAACTGCTAAATAATAAAAAAAAAAGTTTATCTCTGTAAGATGAATCCACACATTACAAAGAAGTTTCACAGATAGCTTCTCTTTACTTTTTATATGAGGATATTCAATTTTTCACCCTACGCCTCAATGGGCTCCCAAAATTCCCTTCATAGATTCTACCAAAACAGATTTTCCAACCTGTTGAATGAAACAATGGTTTCACTTTGTGAGATGAATCCACACACCACAAATAAGTTTCATACTTAGCTCCTTTTTAGTTTTTCTCTGGCGATATTCTGTTTTTCACCATAGGACTCAATGGGCTCCCAAATGTCCCTTCACAGATTCTATCTAAAGAGTGTTTCAAACCTGCTGTATTAAAAAAAAAAAAAAAAAAAAAAAAAAAAAAAAAAAAAAAAAAAGGTTTAACTCTGTGAGGTGAATCCACACATCACAAAACAGTTTCACAGACAGCTTCTTTCTGATTTTTGTCTAGAGATATTCAGTTTTTCACCATAGGCCTCTATGAGCACCTGTAGAGCACCCTCTATGCCCCTGTGCAGATTCTCTGAAAAGAGTATTTCCAACCTGCTGAATCAAAAGAAACGTTTAACTCTCTGAGGAGAATCCACACATCAAAAAGCAATTTCACAGATAGCATTTTTTTTTAGTTTTTATCTGGAGATATACTCTTTTTCACCATAGGTCTGTATGGGCTCCCAAATAGCCCTTCACAGATTTTACCTAAATAGTGTTTCAAACCTACTGTATCAAAGACAGTTTTAATTCTTATAGATGAATCTATACACCACAAACAAGTTTTATAGACAGCTTTTTTTCTGTTTTTTATATAGAAATATTTGTTTTTCCATCATGAACCTGAATCCCAAATGTCTCTTCCCAGATTATATCAACCTGAGAATCAAAAAAAATGTTTTTTTCCATAGGCCTCTAAGGGATCCAAAACATGTCCTCGTAGGTTCTATTAAAAGAGTTTTTTCATCTTGCTGAATCAAAAGTAAGGTTTATCTCTATGCGATGAATCCACACAACACAATACAGTATCACAGATAGCTTCTTTCCAGAATTAATATAGGAATATTCTTTTTTTCACTGCAGGCCTCAAAGGACTCCCAAATGTCCCTTCGCAGATACTACATACAGAAGGTTTGCAACCTGCTGAATCAAAAGGAAGGTTTAACTCTGTGAGATGAATCCACACACAACAAAGCAGTTTCAGAGAGAGCTTCTGTCTAATTTTTATCTGGAATATTCTGTTTCTCACTATAGGCCTCAAAGGGATCCCAAATGTCCCTTCTCAGAATCTGCCAAAGAAGTATTTCCAACTGGTTGAATCACAAGAAAGATTTATCTCTGTGAATGAATCCACACCTCACAAAGCAGTTTCACAAACAACTTCTTTGTCATTTTTATTTGGGGATATTTTGCTTTTCACCATAGGTCTCAATGGGATCCAAAATGTGCCATTGCAGATATTCCAAAAAGAGTGTTTCCATCTTGCTGAATCAAATGAAAGATTTTCCTCTGTGAGATGAATCCACACATTACAAGGCAGTTTCAGAGATAGCTTCTTCCTAGTTTTTAACTGGGCATATTTTGTTTTTCACCATAGGCTTTTATGGAACTCTGAAATGTCCCATCAGTGATTCTACCTAAAGAGTTTTTCAAACCTGCTGTATCAAAAAAAAAAAAAAAAAAAAAAAGTTTAACTCTCTGAGATGAATCCACATATCACAAAGCAGTTTCACAGATAGATTCTTTCTACTTTTTATCTGGGGATATTCCATTTTTCATTACAGGCCTCAAAGGCCTTAAAATGTCCCTTCACAAATTTTACAAAATGAATGTTTGCAATCTGCTAAATCAAAATAAAACTTAAACTCTTTCAGTTGATGCTGCACATCACAAAGCAGTTTCACAGATACCTTCTTTTAGTTTTTATCTGGTGTTCTTCAATTTTTCATTATAGGCCTCTAATTGCTCCCATATGTCCTTTTGCATATTCTACAAACAGAGTGTTTCCAACCTGCTGAATCAAAAATAAAAGTCTTATACTGTGAGATGAATCCACACATTTCACAGTAGTTTCACCAATAGCTTGTTTTTAGTTTTTATCTGGGGATACTCTGTTTTTCACCATAGACCTCTATAAGCTCCAAAATGTCCATTTGCAGATTCTACCTAAACAGTTTTTCAAAGCTGAGTTATCAAAAGAAAGGTTTAACTCTGTGAGATGAATCCATACATCACAAAATAGCTTCACAGATAGCTTATTTCTAGTTTTTATCTGGGTATATTCGGGTTTTCACTATGGTCCTCATGTTCTCCCATATATTCCTTTGTAGATTCTAACAAAAGAGTGTTTACAATCTGCTGAACCTAAAGAAAGTTTTTACTCTGTGTGATGAATCTGCACATCAAAAGGCAGTTTCACAAATAGCCTCTTTCTAGTTTTTATCTGGGGATATTAAGTTTATCACCACAGGCTGCAAATAGCTCCCAAATATCCCTTTGCAATTTCTACCAAAACCGTTTCCAAACTGCTGAATCGGAAAATGTTTAACTCTATGTGATGAATCCACACATCATAAAGAAGTTTCACATGTAGTTTCTTTTAGTTTTTACCTTTGGATATTCACTTTTTCACCATGGACCTCTATGGGCTACCAAATGTTTCTTTGCAGATTCAACAAAAGAGTGTTTCCAGCCTGCTGAGTCAAAAGATTATCTCATGAGATGAATCCACACGTCACAAAGGAAGTTTCACAGATAGTTTCTTCCTAGGTTTTATCTGGGGATATTTGTTTTTTTGCCACAGGCTTCCACGGGCCCCAAATATCCCTTCACAGATACTGTGTAAAGAGTGTTTCAAACCTGTTGTATCATAAGAAAGGTTTAACGCTGTGTGATGAATCCACACATCACAAAGCAGTTTCACAGATACCTTGTTTCTACTTTTATCTGGAGATATTCTTTTTCTCACCATAGGCCTCAATGTGCTCCTAAATATCCCTTCACAGATTACACAAAAAAAAAGTGTCTGCAATTTGCAGAATTGAAGGAAAGTTTTAATATCGTGGGATGAATCCACCCATCAAAACATAGTTTCACAGATAGCTTATTTCCAGTTTTTGTCTGGGGATATTCGGGTTTTCAACATAGTCCTCAATGGACTACATAATATTCCTTCACAGATTGTACAGAAAGAGCATTTCCAACTTACTGATTCAAAGGAAAGTTTTAACTCTGTGAGATGAATCCACATATCACAACGCAGTTTCAGAGACAGCTTCTTTCTTTCTCTGTTTTTTTTTTTTTTTCATTTTTTGAGATGGAGTCTCACTCTCACTCAGGCTGCAGTGCAGCGTCTCTCTCTCTCTATCTCAGAGCTTCTTTCTAATTTGTATCTGGGTATATTCACTTTTTCACAATAGGCCTCAATGGGTTCCCAAATGTCCCTTCACAGATTCTACAAAAAGAGTGTTCTCAACCTGCTGAATTAAAAGAAAAAGTTACCTCAGTGAGATTAATCCACACATCACAGAGCAGTTTCACTGACAACGTCTTTCTAGTTTTTATCTTGGGATATTCAGATTTTTACCATTGGCCTCAATGGGCTTCCAAATGTCCCTTCATAGTTTTCACCAAAAGAGGGTTTTCCATTTGCAGAATGAAAAGAAAGGTTTAACTCTGTGAGATAAATCCACACATCACAAAGTAGTTTCACAGAGAGCTTCTTTCTAGTTTTTATCTCGGGATATTCAGTTTTCCACCATAGGTCACAAAGGACTCCCAAATTTCCCTTCACAAATTCCACCAAAAAATATTTTCAAACCTGCTGAATCAAAAGATAGGTTGACGTTTTTAAGATGAATCCACACAACACAAAGTAGTTTCACAGATAGCTTTTTTCTGGTTTTTATCTGGAGATATTCAGTTTTCACCATAGGCCTCTATGGTCTCCCAAATGTACCTTTGTGTAATCTATTTAAACAGTGTTTCCAACCTGCTGTTAAAAAAAAAAAAAAAAAAATTAATTCTCTCAGATAAATCCACAGTTCACAAAGCAGTTTCACAGATAGCTTCTTGCTAGTTTTCATATAGGAATGTTAGGTTTTGTACCCTGAGCCTCAATGGTCTCCCAAATGTCCATTGGCAGATTCTACCAAAAGATTGTTTCCAAACTGCTGAATCCAAAGAAAGGTTTTAGTCTATGAGATGAATCCACACATCACAAAACAGTTTCACAGATATCTTCTTTTTATATTTTATCTCTGGTTATTCCGTTTTGTACCATATGCCTCTATGGGCTCCAAAATGTCCCTTTGCAGATTCTACCAAAAGACTGTATCCAACCTTCTGAATCAAAAGAAAGGTTTTACTCAGTGAGATGAATCCACACATCACAAAGCATTTTCACAGATATCTTCCTTCTAGTTTTTATCTGTGGTTATTATGTTTATCACCACAGGCCACAAAGGGCTCCCAAATATCCCACGGCAAGCTCTACCAAAAGAGTGTTTCCAAACTGCCAAATCAAAAGGAAAGGTTTAAATCTGTGTGATGAATCCACACATTACAAAGCCTTTTCAAGGACAGTTTCTTTCCAACTTTTATACTGGGATATTCACTTTTTCACCATAGACCTCTAAGGGCTCCTGAATCTTTCTTCACAGATTCTACCAAAAGAGTATTTTCAACCTGATGAATCAAAAGAAAGGATTATCTCTATGAGATGAATCCATACATCACAAAGAAGTTTCCCAGATAAATTATATTTTTTTGTTTTGTTTTGTTTGCTTGTTTTTCTGAGGATATTCAGTTTTTCACCATAGGCCTCCATGGGCTGCCAAATATCCCTTTGCAGATTCTTCCTAGAGTGTTTCCAACCTCCTGTATCATAAGAAAGGTTTAACTCTGTGCGATGAATCCACACATCACAAAGCAGTTTTACAGATACCTTCTTTCTACTTTTATGTGGAGACATACTGCTTCTCACTATAAGCCCCAATGGGCTCTTAAATGTCCTTTCACAGATTCTACAAAAAAGTGGTTGCAATTTGCCAATTGAAAGAAAGTGTTAACTCTGTGAGATGAATCCACACACCACAAGGTAGTTTCACAGAGAATTTCTTTCTAGGTTTTATCTGGCGATATTCTGTTTTTCAGCATAGGCCTCAAAGGGCTCCCAAATGTCCCTTTGCAGATTCTACAAAAAGAGTGTTCCCAACCTGGTGAATCAAAAGCAAGGTTTAGTTCTGTGATATAAATCCACACATCACAAAACAGGTTCACTGATAGCTTCTTTCTAGTTTTTATCTCGGGATATTCACTTTTTCAGCACATGCCTCTATGGGCTCCCAAACGTCCCTTTGCAGATTATACCATAAGAGTGTTTCCAATCTGTTGAATCAAAAGAAAGGTTTAACACTTTGAGATTAATCCACACATCTCAAAGCAGTTTCCCAGGTGGCTTCTTTCTAGTTTTTATCTGGGCATATTTTGTTTTTCACTGTGGACCTCAAAGGCTTCTTAAATATCCCTGCGCCGATTCTACCAAATAAGTGTTTTCAACCTGCTGAATCAAAAGAAAGGTTTAACTTTGTGAGATGAGTCCACACATCAAAAGGTTATTTCAAAGATAGCTTCCTTCTTGTTTTTCTCTGATTATATTTTGTTTTTTTCCCATAAGCCTCTATGGGCTCCCAAATGTCCATTTGCAGATTCTACCTAAAGAGTGTTTCAAATCTGTTGTATAAACATAAAGGCTTAGTTCTGTGAGATGAATCCACACATCCTGAAGCAGTTTCACAGATAGTTGCTTTCTCCATTTTATCTGGGGATATTCAGTTTTTCACTACAGGCCTCAAAGGGCTCCCAAAACTTTCTTTGCAGATTCTTCAAAAGAATGTTTGCAACCAGCTGAATCAAAAGAAAGTTTTAACTCTGTGAGATGAATCAACACACCACAAGCAGTTTCACTGATAGCTTCTTTCTAGTTTTATCTGGGGATATTCTGTTTTCAAGATAGGCCTCTATGGGCTATCCCTTCACGGATTCTAGCAAAACAGTGTTTCTAACCTGCTGAATTAAAAGAAAAGTTTTACTCTGTAAGATGAATCCACACATCATAAGGCACTTTCACAGATAGCTTCTTTCTAGTTTTTATATTTTGATACTTGGTTTTTCAATGCAGTCCTCAAAGAACTCCCCAATGTCTATTTGTAGATTACGCAAAAAAAAAAAAAGTTTGCTACATGCTGAATTAAAGGGAGGGTTTAACATTTTGGGATGAATTCAAAGGTCACAAAGCAGTGTCACAGATGGATTCTTTCTAGTTTTTTTCTGGAGATACTTGATTTTTCATCATAGGCCTCTAAGGGTTCCAAAATAATTCCTGGCAGATTCTATTAACAAAGTGTTTCAATCCTGGTGAATCAAAACTGAGGTTTATCTATATGAGATGAATCCACACATCAAAAAGCAGTTTCACAGATAGCTTCTTTTTATTTTTATTAGGATATTTTTGGTTTTTTACCATATGCCTCTATTGGCTTCCAAATGTCCCTTTGCAGATTCTACCAACAGAGTCTTTCCAACCTGCTGAAACAAAAGAAAGGTTTTCCTCTATGAGATGATTTCACACATCAAAAAGAAGTTTCACAGTTCACTTCTTTCTAGTTTTTATCTGGGGATATTCTGTTTTTCACCAAAGGCCACTATGGGCTCCCAAATATCCCTTTGCAGAGTCTACAAAATGAGTGTTTCCATTCTGCTGAATCGAAGAAAAATTAACTCTATGAGATGAATCCACAAATTACATAGCAGTTTCACTGATAGCTCCTTTCTAATTTTTATCTTGGAATATTCAGTTTTTCACCATAGTCTTAAAGGGGCTCCCAAATATCCATTTGCAGGTGCTACCGAAAGAGTGTTTCCAACCTGCTAAATCAAAAGAAATTCTTAACTCTGTGAGATTAATCCACTCATCACAAAGCAGTTTCACAGATAGATTATTTCTAGTTTTCATCTGGGGATATTGGGATTTTCAACTTAGACCTCTATGGGATCCCAAATGTCCTTTCACAGATTCTACCAAAACAGTGTTTCCAACCTGCTGAATCAAAAGAAAGGTTTAAATCTGTGAGATGATCCACAAATTACAAAGCAGTTTCACAGTTAGCTTCTTTCTACTTTCCATCTGGGGATATTGGGTTTTTAAATTTGAGCCTCTATGGGATCCCAAATGTCCCTTCACAGATTCTACCTAAAGAGTGGTTCAAACCTACTGTAGCACAAGAAAAATTTAACACTGTGAAATAAATCTACGCAACATGAAACAGTATCACAGGTAAATTCTTTCTGGTTTTTATCTGGAAATACTTGATATTTCCCTGTGGGCCATAATCATCTCCCAATTGTCCCTTCACAGATTTTACCAAATGAGTGTTTCCAACCTGCTGAATCAAAAGAAAGGTTTACCTCTGTGAGACGAATCCACACATCACAAAGCCGTTTCACAGATAGTATCTTTCTAGTTTTACCAGGGGATATCCCAATTTTCAACATAGGCCCCCAGTTTTTATCTGGGGATATTCGAATTTTTACCATAGGCCTCTATGGGCTCCCAAATATCCCTTTGCGGATTCTATCTAAGTAGTTTTTCTAACCTGCTGTATCAACAGAAAGCCTTAGCACTGTGAGACGAATCCACACATCACAAAGCAGTTTAACAAATAGGTACTTTCTAGTTTTTATCTGGGGATATTCTGTTTTTCACCATAGGCCTCGAAGGGCTTCCAAAGTCCCTTCACAGATTCCAAAAAAAAGAATGATGTCACCCGGTGAATCAAAATAAAGGTTTTACTTAGTGATATGAATCCACACATCACAAAGCAGTTTCACAGATAGCTTCCTTCTAGTTATTACCTAGTGATATTCAGTTTTTCACAACAGGCCTCACAGAGCTCCCAAATATCCCTTCACAGATTCCATCTAAACAGGGTTTGCAACCTGCTGAATCAAAATAAATGTTTTACTCTGTGTGATGAATCCACGCATCACAAAGCAGTTTCACAGAGACCTTCTTTCTAGTTTTTATCTGCAGATATTCAGTTTTTCACCATATACCTCTGTAGCCTTTCAAATATTCCTTCACAGATTCTAACAAAAGAGTGTTTTCAATGCGCTTAATGAAAAGAAAGGTTTATCTCTGAGAAATATCTGCACAACAAAAGGAACTTTCACAGATAGCTTCTTTCTAGTTTTTGTCAGGGCATATTTCGTTTTTCATCATAAGCATTTATGGGTTACCAAATGTCCCTTCACAGATTTGAAATTCAAGAGGATTTCAAATCTCCTGTGTGAAAAGAAAGGTTTAACTCTGTAAGATGAAGCCACACATCACAAAGCAGTTTCACAGATGGCTTCTTTCTAGTTTTTATCTGGGGATATTCTGTTTTTCACCACAGCCTCAAAGGGCTCCAAAATGATTCTTGGCATATTCTACCAAAACAGATTTTCCCTCCTGCTGAATGAATAGAAAGGTTTAACTCTCTGAGATGAAGCCACACCTCAGAAAGCTGTTTTACAGACATCTTCCTTCTTGTTTTTATCTGGAGATATTTAGTTTTCCCCACAGGATGTAATGGGCTCCAAAATGTCCCTGTGCAGATTCTACCGAAAGACTGTTTCAAAGCTGCTGAATCAAAAGAAAGATTTTACTCTGTGAGATGTGTACAGACATAACGCAGCAGTTTCACATAGATTCTTTCTAGCTTTTATCTGGTGATATCTGGTTTCTCACCATACACCTCAAAGGGCTCCCAAATGTCCCTTCACAGACTCTACTCAAAGAGTGTGTCCAATATGCTGAATCAAAAGTAATTTTAACTCTGTGAGATGAATTTACATATCACAAAGCAGTTTCACAGATTACTTCTTCCCAGTTTTTATCTGGGGACATTTGATATTACACCATAGGCCGTGATGGGCTCCCAAATGTCCTTTAGCAGATACTACAAAAAGTGTGTTTCCAACCTGCTGAATCAAAAGAATGGTTCATTCTGTGAGATGAAACCAAACATCACACTGCTCTTTCACAGATAGCTTCTTTCTAATTTTTATCTGGGGATATGCAGGTTTTCACCATAGCATCTATGGGCTCCCAAACGTCCTTTCGCAGATTCTACAAAAAGAGTTTCTGCTGAATCAAAAGTAAGGTTTAATCTGTGAGATGGACCTACACATCACAAACTGTTTCAAGATATCTTCTTTCTAGTTTGCATCTCGGGATATTCAGTTTCACACCATAGGCTTCTAAGGGCTTCCAAATGTCCCTTTGCAGATTCTACTAAAAGAGTGTTTCCAACCTGTTGAATCAAAAGACAGGTTTAACTCTGTGAGATGAATCCACACAACACAAAGCAGTTTCAAAGATAGCTCCTTTCCAGTTTTAATCTAAGGATATTCGTTTTTTCACTACAGACCTCAAAGGGCTCCCAAATGTCACTTAGCAGCTTCTTTTAGTAGAATCTTTGCAACCTTCTGAATCAAAAGAAATATTTATCTTGGTGAGTTCCATCCACATATCAGAAAGCAGTTTCACAGATAGCTTCTTTCTAGTTTTTATCTGAGGATATTTGGCTTTTCACCATAGGCTTATGTGGACTTTCAAATGTCCCTTTGCTGATTCTACCTAAACAGAATTTCAAACCTAGTGAATAAAAAGAAAAGTTTACCTCTTTGAGATGAATGCACACGTCACAAAGAAGTTTCACAGAAAGCTTCTTTCTGTTTTTTATCTGGGGATATTTAATTTTTCATTATAGGCTTTTGTGGACTCTCAAATGTCCATTCACGGATTCTACCTAAAGTATATCAAAAGAATGGTTTAACTCCATGAGATGAATCTGCCTATCACAAAGCAGTTTCACAGATAGCTTCTTTTTTGTTTTTATCTTGGGATATTCAGTTTCCTACCATAGACCTCAATGGGCCCCAAAATGTCCCTTTGAAGATTCTACAAAGGGAGTGTTTGCAACTGCTGAATCAAAAGAAAGCTTTAACTCAGTGAGATGAATTCACACATGACACAGCACTTTCACAGATAGCTTCTTTCTAGTTTATATCTGGGAATATTCTCTTTTTCATCACAGGCCTCTTTAAGATCCAAAATGTCCCTTCACAGCTTCTACCAGAAGAGTGTTTCCAACCTGATAAATTAAAAGAAATTTTATCTCTATGAGATGAATTGACACATCACAAACTAGTTTCACATATAGATTCTTTCTTGTTTTTATCTGAGGATATTACTTTTTCCACCCTAGGCCACAAAGGGCTCCCAAATATCTATTCACAGATTCTACCAAAACAGTGTGTTCAACTCAATGAATCAAAAGATAGTTTTAACTCTCTGATATGAATCCAAACATCATAAAGCAGTTTCACAGATAGCTTCCTTGTGGTTTTTATCTGGGGATATTTGGTATTGCACCATAGGCTTCTATGGGCTCCCAAATATCCCTTCAAAGTTTATACCTAAAGAGTGTTTCAAACCTGCTGTGCCTAAAGAAAGGTTTACCTCTGTGAGATAAACCGAGAAATCACAAAGCAGTTTCACGGATAGCTTCTTTCTAGTTTTGATCTGTGGATATTCTATTTTTCTTCCCAGGCTGCAAAGGACTCTCAAATATCCCTTTGCAGATTCTACAAAAAGAATGTTTGCAACCTGCTGATTCAAAAGAAAGGTTTAAATTTGCAGTGATGAATGCACACATCACAAAGCAGGTCCACAGGTAGCTTTTTTTAGTTTTTATCTGGGGATATTGTATTTTTCACTACAGGCCTGAAAGGGCTCTGGAATGTCCCTTTGGAGATTGTTTTAGTAGAATGTTTGCAACCTGTTGAATCAAAAGAAAGGTTTAACTCTGTGAGTTGAAGTCACACTTTAGAAAGCAGTTTCACAGATAGCTTCTTTCTACTTTTTATCTGAGGATATTCAGTTTTATACCATAGGCCTCTATGGGCTTTCAAATGTCCCTTAGCAGATTCTACCTAAACAGTGCTTCTAACCTGGTGAATCAAAAGAAAGGTTTAACTCCTTGAGATGAATGCACACATCACAAAGAAGTTTCACAGATAACTTCTTTCTACTTTTTATCTGGATATATTAGATTTTTCATTATAGGCCTCTTTGAACTCCCAAATGTCCCTTTGCAGATTCTATGTAAACAGTCTTTCAAACCTGCAGTATCAAAGGAATGGCTTAACTCTGTGAGATTAATCCAACCATCACAAAGCAGTTTCACATATAACTTCTTTTTAGTTTTATCTGGAGATAGTCAATTTTCTATCATAGGCCTCAATGGGCTCCCAAATGTTCCTTTGCAGATTCTACAAAAGGGGTGTTTGCAACAGCTGAATCAAAAGAAAGGCTTAATTCAGTAAGATGAATCCACACATCACAAAGCAGTTTCACAGATAGCTTCTTTCTAGTTTTTATCTGGAGATATTAGGTTTTTCACCAGAGTCCTCAATGGGATCCCAAATGTCCCTTCAGAGATTCTACAATAAAAATGTTTGCAACCGGCTGAATCAAAAGAAAGGTTTAACTCTGTGAGATGAATCCACACATCACAAAGCAGTTTTGAAGATAGCTTCTTTCTAGTTTTTATCTGGGACTATTCCGTTTTTCACCTTAGGCTTCTATGGGCTCAAAAATGTCCCTTCGTAGATTCTTCCAAAAGAGTGTTTCCAACCTGCTGAATCAAAAGAAAAGTTTATCTTTGTGAGATGGATCCACATATCTCAAAGAAGTTTCACAGATATCTTCTTTCTTGTTTGGAAATATTTGGTTTTTCACTACAGGCCTCAAAGGGCTCCAAAATGTCTATTCACTGGTGTATATGTGCCACATTTTCTTAATCCAATCTGTCACTGATGGACTTTTGGGTTGATTCCAAGTCTTTGCTATTGTGAATAGTGCTGCAATTAACATACATGTGCATGTGTTTTTATAGCAGCATAATTTATAATCCTTTGGGTATATACCCAGTAATGGGATGGCTGGGTCATATGGTACATCTAGTTCTAGATCCTTGAGGAATCGCCATACTGTTTTCCATAATGGTTGAACTAGTTTACAATCCCACCAACAGTGTAAAAGTGTTCCTATTTCTCCACATCCTCTCCAGCACCTGTTGTTTCCTGACTTTTTAATGATCGCCATTCTAACTGGTGTGAGATGGTATCTCATTGTGGTTTTGATTTGCATTTCTCTGATGGCCAGTGATGATGAGCATTTTTTCATGTGTCTGTTGGCTGTAGGAATGTCTTCTTTTGAGAAATGTCTGTTCATATCCTTTGCCCACTTTTTGATGGGGTTGTTTGTTTTTTTCTTGTAAATTTGTTTGAGTTCTTTGTAGGTTCTGGATATTAGCCCTTTGTCAGATGAGTAGATTGCAAAAATTTTCTCCCATTCTGTAGGTTGTCTGTTCACTCTGATGGCAGTTTCTTTTGCTGTGCAGAAGCTCTTTAGTTTAATGAGATCCCATATACACCATGGAATACTATGCAGCCATAAAAAAGGATGAGTTTGTGTCCTTTGTAGGGACATGGATGCAGCTGGAAACCATCATTCTCAGCAAACTATCACAAGAACAGAAAACCAAACACCGCATGTTCTCACTCATAGGTGGGAACTGAACAATGAGATCACTTGGACTCAGGAAGGGGAACATCACACACTGGGGCCTATCATGGGGAGGGGGGAGGGAGGAGGGATTGCATTGGGAGTTATACCTGATATAAATGACGAGTTGATGGGTGCAGCACACCAACATGGCACAAGTATACATATGTAACAAACCTGCACGTTATGCACATGTACCCTACAACTTAAAGTATAATAATAATAAATAAATTTTAAAAAAAAAGAAAAAAAAATGTCTATTCACAAATTCTACCAAAACAGTGTTTAAAAATTCCTATGTCAAAAGAAAAGTTTAACATGGTGAGATGAATCCACACATCACAAAACAGTTTCACAGATAGCTTCTTACTAGTTTTTATCTGGGGATATTCTGTTTTTCACAATAGGCCTCTTTGGGCTCCCACATGTTTCTTTTCAGATTCTACCTAAAGAGTGTTTCACAACTGCTGTATCAAAAGAAAGGTTTAAATCTGGAATAGGAATCCGCACATCACAAAGCAGTTTTACAGACAGCTTCTTTGTAGTTTTTATCTGGGGATATTCGGTTTTTCACCATAGGCCTATATGGGCTCCCAAATTTCCCTTTGCAGATTCTACGAAAAGAGTGTCTCAAACCTCGTGTATGAAAAGAAAGGTTTACCTCTGTGAGATGAATCCACACATCAGAAATCAGTTTTTCAGATATCTTCTTTCTAGTTTTTATCTGAAGATTTTCAGTTTTTACCATAGGCCTCAATGGGCTCTCATACGTCCTTATGCAGATTCTCTAAAAAGAGTGTTTCCAACCTACTGAATCAAAGGTGAATCCACACATCACACAACAGTTTTACAGATAGCTTCTTTCTAGTTTTTATGTGGAGATATTCCACTTTTCAACATAGCTTTCAATTGGCTCCCAAATGTCCCTTTGCAGATACTACAAGAAGAGTGGCTCCAAACTGCTGAATAAAAAGAAAGGTTTACTTCAGTGAGATGAATCAACACATAACAATGCAGTTTCATGGATTGCTTCTTTCTAGTTTTATCATGGGATATTGGGTTTTTCACCATCAGCCTCAATTTGTTACAAAGTGTCCCTTCACAGATTCTACCAAAAGAGAGTTTCCAAATTGCTGGAAAACGAAAGGTTTAACTCTGTGAGATGAATCCACACATTGTAAAGAAGTTTCAGACATAGCTTCTTTCTAGATTTTATCTGGGGATATTCAATTTTTCACCATAGTCCTTTATTGGCTACCGAACATCCTTTGGCAGATTTTCCCTTAAGAGTGTTTCAAATCTGCTCTATCAAAAGAAAAGTTTCAGCTTTTTTCAAGTTTTTATCTGGGGATATTTAGTTTTTCAACATAGGCCTCAAAGGGCTCCCAAAATGTCCCTTTGCAGATTTTACCCAGTGTCCAATCTGCTACATCAAAAGAAAGGTTTAACCCAGTGAGATGAATCCACATAGCATAAAGCAGTCTCCGAGATATATTCTTTCCAGTTTTTATCTGGGGATATTCAATTTTTCACCATAGGCCTTTATGGGCTACCAAATATTCCTTAGCTGATTCTGCCTAACGAGTGTTTCAAAGCTGTAGAACCAACATAACAGTTTAATTCAGTGAGATGAATTCATACACAAGAAAGCAGTTTCACAGATAATTTCTATCTAGTTTTTATCTTTGGACATTCTGTTTTTTGGCATCAGCCTCTAAGGGCTCCCAAATGTCCCTTTGCAGATTCTACCTAAAGAGTGTTTCAAACCTGCTATATCAAAAGATAGGTTTACCTCTGTGAGATGAATTCATACATAAGAAAGCCATTTCACAAATAACTTCCTTCTAGTTTTTATCTCAGGATATTTAGTTTTTCACCATTGGCCCACATGGGCTCCCAAATGTTTCTTTGCAGATTCTACCAAAAGAGTGCTTCCAACCTGCTGAATGAAAAGAAAGTTTAAACTCCGTGAGATTAATGCACACATCACTAAGTAGTTTCACAAATAGCTTCTTTCTAGTTTTTATCTGGGAATATTCTGTTTTTCATAATAGACATCTGTGGGCTCCCAAATGTCCCTTCGCATATTCTACCTAAAGAGTGTTTCAAACATGCATATAAAAAGACAGGTTTATCTCTGTGAGATGAATCCACACATAATGAAACAGTTTCACGGATAGTTTCTTTCTAGCTTTTATCTGGAAATATTCGTTTTCTCACCATGGACAACAATGTGCTCCTAAATGTCCCTTAGTAGATTCTACAAAAAGAGTGTTTTCCACCTGCTGAATCAGAGGAAAAGCTTAACTCTGTGAAATGAGTCCACACATAACAAAGCACTTTCGTAAGTATCTTTTTTTTTTTTTTGAGACGGAGTCTCGCTCTGTCGCCCAGGCTGGAGTGCAGTGGCGCGATCTCGGCCCACTGCAAGCTCCGCCTCCCGGGTTCACGCCATTCTCCTGCCTCAGCCTCCCGAGTAGCTGGGACTACAGGCACCCACAACCGCGCCCGGCTAATTTTTTGTATTTTTAGTAGAGACGGGGTTTCACCGTGGTCTCGATCTCCTGACCTTGTGATCCGCCCGCCTCGGCCTCCCAAAGTGCTGGGATTACAGGCGTGAGCCACCGTGCCTGGCAAGTATCTTCTTTAAATTGTTTATCTTGGGATATTCAGTTTTTCACCATAGGCTTCTATGGGCTTCCAAATGACGCTTCACTGATTCTACCAAAAGAGTGTTTCAAACCTCTTGTATCAAAATAAATGTTGAACTCTATGAGATAAATCCACACTTTTCAAATCAGTTTCACATATAGCTTTTTTCTAGGTTTCATCAGGATATTCAGTTTTTCACTGCAGGCCCCAAAACACTCAAAAAAGTCCCTTAGCAGATTCTACAAAAAGAATGTTTGCAACCTGCTAAATCAAAAGAAAGATTTAACTCTGTGAGATGAATCCACACATTAGAAAGCAGCTTCGTAGATAGCTTCTTTCTAGTTTTTATCTGAGGATATTCTGTTCTTCACCATAAGCCTCTAATGGCTTCCAAATATCCCTTCGCAGATTCTACCAAAAGAGTGTTTCCTAACTACTGAATGAAAACAAGTGTTTAACTCTGTGAAATGAATCAACAGTTGAGAAAGAAGTTTCACAGACAGCTTATTCCTAGTTTTATTTCTGGAGATATCCGGTTTTTCACTACAGGATGTAATGGACTCTAAAATATCCCTGCACAGATTCTACCTAAAGACTGTTTATAACCTGCTGAATCAAAACAAAGGTTTAACTCTGTGAAATGAATCCACACATCACAAGGCAGTTTCACAGATAGCTTCTTTCTAATTTTTATCTGGGGATATTAAGTTTTTTACTTCAGGCCTCAAAGGGCTTCCCAGATTCTGGGGATTTTTGTAGATTCTGGAAAAAAAAAAAAAAAAAAAAAAAAGTTTGCCACCTGCTGAATAAAAAAAAAAAAAAAAAAAAAAAAAAAGGCTTTACACTGTGTGATGAAGCCACACATCACAAAGCAGTATCACAGATAGTTTCTTTCTAGTTTGTATCTGGGGATATTCTGTTTTCACTACAGGCCTCTATAAGCTCCAAAATATACCTTCACAGATTCTACCAAGAGTGTTTCCAACCTGCCGGATTAAAATAAAGTTTATCTCTATGAGCCGAATCCACACATCACAAAGAAGTTTCACAGATAGCTTTTTCCTAGTTTTTATCTGGAAATACTTGTTTTTTCTCCATAGGCCTCTATAGGCTCCCAAGGGTTCCTTTGCAGATTCTACCAAAAGAGTGTTTACAACCTGCTGAATCAAAAGAAAGGTTTACCTCTGTGAGATGAATCTACACATCACAAAGCAGTTTTGAAGATAGCTTCTTTCTAGTTTTTATCTGGGGATATTTGGTTTTTCACCACAGGCTGCAAAAAGCTCCCAAATGACCCTTCACAGATCCTACCAAAACCGTGTTTCCAACCTGCGGAATCAAAAAAAAAAAAAAAAAGGTTTGACTCTGGAGATGAATCTACACATCACAAAGCAGTTTCACAGATACCTTCTTTCTAATTTATATTGGAATATTTGGATTTTTACCATAGACCTCTGTGGGATCCCAATTGTCCCTTCACAGATTCTACCTAAAGAGTGTTTCAAACCTGCTTTATCAAAAGAAATGTTTAACTCCATGAGATGAATACACAGATCACAATGCAGCTTCACAGCTAGCTTCTTTCTAGTTTTTATCTGGGGATATTTGGTTTTTTACTGTAGGCCTCAGAAGGCTCCAAAAAGTCCTTCTGAGATTCTACAAAAAGAATGTTTGCAACTTGCTGTATCAAAAGAAAGGTTTAACACTCTAGGAAGAATCCACACATCACATGCTACAAAAGAGTGTTTTCTGCAGCAATTTCACAAGTAGCTTCTTTCTAGTTTTTGTCTGGGAATATTCGGTTTTTCAACATAGCATCTATAAGAACTGGCTGTATCCAAAGAACGGTTTAACAATTTGAGATTAATCCACACACCACAAAGCCATTTCACAGATAGCTTCTTTCCCGTTTTTATCTGTGGCTATTTGGATTTTCACCATAGACCTCAGAAAGCTCCCAGGTGTCCCTTCGCATGACTGCCAAAGCAGTGTTTCCTACCTGCTGAATCAAAACAAAGGTTTAGCTCTATGATAAATCCACACATCCAAAGCAGTTTCTCAGATAGCTTCTTTCTAGTTTTTTTCTGGGAATATTCAGTTTTTCATGATAGTTCTCTATGGATTACAAAATGTCCACTCACAGATTCTACCTAAAGAGTGTTTCAAACCTGGTCTATCAAAAGAAATGCTTAACTCTGTGAGATGAATCCACACATCACTAAGCAGTTTCACAGTTAGCTTCATTCTAGTTTTTACCTGTGGATCCTCAGTTTTTCACCATAGGTCGTTATGGACTCTAAAATGTCCCTTCACAGATTCTACCAAAAAAGTGTTTGAAACCTGCTATATCAAAAGAAAGATTTAATACTGTGAGATAAATCCACACATCATAAAGCATTTCTACAGATAGATTCTTTTGAGTTTTTTATCTGAGGGTATTGGTTTTTCACCAAAGTCCACAAATGACTACCATATGTCCCTTCACAGATTCTACCAAAAAAGAGTTACCAACCTGTTGAATCAAAAGAAAAGTTTAACACTGTGAGATGAATCCTCACATCACACAACAGTTTCACAGACAGCTTCTTTATAGTTAATATGTGTGGATATTTGGTTTTTCATCATAGGCATCTATGGGCTCCCAAATGTCCCCTCACTGATTCTACCTAAAGAGTGTGTCAAAAGTCCTGTATAAAAAGAAAGGTTTAACTTTGTGAAATGAATCCACATGTCAGAAAAGAGTTTCACAGATATCTTACTTCTAGTTTTTATTTGGGTATTTTCTGTTTCTACCATAGGCCTCAGTGAGCTCCAAAATGTCCCTATGCAGATTCTACAAAAAGAGTGTTTCCAACCTGGTGAATCAAAAGAAAGGTTTAACTCTGTGAGATGAATCCATGTATCACAATGCAGTTCAACAGACAGCTTCTTTCTAGTTTTTATATCAGGAAAATCTTTTCTCCAACATAAGCCTCAATGGACTCCCAAATATTCCTTCGCATATTCAACAGAAACAGTGTTCCCAACTGCTGAATCAGAATAAAGGTTTAACTCAGTGAGATGAATCCACACGTCACAAGGCAGTTTCAGAGATAGCTTATTTCTAGTTTTTATCTAGGGATATTAGGTTTTTCACCATAGCCTTCTATGGGTTCCAAATGTCCCTTCGTCTATGCTACAAAAAGAGTATTTACAAGCTGCAGAATCAAAAGAAATGTTTAACTCTGTGAGATGAATCCAGACATCACAAAGTACTTTCACTGATAGATTCTTTCTAGTATTTATTTTTGGATATTGGGTTTTTCATGATAGGCCTCTGAGAGCTCCCAAATGTCCCTTTGCCAGTTCTTTGAAAACAGTGTTTCCAAACTCCTAGATCAATAGAAAAATTTAACTCTGTGAGATAAATCCACATATCACAAAGAAGTTTCACAGACAGTGTCTTTCAAGTTTTTATCTGGGGATATTAAGTTTTGCACCATAGGCTGCAAAGGGCTCCAAAATGACCCTTCACAGATTCGACCAAAACCATGTTTAAAATCTGCTGAATCAGAACTAATGTTATATTCTGTGAATGAATCCACATATCACAAAGTGTTTTCACAGTTCACTTCTTTCTAATTTTTATCTGGGTATATCCTGTCTTTCACCATTGGCCTCTATGAGCTCCAAAATATCTCATCGCAGATTCTACTTAACAAGTGTTGCAATCTACTGTGTTAAAACAAAGTTTAATTCTGTGATATGAATCCACATGTCACAAAGCAGTTTCACAGTTGCTTGTTTCTAGATTTTATCTGGGGATATTTGGTTTCTCACCATAGGCCTCAATGAGCTCCCAAATGTCCCTTTGCAGATTCTACAAAAGGAGTGGTTTCAACCTGCTGAATCAAAAAAAGTTTTATCTCTGTGACATGAATCCACACATCACAAACTAGTTTCACAGAGACCTTCTTTCTAGTTTTTATCTGAAAATATTTTGGTTTTCACCATAGGCATATATGGGCTTTCTAATGTCCCTTAGCAGATTCGACCAAAAGCATTTTTCCAACCTGCAGAAGCAAAAGATAGATTTAACTCTGTAAGATGAATCCACGCATCACAAACCAGTTTCACAGAGAGCTTCTTTCTAGTTTTTATCTGGGGATATTCGGTTTTTCACCACAGGCTGCATAAAGCTCACAAATGACCCTCCACAGATTCTACCATAACCATGTTTGCAACCTGCTGAATCAAAAGAAAGGTTCTGTGGGCTCCCAAATGTCCCTTCACAGTTTCTACCTAAAGAGTGTTTAAAATCTGCTGTGTCAAAAGAAATTTTTTACTCTGTGAGATGAATTCACACATCACAATGCAGTTTCATAGGTAGCTTCTTTCTAGTTTTTATCTAAGCATACTCAGTTTTTCACAATGGACCTCAATGGTGTTCCAAATATCCTTTCACATAGTCTTCCAAAAAAGGGTTTCCAAACTGCTGAATGAAAAGAAAAGTTTTACTCTGTGAGATGAATCCACACACCACAAGGCAATTTCACAGATGGCTTTTTTCTAGATTTTCCCTGGAGATATGCTGTTTTTCACCCTAGGCTTCTATAGGCTCCAAAATGTTTCTTCACAGATTCTACTAAAAGAGTGTTTCAACCTGCTGTATAAAAAACAAGTTTTACTCTGTGAGATTAATCCACACATTACAAAGCAATTTCACACATAGCTTCTTTCCAGTTTTTATCTGGGGATATTCCATTTTTCACCATAGGCCTTAAAGGGCTCTCAAACATCCCCTCGCAGAGTCTAGTTAAAGAGTATTTAAAATCTGCTGTATTAAAAAAAAAAAAAAAAAAAAAAAAAAAAAAAAAAAAAAAAAAAAAGCTTAAATCTGTAAGATGAATCTGCACATCACAAAGCAGTTTCACAAATAGCTTCTTTGGGATTTTTACCTCAGAATATTCAATTTTTCACCATAAGCCTCTATGCCCTCTAAAATATCCCTTCGCCAATTCTACCAAAAGAGGGTTTCCAACTTGCTGAATCAAAAGAACTCTGTGAGATGAATCCCCATATCACAAAACAGTTTCACAGATATCTTCTTTCTAGTTTTTGCTGGGAATATTTGATTTTTCACCGTAGGCCTCTATAGGCTCCCAAATGTCCATCACAGATTCTACCTAAAGAGTGTTTCAAACTGATGTATCAAAAGAAACGTTTATCTCTGAGAGGTGAATCCACACATCACAAAGCAGTTCGACAGATAGCTTCTTTCTAATTTTTATCTGGGATTATTCTGTTTGTTATGATAAGCCTTTATGGGCTTTCAGGTGTCCCTTCACAGATTCTACCAAATGAGTCTTTCCAAAATTTTGTGTAAAAAGAAACATTTACCTTTATGAACTGAATTTACACGTCACAAAGCAGTTTCACAGATAGCTTCTTTTCAGTTTTTATCTGGGGAAATTCTGTCTTGCACCATAAGCCTATATGGGTTCCCAAATGTCCATTGGCTGATTCCACCTAAACACTGTTTAAAAACTGCTGTGTCAAAAAGAAGATTTAACTCTGTGAGATGAATCTACGTATCACAAAGCAGTTTCACAGAGAGCTTCTTTCTATTTTTAATCTTGAGATATTGAGTTTTTCATTACAGGTCTCAATGGGCTCCTAAGTGTCCCCTCGCAGATTTTACAAAAGGACTCTTCCCAAATTGCTGAATCAAAAGAAAGGTTTAATTCTGTGAGTTGAATCTACACATCAGAAAGCAGTTTAACAGATAGCTTCTTTCTAGTTTTTATCTGGGAATATTCAGTTTTTCACCACAGAACTCAAAAATCTACCAAATGTCCCTTCACAGATTATACCAAAACAAAGGTTTATCTCTATCATGTAAAGGCACACATCACAAAGAAGTTTCACAGGTAGCTTCTTTCTAGTTTTTATCTGGGGATATTCAGTTTTTCACCACAGGCCTCAAAGTGCTCCCAAGTGTCTCTTCTCAGATTTTACCAAAAACAGTGTTTACAACCTCCTGAATCAAAAGAAAGGTTTAACTCTGTCAGGTGAATCCAAACATCACAAAGCACTTTCACAGATAGATTCTTTCTAACTTTTATCTGGGGAAACTCGGTTTTTCACCATGGGCCTCTACGGGCTCCCAAACATCCTTTCACAGATTCTACCAGAAAAGTTTTTGTAGCCTTGTGAATCGAAGAAAAAGTGTAACTCTGTGAGATGAATCCACACATAAAAAATCAATTTCAAAGGTAGTTTCTTTCTGGTTTTAATCTCGAGTTACTTGATTTTTCACTACAGGCCTCAAGGGGGTCTCAAACATCCCTTCACAGATTATATTAAAAGAATATTTCCAAACTGCTGAATCAAAAGAAATGATTAACTCTGTACAATGAGTCCACACATCAGAAAGCAGTTTCACAAATAGTTTTTTTCTAGTTTTTATCTGTCGATATTTGGTTTTTCACTACAGGCCTCTATGGCCTCCCAAATTTCCCTTTGCAGACTCTACCAAAAGAGTGTTTCCAACCTTCTGAATCAAAACAAACGTTTACCTCTGTGAGATGAATCAACACATCACGAAGCTGTGCAGAGAGAGCTTATTTCTTGTTTTTATCTGGGGATATTCTGTTTTTCAATACTGGCCTTAAGGGGCTCAAAAAACTCCCTTGACAGATTCTAAAATAGAATGTTTGCAACCTAGTGAAGCAAAAAAATGGTTTTGCTTCGTGAGATGAATCCACACACCACTAAGCAGTTTCACAGACAGCTTCTTTTTAGTTTTTATCTTGGGATATTTGATTTGGTTTTTCACCACAGGCCTGAAAGGGCTCCCAAAAGTCCCTTCACAGATTCTACAAAAAGAGTGATTCGATCCTGCTTAATTAAAAAAAGTTTGAACTTTGTGAGATGAATCCACACATTACAGAGCACTTTCACATATATCTGCTTTGTAGTTTTTAATCTGGAGATATTCAATTTTTCACCACAGGCTTCAAAAAGCTCCCAAATGTCCCTTCACAGATTCTACCAAAACTGTGTTTCTAAACTGTTGAAGCCAAAGAAAGGTTTATATCTGTGAGGTGAATTGACACATCGTAAAGTTGTTTCACAGATAACTTCTTTCTAGTTTTTATTTGAAAATATACTGCTTTTCAAAATAGGCCTCAATGTTCTCCCAAATATTTCTTCACAGTTTCTACCAAAAGAGTGTTTCCAACCTGCTGAATCCAAAAAATGATTTACCTTTGAGATAGATGCACACATCACAAAGAAGTTTCACAGATGTCTTTCTAGTTTGTATCTGGGGATAATCTGTTTTTTTACCATAGGCATCTATGGGCTTTCAAGTGTCCCTTTGAGGATTCTACCTAAAGAGTGTTTCAAACCTGCTGCATCAAAAGAAAGGTTTATCTCTGTAATATGAATTCACACATCACAAAGCAGCTTCACAGATATCTTCTTTCTATTTTTTATCTGGGGATATTCAATTTTTCACCACAGGCCACAATGGGCTCCCAAATGTCCTTTCGTACATTCCACAAAAATAGTGTTTGCAACCTGCTGGAAAAAAAAAAAAAAAAAGGTTTAACCCTATGAGATGAAACCACACATCACTAATCAGTTTCACTGATGGCTTGATTCTAGTTTTTTACCTTGGAATATTTTCATTTTCACCAAAACTCTCTATGGGTGCCCAAATGTCCCTTCACAGATTCTACCAAAGAGTATTTCCAATTACTGAATCACAAGTAATGTTTATCTCTTGGAGATGAATCCACACATCACAAATCAATTTTGCAGATAGCTTCTTTTTAGTTTTTATCTGGGGATATTCTGTTTTATTCAATGGCCCTCTATGGACTCCCAAATGTCCCTTCATACATTCTCTCTAATGAGTGTTTTAAAACTGCTTTATCAAAATGAGGGTTTAACTCAGTGAGATGAATCCAAACATCTCAAAGCAGTTTGATAGATAGCTTCTTTCTAGTTTTTATCTGGAAATATTCGGTTTCTCACTGCAGGCGTCAAAGCACTCCCAAATGTCCCTTCATAGATCTGCAAAAAGAATGTTTGCAACTTGCTGAATCAAAAGAAAGGTTTAACTCTGTGAGATTAATCCACACATCATGAAGCAGTTTCACTGATAGCTATGCCCTTTCTTTTATTTTGGAAGATTTTGTTTTTGACCTTAGGCCTCTATGGGCTCCAAAATGTCCCAGAGCAGATTCTATGAAAAGAATCTTCCCAACCTGCTGCATACAAAGAACAGTTTAACTATGTGCAATGAATCCACAAATCACAATACAGTTTCACAGATAGCCTCTTTCTAGTTTTTATATGGGAATATTCTGTTTTTCACCATTGGCCTCTATGGGCTCATAAATGTTCCTTTGCGGATTCTACCTAAAGAGTGTTTCCAACCAGCTGAATCAAAAGAAAGGTTTACCTCGGTGAGATTAATCCACACATCACAAAGCAGTTTCACAGATATCTTCTTTTAATTTATATGCTGAGATATTCAATTATTCACCACAGGACTCAAAGGCTCCCAAATATCCATTTGCAGACTGTACCAGAACACTGTTTATAACCTCTGAACCAACAGAAAGATTAATATCTGTGAGATGAATCTAGACATCACAAGAGAGTTTCACAGATAGATTCTTTCTAGATTTATCTGGGGATATTCAGTTTTTCACCACAGGCCTCTATGGGCTCCCAAATGTCCCTTTGCAAATTCTACCTAAAGAGTATTTCAAACCTGATGTGTCAAAAGAAAGGTTTAATTCTGTGAGATTAATCCACACATAACTAAGCTGTTTCACAGATAGCTTCTTTCTAGTTGTTATCTGGGAATATTCTGTATTTTACCACATGCCTCTTTGGGTTCCCAACTGTCCCTTCACAGATTTTACCTAAGGAGGGTTTCAAACTTACTGTATCAAAAAAGGTTTAGCTCTGTGAACTGAATCCACACATCACAAAGCAGTTTCAAAGATAGATTCTTTCTAGTTTTAATCTCAGGATATTCGGTTGTTCACTACAGGTCTCAAGGGGCTCCCAAATGTCCTTTCACAGATTCTATTAAAAGAATGTTAGCAACCTGCTGAATCAAAAGGAAGGTTTAACTCTGTGAGTTGAATCCACACATCAGAAAGCAGTTTCACACATACCTTTTCTCTAGTTTATATCTCAGGATATTTTCTTTTACATCATAGGCCTCTATACGCTGCCAAGTGTTTCTTCACAGATTCTACCAAAAGAGTGTTTCCAACCTGGTGAATCAAAAGAAAGATTTAACTCTGTGACAGTTAAATTACAAAGAAATGTCACAGATAGCTTTCTTCTAGTTTTTATCAGGGATACTCAGTTTTTCATTGCATGCCTCTATGGGCTCCCAAATATCCCTTCACAGAATCTACCTAAAGTGTGTTTCAAACTCGCTGTTTCAAAAGAATGATTTAACTCTGTGAGATGAATCCACACATCACAAAGCAGTTTCACAGATAGCTTCTTTGTTCTTTTTTGTATCTGAAGATATTGGCTTTCTCAAAACAGACCTCAATTGTTTTCCAAACGTCCCTTTGCAAGTTCTACAAAAGGAGTATTTGCAGCCTGCTGAGTCAAAAGAAAGTTTTACCTCTGTGAGATGAATTCCCCAGATAAAAATTAGCTTCTTTCTAATTTTTATTTGGGGATATTTGGTTTTTCACCATAGGCCTTTATGGGCTTTGAAATGTCCCTTCGCAGAATATACGAAGCGAGTGTTTCAAATTTATCTCATCAAAAGAAGTGTTGAACTCTTTGAGACATATCCACACATGACAATGCAGTTTCACAGATTGCTTCCTTTTAGTTGTGTGTATGGATATTCTCTTTTTCACCATAGGCCTCTATGTGTTCCCAAATGTCCCCTTGCATGTTCTATTTAAAGAGTGTTTCAAACCTGCTGTATGAACACAAAGGTTTAACTCTGTGAGATGAATCCACACATCACAAAGAAATTTCACAGATAGGCTTTTTCTAGGTTTTATCTGGGGAAATTCAGTTTTTCACCATAGGCCTCTATGAATTCGCAAATGATTCTTCTCAGATACTACCTAAATGGTGTATCAAATTTGCTGTATCAAAAGAAAAGTTTAAATCTGGGAGATAAATCGTTGGATGACAAAGCACTTTCACAGATCGATTCTTTCAGGTTTTTATCTGGGGATATTCAGTTTTTCACCATAGGCCTCTATGGGATCCTAAATGTCACTTTTGAGATTATACCAAAAAAGTGTTTCAAAACAGCTGTATCAAAAGAAATTTTTAACTCTGTGAGTGAATCCACACATATCAAAGCAGTTTCACAGATAACTTGTTTCTAGTTTTTATCTGAGGATATTCTATTTCTCACCACAGGCCACAAAGGGCTCCCAAATGTCTCTTCACAGATTCTACAAAAAGAATCTTTACAACGTGCTGAATCAAAAAAATGGTTTAACTCTGTGCGACGAATCCAAGCATCAAAAAGCAGTTTCCCAGATAACTTCTTTCCAGTTTTTATCAGAGGATACTCGGTTTTTCACCATAGACCTCTATGGGCTCCCAAATGTCCCTTTGAAGATTCTACCAAAAGAATGTTTCAAACCTGCAGAATCAAAAGAAACGTTTAACTCTGCGAGATGAATCCACACATCAAAAGCAGTTTCACAGATAGCTTCCTTCTAGTTTTTGTCTGGAGATATTCTGTTTTCCACTGAAGGACTCAAAGGACTACCAAATGTCCATTTGCAGACTCTACCAAAACAGTGTTTCCAATCTGCTGAATCAAAAGAAACATTAAATTTTGAGATGAATCCACACATTGCAAAGGAGTTTTGCAGATACCTTTTATCTGGTTTTTATCTGGGGATATTCGCTTTTTCCCCATAGGCCTCTATGGGCTGTCAAGTGTCCCTTTGCAAATTCTACCAAAAGAGTGTTTCAAATCTGCTGTATCAAAATAAACCTTTACCTCTGTGAGATGAATCCACACATCTCAAAGCAGTTTCACAGATAGCTTCTTTCTAGTTTTTATCTGGGGAAATTCGGTTTTTCACCAGAGTCCTCAATGGTTTCCCAAATGTCCCTTCACAGACTCTAACAAAAAAGTGTTTCCCACCTGCTGAATCAAAAGAAAGGTCTTACTCTGTGAGATGAATGCACAAATTACAATATAGTTTCACAGATAGGTTCTTGATCATTTTTATCTGGGGATATTCTATTTTTCACCACAGGCCTCAAAAAGCTCCCAAATGTCCCTTTGCAGATTCTACAAAAAGACTGTTTGCAATATGCTGACTAAAAAAAAATGTTTATCTCTGTGAAATGAATCCATGCATCACAAAACAGTTTCACAGATAACTTCTTTCTTGTTTTTGTCTGGAGATATTCTGTTTTTCACCATAGGTCTCTGTGGGCTTAAAAATCTCCCTTCACAGATTCTACCAAAAGATTGTTTCCAACCTGCTGAATCAAAAAAAAATGCTTAATTCTGTGAGATGAATCCACACATCACAAAGAAGTTTCACTGATAGCTACTTTCTAGTTTACATCTGGGAATATTCGGTTTTTCACCATAGACCTCCATGGGCTCTCAAATGCACCTTTGTAGATTCTACCTAAAAAGTGTTTCAAACCTGCTGTATCAAAAGAAAGGTTTAATCTGTGAGATGAATCCACACATCACAAAGCAGTTTCACAAATAACATCTTTCTACTTTTTATCTGGAGATATTCGGTTTCTTACCATAGGCGTCAGTAATCTCCCAAATGTCCCTTCGCAGATTCTACAAAAAGTGTTTGCAAACTGCTGAATCAAAAGAAAGGTTTAACTCTGTGAGATGAATCCAAACATCACAAAATAGTTACACTGATAGATTCTTTCCAGTTTTTATGTTGGAATATTTGGTTTTTCATTATAGGCCTCAATGAAATCCCAAATACCCCTTGAGAGATTCTACCAAAAGAGTATTTCCAAACTACTGAATCAAAGAATGATTTAATTCTCTGATCAATCCACATCACAAAGAAGTTCTCAGATAGCTTCTTTCTACTTTTTATCTGGCTATATTCAGTTTTCAACTTAGGCCTCAAAAGACTCCCAAATGTTTCTTCACAGATTCTGCAAAAAGAGTGTCTACAACCTGTTGAATCAAGAGAAAGTTTTAACTCAATGAAATGAATACTCACTTTACAAAGCAGTTTCACAGATAGCTTTTTTTCTGGTTTTTACCTGGGGATATTCTGTTTTTCACCATAGTTCTCTATGGGATCACATATGTACCTTTGCAGATTCTATCAAAAGAGTGTTTCCAACCTGCTGAATCAAAATAAACCTTTATCTCTGTGAGATGAATCCACACATTGGAAAGAAGTTTCACAAATCCTTTCTTTCTAGTTTTTATCTGGGGATAATCAATTTTTCACCATGTGCCACTATGGGCTCTGAAATGTCCCTTCACAAATTTTACTGGCTGTATCAAAAGAAACTTTTACTCTGTGAGATGAATCCACACATCAGAAAGCAGTTTCACAGATAGCTTCTCTCTAGTTTTATATGGGGAATTTTTTTTTCACCATAAGCATCTATGGGCTCCGAAATATCCCTTGGCAGATTCTATCTAAAGAGCATTTCCAACCTGCTGAATCAAAAGAAAGGTTTAAATCTGTGTGATGAATCACATGTCAGAAAGCAGTTTTACAGATAACTTCTCTCTAGTTTTTATATGAGGATATTCTGTTTTTCACCAGAGGCCTCTGTTAACTCCCAAATGTCCCTTCACATATTCTGGTAAAAGAGGGTATCAAACCTCCTTTACTAAAAGTAAGGTTTAACTCTGTGAGATAAATCCACACATCACAAAACAGTTTCAAAGACAGCTTCTTTCTAGATATTTTCTGGGGATATTCTGTTTTTCGCCATAGGCCTCAATGGACCCCTAAATGTCTTTTCAATGATTCCACCAAAAGAGGGTTTCCACTCTGCTGATTCAAAAGAAATGTTTAACTCTGTGAGATTAATCCACACATCACAAAGAAGTTTCACTGATAGCTACTTTCTAGTTTTCAACTGTGAATATTTGATTTTTTACAAAAGGCCTCTGTGGGCTCCCAAATGTACCTTCATAGATTCTACCTAAAAAGTGTTTCAAACCTGCTGTATCAAAAGAAATGTTTAGCTCTAGGATATGAGTCCACACACCAGAGAGAAGTTTTACAGATAGCTTCTTTCTAGTTTTTCTTGGGGATGTTAGGTTTTTCATCACTGGTATTTATGGGCTCCCAAATGTCCCTTTGCAGATTCTACCAAAAGAGTGTTTCCAACCTGCTGAATCAAAGGAAATGTTTAACTCTGTGAGATGAATCCACACATCACAAAGAGTTTTACAGAGAGATTCTCTTTAGTTTTTGTCTGAGGATCTTCTTTTTTTCACCATAAGCCTGTATGGGCTCCTAAATTTCCCTTCAAAGATACTACCTAAAGAGTGTTTCAAACTTTATGAATCAAAAGAAAAATTTAACTCTATGAGATAAATCATGATGTTACAAAGCAGTCTCACACATAGCTCCTTTCTAGTTTTTACCTGGGGATATTCCGTTTTTCACCAGAGGAATCTGTGGGCTCCAAAATGTCCCTTTGCATATACTACTTAAAGAGTGTCAAAAATCGTTTATCATAAAAAAAGATTTTAATCTGTGAGATGTATCCATACTTCACAAAACAGTTTCGCAGATAGCTTCTTTGTAGGTTTTATCTGGGGATATTCTGTTTTTCACCACAGGCCACTATGGGCTCCAAAATGTCCCATCGCAGAGTCTACCTAAAGAATGATTCAAACCTGCTCTATCAAAAGAAACGTTTCCTCTGTGAGATGAATACACACATCAGAAAACAGTTTCACAGATAGCTTCTTTATAGTTTTTATCTGGTGATATTAGGCTTTTCACTACAGGCCTCAAAGGGCTCCCAAATGTCCCTTCGCAGATTCTACAAAAAGAATGTTTGCAACCTGTTGAATCAAAAGAAAGATTTAACTCTGAGATGAATCCACACATCACAAAGCTGTTTCACAGATAAATTATTTCCAGTTTTTATCTCGGGATATTTCATTTTTCCCCATAGGCCTCCATGGGTTCCCAAATGTCCCTTTGCAGATTCTACAAAAAGAGTGTTTCCAACTGACTGAATCAAAAGAAAGGTGTAACTCTGTGAGATGAATCCACACATCACAAGGAAATTTCACAGATTGCTTCTTTCTAGTTTTTATCTGGGGATATTTGGTTTCTCACCAGAGGCATCTATGGGCTCCAAAATATCCCTGTGCAGATTCTACCTAAAGAGCGTTACAAACCTGCTGTATGAAATGCAAGTTTTATCTCTGTGAGATGAATCCACACATCACAAAGCAGTTTCACAGATAGCTTCCTTGTGGTTTTTATCTAGAGATATTCAGTTTCTCACCATAGGCCTCAATGGTCTCCCAAATACCCCTTTACTGATACTGTAAAAAGAGTGTTTTCAACCTACTGAATCAAAAGAAAGGTTTTTCTCTGTGAGATGAATCCACAGATCACAAAGCAGTTTCACTGAGAGCTACTTTTTATTTTTTATCTTGGAATGTTCATTTTTTTCTATGCAGACCACAATGGGCTCCCAAATGTCTCTTTGTAGATTATGCCAAAAGAGTGCTTAAAACCTGGCGAATCAAAAGAGTGATTTAACTCTGTGAGATGAATCAACACACCACGAAGCAGTTCCATAGATAGCTTCTTTCAAGTTTTTATCTGCAAATATTTGGTTTTACATCATAGGTTTACATGCACTCCAAAACGTTCCTTTGCAGATTCTGCCTAAAGATTGTTTCAAACGTGCTGTATCTAAAGAAATGTTTAACTCTCTGAGATAAATCCAAACATTACAAAGCAGTTTAACAGATAGTTTCTTTCTAACTTTTTTGGAAAATATACCGTTTTTCACTATAGGTCTCAATAGGCTCCCAAATGTCCCTTTGTAGATTCTTCCAAAAATGTGTTTCAAATTTGCTGAATCAAAAGAAATATTATTTATTTGAGATGAATCCACATATCACAAAGCAGTTTCACAGATAGCTTCTTTTTTTTTTTTTTTTTTTTTTTAAATCTGGGGATATTCAGTTTTCCACAATAGACCTCAATTAGCTCCCAAGTGTCCCTTCGCAGATTCTACCAAGAGTGTTTCCAACCTCCTGAATCAAAAGAAAGGTTATTTCTGTGAATGAATCCACATGTCACAAGAGGTTTCACAGATTGCTTCTTTCTAGTTTTTACCTTGGGCTATTCCATTTTTCACCATAGGTCTCTACAGGCTCCCAAGTGTCCCTTTGCAGATTCTACCTAAAGAGTGTTTCAAAACTATTGTATGAAAAGAAAGGTTTAACTCTGTGAGATGAGTCCACACATCACAAAGAACGTTCAAATATAGCTTCTTTCTAGATTTAATCACGGGATATTCTGTTTTTCACTACAGGTATCGTGGGGCTCCCAAATATCCCTTAACAGATTTTTTTAGAAGACTGTTTGCAATCAGCTGAATCAAAAGAAAGGTTTACCTCTGTGAGAGGAACCCACACATCAGAAAGCAATTTCACAGATAGCTTCTTTTCAGTTTTTATCTGGGGGATATTCTGTTTTTCACCACAGGCTTTAAAGCCCTTCACACAGTGTTTGTAAGAAAACAGTGAGTTAAAAAGGTTTAACTCTGTGAGATGAGTCCACACATCACAAAGAACGTTCAAATATAGCTTCTTTCTAGATTTAATCACGGGATATTCTGTTTTTCACTACAGGTATCGTGGGGCTCCCAAATATCCCTTAACAGATTTTTTTAGAAGACTGTTTGCAATCAGCTGAATCAAAAGAAAGGTTTACCTCTGTGAGAGGAACCCACACATCAGAAAGCAATTTCACAGATAGCTTCTTTTCAGTTTTTATCTGGGGGATATTCTGTTTTTCACCACAGGCTTTAAAGCCCTTCACACAGTGTTTGTAAGAAAACAGTGTTTCCAACCTGCCGAATCAAAGGAAAATTTTAACTCTGTAAGATGATGCCACCCTTCACAAAGCAGTTTCCCAGATTGCTTCTTGCTAATTTTTATCTGGAGATATTTGGTTTTCAACCATAGTCTATGCACCCCAAAATGACTCTCACAGATTCCGACTAGTGTTTCAAACCTGCTGATCCAAAGAAATGTTTAACTCTCGAGATGAATCCACACATCACAAAGAAGTTTCACAGATAGCTTCTTTCTACTATTTATCTGGGGATATTCTCTTTTTCACCATAGGCCTCTGTGGACTCCCAAGTATCCCTTCACAGATTCTACCAAAATATTGTTTCCAACCTGCTGTATCAAAAGAAATTTCTACCTCTGTAAGATGGATCCCCACATCAGAAAGAAGTTTCACAGATAGCTTCATTTTAGTTTTTATCTGAGGATATTGTTTTTCACCATAGGCCTTTATGGGCTCCAAATGTCCCTTCCCAGATTCTGTCTAAAGGGCGTTTCAAACCTGCTGTATTAAAAGAACATTTTATCTCTGTGAGATGAATCTCCACATCACAAAGCAGATTCACTGATAGCTTCTTTTTAGTTTTTATGTTGAAATATTCAATTTTTCATCACACACTTCAATGGGATCCCAAATGTCCCTTTGCAGATTCTACCAAAACAGTGTTACCAACCTGCTGTATCAAAAGAAAGATTTATCTATGGAGATGAATCCACACATCACAAAGCAGTTTCACAGATGTCTTCTTTCTCGTTTTCATCCAGGGTATTTCTTTTTTTCACTATAGGGTTCTATGGGCTCCTAAATGTCCCTTCGCAGATTCTACCAAAAGAGTGTTTCCAACCTTCTAAGTCCAAAGAATGGTTTAACTCTGTGAGATGAATTTACACATCACAAAGCAGTTTCACAGATAGCTTTATTCTAGTTTTTATGAGGATATTCTTTTCTTCACCATAGGCCTCTATGGGTTCCCAAATGTCCCTTCACAGATTCTCCCTAAAGAGTGTTTCAAATCTTCTCTATCAAAAGAAAGGTTTACCTCTGTGAGTTGAATCCACACATCACAAAGCAGTTTCAACAATAGCCTATTTCTAGTTTGTATCTGGGGATACTCTGTTTTTCACCATAGGCCACTATAGGTTTTTGAAGGTCCCTTTGCAGACTCCACTTAAAGAGTGTTTCCAATCTGCTGATTTAAAAGAAAGGTTTAACTCTGTAAGATGAATCCATACATCAAAAATGAGTTTCACATATAGCTTCTTTCTCATTTTTATCTAGGGACACTCTGTTTTTCACCATATTCCTCTCCGGGCTCCCAAATTCCCTTTGCAGATTCTACCAAAAGAGTGTTTCAAACCTGCTGAATCAAAAGAAATGTTTAACTCTGTGAGATAAATCCACACATCACAATTCAGTTTCACAGATATCTTCTTCCTAGTTTTTATCTGGGGATATTTATTTTTTCCCCAGTAGCTTCAATGGGCTCCCAAATGTCTCTTTGCTTATTCTCCAAAAAAAGTGTTTTCAACCTGCTAATCAAAAGGAAGTTTTAACTATATGAGATGAATCCACACATCACAAAGCAGTTTCACAGATAGCTTGTTTCTATTTTTTTTTTTTTTCCAGGGATATTCCATTTTTACCCATAGGACTCAATGGGCTCCCAAATGTTCCTTCATAGAATATCGAAAAAGAATGTTTTCAATCTGCTGAATCAAAAGAAAGGTTTAACTCTGTGAAATGAATCCACAAATTGCATAGCTGTTTAACAGATACCTTCTTTTGAATTTTTATCTGGTGATATTCTGTTATTCCCCATTGACCTCAATGGTCTCCCAAATGTTCCCTCTCAAATTCTACAAAAAGAGTGTTATTAACTTGCTGAGTCAAAAGAAACGTTTAACTCTGTGAGATCAACCTACACATCACAAAACAGTTTCACATATAACTTTCTTCCAGTTTACACCTGGGAAGATTCGTTTTTCCCCCATGGGGCTTAATGGGCTCCCAAATGTCCCCTCGCAGGTGTTCCAAAAAGTGTTTTTAACCTGTTGAGTCAAAAGAAAGGTGTAAGTCTGTTAGATGAATCCACATATCACAAAACAATTTCACAGATACTTTCCTTCTAGTTTTTACCTGAGAATATTTGGTTTTTCCTCATTAGCCTCACTGGGCTCCAAAACATCCCTTTGAAGATTCTCCAACAAGAGAGTTTCCCACCTGCAGAATCCAAACAAAGGTTTAACTCTGTGAGATGAATCCACACTCCACAAAGTAGTTTCACAGATAGCTTTTTTTTCTAGTTTTTATCTGGGGATATTACATTTTTCCCCATACACTTCACTGGGCTCCCAAATGTACCTTTGCAGTTTCTACCTAAATAGTGTTTCGAAACTGCTGAGTCCAAAGAAAGGTTTAATTTTATGAGATGAATCCACACATCACTAAGCAGTTTCACAGATATCGTCTTTCTAGTTTTTATCTGGGGATATTTGGTTTTCTGCCACAGGCCTCTATGGGCTTGCAAATGTCCCTTCGCACATTCTACCAAGACAATGTTTCCATCCTGGGGAATCAAAAGAAAGGTTTATCTCTGTGAGATGAATCCACACATCACAAAGAAGTTTTACAGATTGCTTCTCTCTACTTTTTATCTTGGGATAGTCAACTTTTCATTATAGGGCACTGTGGGCTCCCAAATGTTCATTCACAGATTCTACCTAAAGAGTGTTTGAAACCTGCTGTATCATAAGAATAGATTTATTCTGTGAGATGAATCCATACATTACAAGGAAGTTTCATAGATAGCTCATTTTTAATTTTTATCTGGGAATATTCAGTTTTTCACCAGAGGCTGCAAAGCACTACAAAATATCCTTTCACAGATCCTACCAAAACAATTTTTCCAACCTGCTGAATCAAAAGAAAGGATTAACTCTGTGAGACTAATCAACACATTATAAAGCACTTTCACAGAGACCTCCTTTCTAGTTTTTATCAAGAGATATTTGGGTTTTCAACATACGCCTCAATGGACTTCCAAATGTCCCTTCTCAGGTTCTATAAAAGGAGTGTTTCCATCCTCCTGAATGTAAACAAAGATTTTACTTTTTAAGATGAATCGACACATCACAATGCAGTTTCGTTGATATCTTCTGTTTAGTCTCTATCTGCGGATATTCGATTTTTCACCATAGGCCTCAATGTGCTCCAAATGTCCCTTTGCAGATCCTCCAAAAAGAGTGTTTCCAACCTTCTAAATGAATAGAAAGGTTTAACTCAGTGAATTGAATCCACACATCAGCAAGCAGTTTCCCTGATAACTTCTTTCTAGTTTTTATCTTGGAATGTTCAGTTTTTTACCATAAGCCTCTTGGGCTCTCAATGTCCTTTCATGGATTCTACAAAAGAAGTATTTGCAACTTATTAAATCAAAAGAAAAGTTTAACTCTGTGAAATGAATGCACACATAACAAAGCAGTTTCACAGATAGTTTTTTCTAGTTTTTATCTGGGGATATTTGCTTTTTCTCCATACAAAGGACAAGAACTCATCCTTTTCTATGGCTGTATAGTATTCTGTGGTGTTTATGTTCCACATTTTCTTAATCCAGTCTGTCACTGATGGATATTTGGGTTGATTCCAAGTCTTAGCTATGGTGAAAAGTGCCGCAATAAACTTACGTGTGCATGTGTCTTCATAGCAGCATGATTTATATTCCTTCGGGTATATCCCCAGTAATGGGATGGCTGGGTCAAATGGCATTTCTAGTTCTAGATCCTTGAGGAATCACCACACTGTTTTCCACAATGGTTGAACTAGTTTACAGTCCCACCAACAGTGTAAAAGTGTTCCTATTTTTCCACATCCTCTCCAGCACCTGTTGTTTCCTGACTTTTTAATGATTGCCATTCTAACTGGTGTAAGATGGTATCTCATTGTGGTTTTGATTTGCATTTCTCTGACAGCGAGTGATGATGAGCATTTTTTCATGTGTCTGTCAGCTGTGTGAATGTCTTCTTTTGAGAAGTGTCTGTTCATACACTTTACCCACTTTTTGATGGGATTGTTTGTTTTTTCTTGTAAATTTGTTTGGGTCCTTTGTCAGATGAGTAGATTGCAAAGTTTTTCTCCTATTCTGTAGGTTGCCTGTTCACTCTGATGGTAGTTTCTTTTGCTGTGCAGAAGCTCTTGAGTTTAATTAGATCCCATTTGTCAGTTTTGGCTTTTGTTGCCGTTGCTTTTGGTGTTTTAGACATGAAGTCCTTGCCCATGCCTATGTCCTGAATGGTATTACCTAGGTTTTCTTCTGGGGTTTTTATTGTTTTAGGTCTAACATTTAAGTGGCTAATCCATCTAGAATTAATTTTTGTATAAAGGATCCAGTTTCAACTTTCTACTAATGGCTAGTCCATTTTCCCAGCACCATTTATTAAATAGGGAATCTTTTCTGATTTCTTGTTTTTGTCAGGTTTATCAAAGACCAGATGGCTGTAGATGTGTGGTATAATTTCTGAGGGCTCTGTGTGTTCCATTGGTCTATATCTCTGTTTTAGTGTCAGTACGATGCTGTTTTGGTTACTCTAGCCTTATAGAGTCATTGGTAGCTTAATGGGGATGTCATTGAATCTATAAATCACCTTGGGCAGTATAGTCATTTTCACAATATTGATTCTTCCTATCCATGAGCATGGTATGTTCTTCCATTTGTGTATGTCCTCTTCTATTTCACTGAGCAGTGGTTTGTAGTTCTCCTTGAAGAGGTCTTACATCCCTTGTAAGTTGGATTCCTAGGTATTTTATTCTATTTGAAGCTATTGTGAATGGGAGTTCATTCATGATTTGGCTTTCTGTTTGTCTGTTACTGGTGTATAAAAATGCTAGTGATTTTTTCACATTGATTTTGTATCCAGAGACTCTGCTAAAGTTGCTTTTCAGCTTAAAGAGATTTTGGGCTGAGACGATAGGTTTTCTAAATATACAATCATGTCATCTGCAGACAGGGACAATTTGACTTCTTCTTTTCCTAAATGAATACCCTTTATTTCTTTCTCTTGCCTGATTGCCCCAGCCAGAACTTCCAACACTGTGTTGAATAGGAGTGGTGAGAGAGGGCATTCCTGTCTTGTGCCAGTTTTCAAAGGGAATGCTTCCAGGGTTTGCCCATTCAGTATGATATTGGCAGTTGGTCTGTCATAAATAGCTCTTATTATTTTGAGATACGTTCCATCAATACAGAATTTATTGAGAGTTTTTAGAATGGAGGGCTGTTGAATTTTGTCAAAGGTCTTTTCTGCATCTATTGAGATAATCATGTGGTTTTTGTCTTTGGTTCTGTTTATATGCTGGATTAAGTTTTTGATTTATGTGAGTTGAACCAGCCTTGCATCCCAGGGATGAAGCCCACTTGATCATGGTGGATAAGCTTTTTGATGTGCAGCTGGATTCGGTTTGCCAGTATTTTATTGAGGATTTTTGCATCGATATTCGTCATGGATAGTGGTCTAAAATTCTCTCTTTTTTTTTTTTGTTGTGTCTCTGCCAGGCTTTGGTATCAGGATGACGTTGGCCTCATAAAATGAGTTAGGGAGGGTTCTCTCTTTTTCTATTTATTGGAATAGTTTCAGAAGGAATGGTACCAGCTCCTCCTTGTACCTCTGGTAGAATTTGGCTGTGAATCTGTCTGGTCCTGGACTTTTTTTGGTTGATAGGCTATTAATTATTGCCTCAATTTCAAAGCCTGCTATTAGTCTATTCAGGGATTAAACTTCTCCCTGGTTTAGTCTTGGGAGAGCATAAGTGTACAGGAAATTATCCATTTCTTCTAGGTTTTCTAGTTTATTTGCATAGAGGTGTTTATAATATTCTCTGATGGTAGTTTGTATTTCTGTGGGGTCGATGGTGATATCCCCTTTATCATTTTTTATTGTATCTATTTGATTCTTCTCTTTTCTTCTTTATTAGTCTTGCTAGTGGTCTATCAATTTTGTTGATCTTTTCAAAAAACCACCTCCTGGATTCATTGATTTTTGGAGGGTTTTTTTTTTTGTGTCTCTATCTCCTTCCATTCTGCTCTGATCTTAGTTACTTCTTGCCTTCTGCTAGCTTTTTAATGTGTTTGCTCTTGCTTCTCTAGTTCTTTTAATTGTGATGTTAGGGTGTCAATTTTAGATCTTTCCTGCTTTCTCTTGTGGGCATTTAATGCTATACATTTCCCTCTACACATGGCTTTAAATGTGTCCCAGAGATTCTGGTATGTTGTACTTTTTTTCTCATAGGTTTCAAAGAACATCGTTATTTCTGCCTTCATTTCGTTATGTACCCAGTAGTCATTCAGGAGCAGGTTGCTCAGTTTTCGCGTAGTGGAGCTGCTTTAATTGACTTTCTTAGTCCTGAGTTCTAGTTCAATTGCACTGTGGTCTGAGAGACAGTTTGTTATAATTTCTGTTCTTTTACATTTGTTGAGGAGTGCTTTACTTCCAACTATGTGGCCAATTTTGGAATAAGTGCGATGTGGTGCTGAGAAGAATGTATATTCCGTTGATTTGGGGTGGAGAGTTCTGTAGATATCTATTAGGTCTGCTTGGTGCAGAGTTGGGTTCAATTCCTGGATATCCTTGTTAAATTTCTGTCTTGTTGATCTGTCTAATGTTGACAGTGGGGTGTTAAAGTCTCCCATTTTTACTGTATGGGAGTCTAAGTCTCCTTGTAAATCTCTAAGGACAGGCTTTTATCAATCTGGGTGCTCCTGTATTGGGTGTATATTTATTTAGGATAGTTAGCTCTTCCTGATGAATTGATCCCTTTACCATTATATAATGGCCTTCTGTGTCTCTTTTGATCTTTGATGGTTTCAAGTCTGTTTTATCAGAGACTAGGATTGCAACCCCTGCTTTTTCGTTTGTTTGTTTGTTTTCCATTTGCTTAGTAGATCTTCCTCCATCCCCTTATTTTGAAGCTATGTGCGTCTCTGCATGTGAGATGGGTCTCCTGAATATGGCAGACTGATGGGTCTTGACTCTTTTTTTTTTTTTTTTGAGACAGAGTCTTGCGCTGTTGCCCAGGCTGGTGTGCAGTGGCTGGATCTCAGCTCACTGCAAGCTCTGCCTCCCAGGTTCACGCCATTCTCCTGCCTCAGCCTCCTGAGTAGCTGGGACTACAGGCGCCCACTGCCTCACCTGGCTAGTTTTTTGTATTTTTTTAGTAGAGACGGGGTTTCACCGTTTTTTTAGCCAGGATGGTCTCGATCTCCTGACCTCGTGATCCACCCGTCTCGGCCTCCCAAAGTGCTAGGATTACAGGCTTGAGCCACCGCGCCCGGCCGACTCTTTATCCAATTTGCCAGTCTGTGTCTTTTAATTGGGCCATTTAGTCCATTTACATTTAAGGTTAATATTGTTATGTGTGAACCTGATCCTGTCATTATGATATTAGCTGGTTATTTTGCCTGTTAGTTGATGCAGTTTCTTCCTAGCATCGATGGACTTTACATTTTGGCATGTTTTTGCAATGGCTGGTACCGCTTGTTCCTTTCCATGTTTAGTGCTTCCTTCAGGATCTCTTGTAGGGCAGGCCTGGTGGTGACAAAATCGCTACTAGGTTGGGGAAGTTCTCCTCGATGATATCTTGCAGAGTGTTTTCCAACTTGGTTCCATTTTCCCCGTCACTTTCAGGCACACCAATCAGACGTAGATTTGGTCTTTTCACATAATCCCATATTTCCTGGAGGCTTTGTTTATTTCTTTTTACTCTTTATTCTCTACACTTCTCTTCTCGCTTCATTTCATTCATTTGATCTTCAATCTCTGATACTCTTTCTTCCAGTTGATCGTGTTGGTTAGTGAAGCTTGTGCACTTGTCACATAGTTCTTGTGTCATGGTTTTCATCTCTGTCAGTTCTTTTAAGGTCTTCTCTGCATTGATTATTCTAGTTATCCATTCATCCATTCTTTTTTCAAGGTATTTAGTTTCTTTGGGTATGTAGTTCCTCCTTTAGCTCTGAGAAGTTTGATCAACTGAAGCCTTCTTCTCTCGACACGTCAAAGTCATTCTCGGTCCAGCTTTGTTCTGTTGCTGGTGATGAGCTGTGTTCCTCTGGAGGGAGAGATATGCTCTGATTTTTTGAACTTCCAGCTTTTCTGCATTGCTTTTTCTCCATCTTTGTGGTTTTATCTGCCTTTGTTGTTTGATGATGGTGACATACTGATGGAGTTTTGGTGTGGGTGTCCTTTCTGTTTGTTAGTTTTCTTTCTAACATTCAGGACCCTCAGCTACAGGTCTGTTGGAGTTTGCTTGAGGTCTACTCCAGACCCTGTTTGCCTGGGTATCAGCAGTGGAGGCTGCAGAAGTTAAAATATTCATGAACAGCGAGTGTTGCTGACTGATTCTTGCTCTGGAAGTTTCGTCTCAGGGGTGTACCCAGACGTGTGAGGTGTGAGGTGTCGGTCTGCACATAGTGGGTGATGTCTCCCATTTAGGCTACTCAGGGGTCAGGGACCCACTTGACCAGGCAGTCTGTCTCTTCTGAGATCTCACCCTCCGTGCTGGGAGAACCACTGCTCTCTTCAAAGCTGTCAGACAGGGACATTTACATTTGCAGAGGTTTCTACTGCCTTTTGTTTAGCTATGCCCTGTCCCCAGAGGTGGAGTCTACAGAGGCAGGCAGGCCTCCTTGAGCTGCAGTGGGCTCCACCCAATTCGAGCTTCCCGGTGGCTGGCTTTGTTAACCTACTTAAGCTTCAGCAATGGCAGGTGCCCCTCCCCAAGCTTCGCTGTCACCTTGCAGTTAGATCTCAGACTGCTGTGCTAGCAATGAGGGAGGCTCCGTGGGCGTGGGACCCTCTGGGTCAGGTGTGGAATATTATCTCCTGGCGTGCCATTTGCTAAGACCCTTGGTAAAGTGCAGTATTAGGGTGGGAGTTACTCGATTTTCCCCGTGTTGTGTGTCTCAATTTCATTTGGCTAGGAAAAGGAATTCCATTCCTCCTTGCACTTCTCAGGTGAGGTGATGCCTTGTCATGCTTCAGCTCTCCTTGATGGGGCTGCACCCGTGGACCATGCCGCACAAAATGTGTGTTGGCAATGGCTAAATGAATACATGATACAGAGGCCTAAATGAAGATACATGAATGGAGTGTGTGGGCATCAGTTAGCAGCTGGGAAACAGGTGTCTCTCAGACTTCTCATCCTCCAGCAAGTGTGGAATGTGCCCATGCCCATGAGTGTATACATCTGGAGTGTATACACTCCTCTCAGTGCCCCATGTGGAGGAACAGAGGGAGGGTAGGGTTCTGCTTTTCTGGTTGCTGCTTTTGCTGTCACTATCCGCAGGTGCAATCTGGCTTAAAATCTAGGTTTTAAGTAGTAAAGTTAAGAGGCTTTTCTGTGTCCTGGGATAGGAAGCCAGGGATCTGTGTAGGCCTGTGGTTGGGTGCACATTAGTTTTGTGACAGGATGAGAGCTACAGTGGTTTTATTAATCATGATAGGCCTGGCCTGGTTGTAGCTCCAGGTGAGGGGGAGGGAGTCAGCAGTGGTGGTCCTATAGACATCCATGTGCCCAGCCCTGGCCTGCCTGCCCTCAGGCACAACAAGAGGCACCACCACAGGCCCTGACTTGCCTCCCTACTCTCTACACACCAGATGAGAATACTCGGAGTCTACAATCTGAATGTATTATTCTCCCATTTTGACCCAAGCTGCCTAACACACAGTGTGGGTAGGGTAGATGAAGTGGGGGTCGGGTGGATGAATGAAGGGCTTGGGGAAAAGCAGGGCTGGATCATGGATCCTGGGGAAAATTTAGAGATACAGGAGATAGGTTGTCACCTATCTGTGGATCCCAGGTTCCTACATGGTCCTTACCATGCAGCACCTTCTACAGAGACTAGCTCTGGAGAGTTTGAGGATCCCTATAGCCCCAGGCTGCTTCCTGCGCCCCCCCCCCGCTTGTATTCCTTCCCTTGTGTGATGTCAGAGCCCAACATGGAGGAGGAGGTTGCTGCCCTTTGAGCCTGAGGGAGCTGTGTCTGACTGGGGCTCCTGCCTGGTGTTTTACAAAGAGCTACTTTTGAATATGGTCTGTCCAGATACCTTGTTTCAAAGGAAGTGAGCATGAGCTAGCAAGAATAGCAACCCCACAGTTGATAAACAACTTTTTCTTGTTTTTAAACCATCACATCTTCATTTCACATTGGAATAAAGTAAGTGAAACCTGCTACCTCAGCCTTGCCTATGTGTTCTCTAATCCAGTCTCATTTGATTGTGTGGGCTGTTGTTAGAAATGTTATGAAAAGTAGAATATGCATAAATTAGATGGAATGTAAGGCTATGCTTATAATGCCATTTGAGTGGGAGGTAAGAGGATGGAGTCACAGACACTCAGCTGGGGTTTACCCAACTACCACTTACTAGGTTCATGAGAGTGTGGCACAGGTGAACATCACCTGACATTGGTGACAGAAGACAAAAAGTCGGCATGAAGGCCAGGTGGGGGAGAGGTGCCAGGCAACTTTCTGCTTCCCAGATGAGGCACAGCTCCTGATCTGAATGGACCAGCCTCGTATGACATTCCCCTACACACAAAATTTGACGTTAAATATGTATCCTTTTGTAATCGTCACATTTTACATAGTATAATGTCTTCAAGGTTCATCCATGTTGTAGCATGTATCAGCATTGCATTTTTTTTTTTTTTTTTTTTGAGATGGAGTCTCTTTGTCACCCAGGTTGGAGTGCACAGCAATACAGTCATGACTCACTGCAGCCTCAACCTCCCTGGGCTCAAGTAATCCTTCTGACTCAGATGGAACTCCCCTATGGCTGGGACTACAGGCACACACCATGAAGGCCAGAAAATTTTTGTACTATTTGTAGAGATAGGATTTTGCTATGCTCAGGCTGGTCTCAAATTCCCAGGATCAAGACATCCTCTCATCTTTGCCTCCCAAAGTTCTGAGATTATAAGCATGAGCCACCATGCCCATCAGCATTGCCCAGTCTCTCATCATTTTAAAGCTAAATAGAAAAGGAGCAGCATCGGGGGGCGGAGCAAGATGGCCGAATAGGAACAGCTCCAGTCTCCAACTCCCAGTGCGAGCGACACAGAAGACCGGTGATTTCTGCATTTTCAACTGAGGTACTGGGTTCATCTCACTGGGGAGTGCCGGACGATCGGTGCTGGTCAGCTGCTGCAGCCCGACCAGCGAGAGCTGAAGCAGGGCGAGGCATTGCCTCACCTGGGAAGCGCAAGGGGGAAGGGAATCCCTTTTCCTAGCCAGGGGAACTGAGACACACAACACCTGGAAAATCGGGTAACTCCCACCCCAATACTGCGCTTTAAGCAAACAGGCACACCAGGAGATCATATCCCACGCCTGGCCGGGAGGGTCCCACACCCACGGAGCCTCCCTCATTGCTAGCACAGCAGACTGTGATCTACCGGCAAGGCAGCAGCGAGGCTGGGGGAGGGGCGCCCGCCATTGCCGAGGCTTAAGTAGGTAAACATAGCCGCTGGGAAGCTCGAACTGGGTGGAGCTCACAGCAGCTCAAGGAAACCTGCCTGTCTCTGTAGACTCCACCTCTGGGGACAGGGCACAACTATACAACAACAAAAGCAGCAGAAAACTCTGCAGACGCAAACGACTCTGTCTGACAGCTTTGAAGAGAGCAGTGGATCTCCCAACACGGAGGTTGAGATCTGAGAAGGGACAGACTCCCTGCTCAAGTGGGTCCCTGACCCCTGAGCAGCCTAACTGGGAGACATCCCCCACTAGGGGCAGTCTGATACCCCACACCGCACAGGGTGGAGTACACCCCTGAGAGGAAGCTTCCAAAGCAAGAATCAGACAGGTACACTCGCTGTTCAGAAATATTCTATCTTCTGCAGCCTCTGCTGCTGATACCCAGGCAAACAGGGTCTGGAGTGGACCTCAAGCAATCTCCAACAGACCTACAGCTGAGGGTCCTGACTGTTAGAAGGAAAACTATCAAACAGGAAGGACACCTACACCAAAACCCCATCAGTACATCACCATCATCAAAGACCAGAGGCAGATAAAACCACAAAGATGGGGAAAAAGCAGGGCAGAAAAGCTGGAAATTCCAAAAATAAGAGCGCATCTCCCCCGGCAAAGGAGCGCAGCTCATCGCCAGCAACGGATCAAAGCTGGACGGAGAATGACTTTGACGAGATGAGAGAAGAAGGCTTCAGTCCATCAAACTTCTCAGAGCTAAAGGAGGAATTACGTACCCAGCGCAAAGAAACTAAAAATCTTGAAAAAAAAGTGGAAGAATTGATGGCTAGAGTAATTAATGCAGAGAAGGTCCTAAACGAAATGAAAGAGATGAAAACCATGACACGAGAAATACGTGACAAATGCACAAGCTTCAGTAACCGACTCGATCAACTGGAAGAAAGAGTATCAGCGATTGAGGATCAAATGAATGAAATGAAGCGAGAAGAGAAACCAAAAGAAAAAAGAAGAAAAAGAAATGAACAAAGCCTGCAAGAAGTATGGGATTATGTAAAAAGACCAAATCTACGTCTGATTGGGGTGCCTGAAAGTGAGGGGGAAAATGGAACCAAGTTGGAAAACACTCTTCAGGATATCATCCAGGAGAACTTCCCCAACCTAGTAGGGCAGGCCAACATTCAAATCCAGGAAATACAGAGAACGCCACAAAGATACTCCTCGAGAAGAGCAACTCCAAGACACATAATTGCCAGATTCACCAAAGTTGAAATGAAGGAAAAAATCTTAAGGGCAGCCAGAGAGAAAGGTCGGGTTACCCACAAAGGGAAGCCCATCAGACTAACAGCAGATCTCTCGGCAGAAACTCTACAAGCCAGAAGAGAGTGGGGGCCAATATTCAACATTCTTAAAGAAAAGAATTTTCAACCCAGAATTTCATATCCAGCCAAACTAAGTTTCATAAGTGAAGGAGAAATAAAATCCTTTACAGATAAGCAAATGCTTAGAGATTTTGTCACCACTAGGCCTGCCTTACAAGAGATCCTGAAGGAAGCACTAAACATGGAAAGGAACAACCGGTACCAGCCATTGCAAAAACATGCCAAAATGTAAAGACCATCGAGGCTAGGAAGAAACTGCATCAACTAACGAGCAAAATAACCAGTTAATATCATAATGGCAGGATCAAGTTCACACATAACAATCTTAACCTTAAATGTAAATGGACTAAATGCTCCAATTAAAAGACACAGACTGGCAAACTGGATAAAGAGTCAAGACCCATCAGTCTGCTGTATTCAGGAGACCCATCTCACACGCAGAGACATACATAGGCTCAAAATAAAGAGATGGAGGAAGATTTACCAAGCAAATGGAGAACAAAAAAAAGCGGGGGTTGCAATCCTAGTCTCTGATAAAACAGACTTTAAACCATCAAAGATCAAAAGAGACAAAGAAGGCCATTACATAATGGTAAAGGGATCAATTCAACAGGAAGAGCTAACTATCCTAAATATATATGCACCCAATACAGGAGCACCCAGATTCATAAAGCAAGTCCTTAGAGACTTACAAAGAGACTTAGACTCCCATACAATAATAATGGGAGACTTCAACACTCCACTGTCAACATTAGACAGATCAACGAGACAGAAAGTTAACAAGGATATCCAGGAATTGAACTCATCTCTGCAGCAAGCAGACCTAATAGACATCTACAGAACTCTCCACCCCAAATCAACAGAATATACATTCTTCTCAGCACCACATCGTACTTACTCCAAAATTGACCACGTAATTGGAAGTAAAGCACTCCTCAGCAAATGTACAAGAACAGAAATTATAACAAACTGTCTCTCAGACCACAGTGCAATCAAACTAGAACTCAGGACTAAGAAACTCAATCAAAACTGCTCAACTACATGGAAACTGAACAACCTGCTCCTGAATGACTACTGGGTACATAACGAAATGAAGGCAGAAATAAAGATGTTCTTTGAAACCAATGAGAACAAAGATACAACATACCAGAATCTCTGGGACACATTTAAAGCAGTGTGTAGAGGGAAATTTATAGCACTAAATGCCCACAAGAGAAAGCAAGAAAGATCTAAAATTGACACTCTAACATCACAATTAAAAGAGTTAGAGAAGCAAGAGCAAACACATTCGAAAGCTAGCAGAAGGCAAGAAATAACTAAGATCAGAGCAGAACTGAAGGAGATAGAGACACAAAAAACTCTCCAAAAAATCAATGAATCTAGGAGTTGGTTTTTTGAAAAGATCAACAAAATTGACAGACCACTAGCCAGACTAATAAAGAAGAAAAGAGAGAAGAATCAAATCAACACAATTAAAAATGATAAAGGGGATATCACCACCGACCCCACAGAAATACAAACTACCATCAGAGAATACTATAAACACCTCTACGCAAATAAACTGGAAAATCTAGAAGAAATGGATAATTTCCTGGACACTTACACTCTTCCAAGACTAAACCAGGAAGAAGTTGAATCCCTGAATAGACCAATAGTAGGCTCTGAAATTGAGGCAATAATTAATAGCCTACCAACCAAAAAAAGTCCAGGACCAGATGGATTCACAGCTGAATTCTACCAGAGGTACAAGGAGGAGTTGGTACCATTCCTTCTGAAACTATTCCAATCAATAGAAAAAGAGGGAATCCTCCCTAACTCATTTTATGAGGCCAACATCATTCTGATACCAAAGCCTGGCAGAGACACAACAAAAAAAGAGAATTTTAGACCAATATCCCTGATGAACATCGATGCAAAAATCCTCAATAAAATACTGGCAAACCGGGTTCAGCAGCACATCAAAAAGCTTATCCACCATGATCAAGTGGGCTTCATCCCTGGGATGCAAGGCTGGTTCAACATTCGCAAATCAATAAACATAATCCAGCATATAAACAGAACCAAAGACAAGAACCACATGATTATCTCAATAGATGCAGAAAAGGCTTTTGACAAAATTCAACAGCCCTTCATGCTAAAAACGCTCAATAAATTCGGTATTGATGGAACGTACCTCAAAATAATAAGAGCTATCTATGACAAACCCACAGCCAATATCATACTGAATGGGCAAAAACTGGAAAAATTCCCTTTGAAAACTGGCACAAGACAGGGATGCCCTCTCTCACCACTCCTATTCAACATAGTGTTGGAAGTTCTGGCTAGGGCAATTAGGCAAGAGAAAGAAATCAAGGGTATTCAGTTAGGAAAAGAAGAAGTCAAATTGTCCCTGTTTGCAGATGACATGATTGTATATTTAGAAAACCCCATTGTCTCAGCCCAAAATCTCCTTAAGCTGATAAGCAACTTCAGCAAAGTCTCAGGATACAAAATTAATGTGCAAAAATCACAAGCATTCTTATACACCAGTAACAGACAAACAGAGAGCCAAATCAGGAATGAACTTCCATTCACAATTGCTTCAAAGAGAATCAAATACCTAGGAATCCTACTTACAAGGGATGTAAAGGACCTCTTCAAGGAGAACTACAAACCACTGCTCAGTGAAATCAAAGAGGACACAAACAAATGGAAGAACATACCATGCTCATGGATAGGAAGAATCAATATCGTGAAAATGGCCATACTGCCCAAGGTTATTTATAGATTCAATGCCATCCCCATCAAGCTACCAACGAGTTTCTTCACAGAGTTGGAAAAAACTGCTTTAAAGTTCATATGGAACCAAAAAAGAGCCCGCATCTCCAAGACAATCCTAAGTCAAAAGAACAAAGCTGGAGGCATCACGCTACCTGACTTCAAACTATACTACAAAGCTACAGTAACCAAAACAGCATGGTACTGGTACCAAAACAGAGATATAGACCAATGGAACAGAACAGAGTCCTCAGAAATAATACCACACATCTACAGCCATCTGATCTTTGACAAACCTGAGAGAAACAAGAAATGGGGAAAGGATTCCCTATTTAATAAATGGTGCTGGGAAAATTGGCTAGCCGTAAGTAGAAAGCTGAAACTGGATCCTTTCCTTACTCCTTATACGAAAATTAATTCAAGATGGATTAGAGACTTAAATGTTAGACCTAATACCATAAAAATCCTAGAGGAAAACCTAGGTAGTACCATTCAGGACATAGGCATGGGCAAAGACTTCATGTCTAAAACACCAAAAGCAACGGCAGCAAAAGCCAAAATTGACAAATGAGATCTCATTAAACTAAAGAGCTTCTTCACAGCAAAAGAAACTACCATCAGAGTGAACAGGCAACCTACAGAATGGGAGAAAATTTTTGCAATCTACTCATCTGACAAAGGGCTAATATCCAGAACCTACAAAGAACTCACACAAATTTACAAGAAAAAAACAAACAACCCCATCAAAAAGTGGGCAAAGGATATGAACAGACATTTCTCAGAAGAAGACATTCATACAGCCAACAGACACATGAAAAAATGCTCATCATCACTGGCCATCATTGAAATGCAAATCAAAACCACAATGAGATACCATCTCACACCAGTTAGAATGGCGATCATTAAAAAGTCAGGAAACAACAGGTGCTGGAGAGGATGTGGAGAAATAGGAACACTTTTACACTGTTGGTGGGATTGTAAACTAGTTCAACCATTATGGAAAACAGTATGGCGATTCCTCAAGGATCTAGAACTAGATGTACCATATGACCCAGCCATCCCATTACTGGGTATATACCCAAAGGATTATAAATTATGCTGCTATAAAGACACATGCACACGTATGTTTATTGCGGCACTATTCACAATAGCAAAGACTTGGAATCAACCCAAATGTCCATCAGTGACAGATTGGATTAAGAAAATGTGGCACATATACACCATGGAATACTATGCAGCCATGAAAAAGGATGAGTTTGTGTCCTTTGTAGGGACATGGATGCAGCTGGAAACCATCATTCTTAGCAAACTATCACAAGAACAGAAAACCAAACACCGCATGTTCTCACTCATAGGTGGGAACTGAACAATGAGATCACTTGGACTCAGGAAGGGGAACATCACACACCGGGGCCTATCATGGGGAGGGGGGAGGGGGGAGGGGGGAGGGGGGAGGGATTGCATTGGGAGTTATACCTGATGTAAATGACGAGTTGATGGGTGCAGCACACCAACATGGCACAAGTATACATATGTAACAAACCTGCACGTTATGCACATGTACCCTACAACTTAAAGTATAATAATAATAATTAAAAAAAAAAAAAAAAAAAAAAAACTTTCTATATCCTAGAAACTTTTCCATGTCACTGGATGCTTAAATACCTCGTTTTTAAAAACATCCATAATAGAATTTTCCACAGTTTATTTAAACATTACCATTCATTACCCTTACAAGGGTGAAAACATTTTAGTTTTTTAAATGAAGACTTGATTATGATCTGTTTTCTTAGAATACAATTTAAAATTGAAAAAAAAAAATAAAGCTAAATAATATTCTGCTGTGTGTCTATACTACATTTTCTTTATCTGTTTATCTCTTAGAAGATGCCTGGGTTTGTTTTTACATTTTGTACTGTAAATGATGCTGCTATAAAAATTGGTGTAAAAGTATCGTTGCATAAGTGAATAACATTTTTAAACCCGAACACATCACTGCATGCAGTTCTTAGATTGAATAACAGACGCCAGACCTGGTGGCTCACACCTGTAATCCCAACTTTGGGAGGCTGAAGTGGGCAAATCACTTAAGTTCAGGAGTTCAAGACCAGCTTCGGCAACATGATGAAATCCCGTCTCTACTAAAAATTCAAAAATTAGCTGGGCATGGTGGTGCATCCTTGTAGTCCCAGCTATTTGGGAGACTGAGGGACAAGAATCTCTTAAGCCCGAGAGGCAGACGTTGCAGCTTAAGTCCTTGCATTTAATTATTTTGGTTACACCTGTAGTTGAAACACATGGAAGTGTTCCACCTGTTGCTGGGACATATGGTAATTCTATGTAGAACTTTCCAATAAACTGCCAAACTATTTGTCACAGTCAATAAACCATTTTATATTCTCACTAGTCATGCACCAGGGTTCCACTTCCCCCACATCCTAGCCAGTACTTGTTCTTTTCCATTTTTGTTGTTTTGATTTTTATATAGCCACCCTAATAGATGTAACATGCTATCTTGTGGTTTTGAGTTGTTTGTCCCTAATGTCTGGTGATGCTGAGCATTTTTCTGTGGACTTATTGAATCAATATAGATGCAAGTCCTCTTCCCTTTTATAAGTATTGTTGTTGTTTTGTTTTGCTATTGAGTTTTAGAAGTTCTTTTTATATTATGCTTATTATATTATACTTTATGTACCTAGTCAGATACATGATTTGTAAATCTTTTCTCCCATTTGCTGGTTGTCTTTTCACTCTGTTATTCATGCTTTTTGTACCAAATTTTAGTAGACACGGGTTTGTTTTGTTTTGTTTTTTTGGTATCAAAAAACATGAACAACAGAGTATTTTTCATATCAAAAAAACTGAAAAGTTTCACATTTTAATCAAGTTCAATTTATCTGTTCTTTTCTCTTTTTTTAATTTTGGGGCCTATGCTTTTGGTGTAACAGTCAAGAAACCATGACCAAATTTAATGTTATAAGATTTTACTTATGCCTTTTCCTAACAATTTTTAAAGTTTAACTTTTTAAAACTTTTATAGTAGGTTTGGGGGTACATGTGAAGATTGTTACATAGGTAAACATATGTCACAGGGGCTCACTCTACAGATGATTTCATCACCCAGGTATTAAGCCCAGTACCCAATAGCTATATTTTCTGCTTCTCTCCCTCCTCCCACCCTCTAACTTCAAATGGATCCCAATGTCTTTGAGTTCCTAAGTTCTTATCATTTAGTTCCCACTTACAACTGAGAACACGTGGTACTTGGTTTTCTGTTCCTGTGTTAGTTTGCTAAGGATAATATCCTCCAGTGACATCCATGTTGCCACAAAAGACATAATCTCTTTTTTTGGCTGCAGAGTATTCCAAAATGTGCATGTGGCAAATATTCTTTATTTAATCTGTTGCTGATAGTATTTAGGTTTATTCCATTTCTTTGTTATTGCTAATAGGGCTGCAATGAACATTTGCATGTATGTGACATTATGGTAAAATAGTTTCTATTTCTCTGGGAATATATGCAGTAATAGGATTGCAAGCAAAACTATTGAGTGGTAGTTCTGCAGTTAGCTCTTTGAGAAATTGCAAAACTTATTTCCATAATGGTTGAATTAATTTACACTCCCACCAACAGTGTGTAAGTTCCCTTTTCTCTACAACCTCGCCAGCATTTGTTGTTTGACTCTTTACCTATAGCCTTTCTAACTAATGTGAGATTGTGAGATGGTGTCTCACTGTGGTTTCTTTCTTTCTCTCTTTCTTTCTTTCTTTTTTCTTTCTTTCTCTTTCTTTCTCTCCTTCCTTCCTTTCTTCCTTCCTTCCTTCCTTCTTTCTTTCTTTCTTTCTTTTTCTTTCTTTCTTTCTTTCTTTCTTTCTTTCTTTCTTTCTTTCTTTCTTTCTTTCTTTCTTTCTTTCTCCTTTCTTTCTTCTTTTTTTTTTTTTTTGACGGAGTCTCACTCTGTGGCCAGGCTAGAGTGCAGTAGCACAATCTCAGCTCACTTCAAACTCCATGTCTCAGGTTCAAGTGATTCTCTTGCCTCAGCCTACCAAGCAGCTGGGACTAATGGCTCATGCTACCACACCTAGCTAATTTTTGTATTTTTAGTAAAGATGCGGATTAACCATGTTGGCCAAAATGGTCTCAATCTCTTGACCTTATGATCTGCCTGCCTTGGCGTCCCGAAGTGCTAGGATTACAGGCATGAGCCACCACACCAGGCCATCTCATTGTGGTTTTAATTTTCATTTCTTTAATGATCAGTGATGTTGAGATATTTTTCATACACTTGTTGGCCATATGTAGGTCTTCTTCTAAAAAGTGTCTGTTCATGTTCTTTGCCCAGTTTTTAATGAGGTTGTTTCTTTTGTTGTAAATTTAAGTTTCTTATAGAATGCTGGATATTAGATCTTTTTCAGATGCATAGTTTGCAAATGTTTTCTTCCCCTCACTAAGTTCTCTGTTTACTCTGTTCATAGTTTCTTTTCTGCTATGAAAAAATCAGTTTAATTAGATCCTCCTTGTCAATGATTTCTTTTCTTCCTATTGCTTTTGGTGTTTTTGTCATGAAATCTTTGACTGTTTCTATGTCCAGAATTGTATTGCCTGGATTGTTCTCTAGGGCTTTTATACTTTTATGTTTTGTATATAAGTCTTCAATAAATCTTGAGTTGACTTCTTTTTGTATATGGTGTAAAGAAGGGGTCCAGCTTCAATCTTCTGTATATGGCTAACCAGTTATCCCAGCACCATTTGTTGAATACAGAATCTTTTCCTTGTTGCTTTTTTTTGTCAGCTTTGTCAATTATCACATGGTCGCAAATGTGCAGCCTTATTTCTGGGCTCTCTATTCTGTTCCATTTGTCTATGTGCCTGTATTTGTATCAGTATCATGCTGTTTTGGTTACGTAGCCTTATAGAATAGTTTGAAGTCAGGTAACGTGATACCTCCAGCTTTGCTCTTTTTGCTTAGGATTGCCTTGTCAATTTGTACTCTTTTTGGTTTTATATGAATTTTAAAATAGTGTTGTTTAGCTCTGTAAAGAATTTCATTAGTAGTTTAATGGAAATAGCATTGAATCTGTAAACTACTTTGTCCAGTATAGCCATTTTAGTCATATTGGATCTTCCTATCCATGAGCATGGGATATTTTTCCATTTGTTTGTGTCTTTTCTGATTTATTCAAGCAGTGTTTTGTAATTGTCATTGTAGAGCTCTTTCACCTCCCTGGTTAGCGGTATTCCTAGATATTTTATTATTTCTGTGGCAATTGTGAATGGAATGGCCTTTCTGATTTGGCTGTCAGTATTGCTACACTACCAGTGTTGCTAGTGTATAGAAATGCTAGTAATCTTTGCACATTGATTCTGTATCTTGAAACTTTGCTGAAGTTGTTTACTGACTAAAGAAGCTTTGCAGTTGAAACTAAAGGGTTTTCCAAATATAGAATTATGTTTCTGCAAACAGAGATAGTTTGACTTTCTCTCTTGCTATTTGGATGTGCTTTATTTTTTGTCTTGGCTGATTGCTCTGGTCAGGACTTCCAATACTATGTTGAATAGAAATGGTGAGAGAGGGCATTCTTGCCTTGGCTGGTATTCAAAGGGAATGCTCCCAGCTTTTGCCCATTCAACAGAATGTTAGCAGTGGATTTGTTATACACAGCTCTTATTATTTTCTGCGTCTATTGAGATAATTGTGTGTGTTTTATTAGTTCTGTGTATGTGATGAATTACATTTATTGATTTGTATATACTGAACTAACCCTGCATCCTAAGGAGGCAGTCTACTTGTTCATGATGGACTCTTTTTGAAATGCTGTTGGATTCGGTTTGTAAATATTTTGTTGAGAACTTTTGTGTTGATGTTCATCAAGAATGTTGGCCTAAAGTTTTCTATATATATTGTGTCTCTGCCAGGTTTTCGTGTCAAGGTAATGCTGACCTCATAGAATGAGTTGTGGAGGAGACTCTCCTCCTCAATTTTTTGTGATAGTTTCTTTAGGAATTGTACCAGCTCTTCTTTGTACATTTGGTAGAATTTGGCTGTAAATTCATAAGGTCCAGAGCTCTTTCTGATTGGCAAGCTGTGTATTACTGATTAATTTCAGAGCTTGTTTTTGGTCTGTTTAGGAAATCAATGTCTTCCTGGCTCAGTCTAGGGAGTGCGTGTGTGTCTAGGAATGTATATATCTCTTCTAAGTTTTCTAGGTTGTGTGCATAAAGGTGCTCATGGTAGTACTGACCCCACATAAATAAAAACAACCATTAAAAACCACTAAAGTTTTAACACTTATTTTTATGTACTGAATTTATTTTTATTTAATTTTTTTACATGGAATGTGATAAAGATTTAACTTTACTGGTTTAAATGTGGACTTGTATTCCCAGAATCACTTGTTGAACAAACTGTCCTTTCCTTTACATGATGGTTTAGGCACCTTTGTCAAAAGACAATCAATGATTTATGCATGGGTATTTTTGGGGGGTTACCCATTTTGTTTGTTTAGTCTCTATCATTGTTTTTATGTCAGTATCAAATAGTTTTAATTATAGTAGCTTTGTATGTTCTGAAATTTAAAATTGTGAGCCACCTAACTTTGTTCTTTTTTAAAGATTATTTTAGACATTCAGAGCACCTTCAAATTTCATATGAATTTTAGAATGGGCTATTCTGTTTTTGCAGAAGAAAAGTTTGAAAAAATAAAACATTGGGGTTACAGTACATCTGTACACTACTTTGGCTAGTATTGCCATCTTAACTTTTGGTTGTCATTTAATTTTTTCCAATAAGTTAACTAATTTCAGTGTGTTCTAAATATGTTTAATTGTGTTTTATTTTCATTTCCTCTCACCTGTCATTCACCCAGCCAGAATTACATTACTTCACACATAGAACTTCCATTTCTGGGGCCTGGCACAGTGGCTCATGCCAGTAATCCCAGCACTTTGGGAGGCTGAGGTAGGTGGATTGCCTGAAGTCAGGAGTTTGAGACAAGGATGGCAAATATGGTGAAACTCCATCTTTACTAAAAATACAAAATTTAGATGGGCCTGGTGGTGGGACCGTGTAGTCCCAGCTAATTGGCTGGCTAAGGCAGCAGAATAAACAGAACCCAGGAGGTGGAGGTTGCAGTGAGCTAAGATGGTTCCATTGCACTCCAGCCTAGAAGACAGAAACTCTATCTAAAAAAAAAAAAAAGAAGAAGAAGAAGAAAAAGAAAGAAAGAGAGAAAGAAAGAAAGAAAGAAAGAAAGAAAAGAAAAGAAAAGAAAAGAAAAGAAAAGAAAAGAGAAAAGAAAAGAAAAGAAAAGAAAAGAAAAGAAAAGAAAAGAAAAGAAAAGAACTTTCATTTCTCTAAAGTCCTTGGTAATTGTATTTATTCCTGTTTCTTTAAATCTTTAACAATCCCACAACAAAAAACAACCAAACTTAGTCTTCATGTCGAAAATCTTCAGTGGATCTTTTTTTATCAGAGGATTGCTTAGTGCAATATTTAATGAAAAAGATGCATGAGTTTAAGACCAGCCTGGTCAACATGGTAAAACCCTGTCTCTACTAAAAATACAAAAATTTGCTGGGTATGGTGGTGGGCACCTGTAATCCCAGCTACTTGGGAGGTTGAGGCATGAGAATTGCTTGAACCTGGGAGGTGGAGATTGCAGTGAGTCAAGATCATGCTACTTCACTTCAGGGTGGGCAACAGAGTGAGACTCTGTCTAAAATAATAGACCAAAAAAATGCATTTTAGACTAACAAAGAGACATTTACAGAACATTTCATCCAACAGATGCAGAAAACACATTCTTTCATCAGCACAAGAAACATTCTCCAGAATAGACCATGTGTAAGGCCACAAAACAAGTCTCAACACATTTAAAATAATTGAAATTATATCGAGTATCTTTCCTGACCACAATGGAATAAAACTGGAACTCAAAAACAAGATGAACTTTTGAAATTGTACAAATACATGGAAATTAACAATATGCTCCTGAGTGATCAATGAAGAAAATTTTAAAGTTTCTTTTCTTTTCTTTCTTCCTTTCTTTTTTTTTTTTTTTAAGATGGGACTTGCTATGTTGCTTGGGCTGGTCTTGAATTCCTGACCTCAGGTGATTCACCCGCCTGGGCCACCCAAAGTACTGGGAATGCAGGCATGAGTCACAGCACATGGCCTAAAAGTTTTTTAATGGATACAAAAGTACAGCTAGATAGGGGGAATAAGTTCTAGTGCTCTAAAGCACAATAGGGTGACTGTAATTAACAACAATTTATTGTATATTTTCAAATAGCTAGAACAGCAGATTTCAAACCTCCCAACATAAAGGAATGATAAATGTTTGAGGTGATGGATATACTAATTACCCTGATTTGATCCTTATACAGTGTAAACATGTATCAAAATATCACAATGTACCCTGTAAATATGTATTAGGTATTAAGTATTAGGTAACAATTAAAAATAATAACAGCTGGGGCCATGTACGGTGGCTCATGCCTGTAATCCTAGCACTTTGGGAGGACAAGGTGGGACGATCATCTAAAGTCAAGAGTTCGAAACCAGGCTGGCCAATATGATATAACCCTGTCTCTACTAAAAAGACAAAATTATCTGGGCATGGTGGCAGGCATCTGTAATCCCAGCTTCTCAAGAGACTGAGGCAGGAGAATCACTAGAACCTAGGAAGCGAAGCTTGCAGTGAGCCGAAGTTGTGCCATTGCACTCCAGCCTAAGCAACAAGAGCAAAACTCCGTCTCAAAATAATAATAATAATAATAATAATAATAATAATAACAACAACAACAACAACAACAACAGCTGGACACAGTGGTTCATGCCTATAATCCCAGCACTTTAAGAGGCTGAGGTAGGAGGATAGCTCAAGCTCAGGAGTTTAAGACCAGCCTGGGCAACACAGTGAGACCCCATCTCAAAAGAAAAAACAAACAAACAAAATAATAAAAATAATAAATAACCAAATGTGTGACATAGCAGCACAAGAATCTGGCACTGGAGTGTTCTCTGTCCCTGGGCATCCATTATCTATATCCCTATCCTGTCTGGGAAACAGCTTTCAGGAGTTCTACTTCTGGGAAACTACAGGAACAGCCCTGACAACAATAAACATAAAAAACACATGCCAGAGGACCTAAAATGCCCCAACAACAGAGTGTGCTTCCATCCTATGGAGCAGCAAATGCTTGATGGGCGTTATTTTTTTCTTTCTTTCTTTCTTTTTCTTTTTTTAAGTAGCTAAGAACAATTGCTCTGAAGACACAAAGCTAAACTAACTGCCAAACATGGCCTGACAGTGTAGCTGCAAACTTTGTTCCTGATCCAATGATAAAAGAACCTTTCAGTTTTTCAGAAGCCTTCTGTTGCTGCCGCCTGCCATGGGACAGGAAAGAAGCACCTGTGAGCAAGGGCCATGCACTCAGTATACCACTGCTGACTCCTAAGTGCCTGAAATTTCATCTAGAGAATTCGTTTTAGAAGTTAGATGATAAATTATATTCATTTATTTTAAAATATATATTTATATAAATATATCTATATATAAATATTTATATTTTAAAATAAATGTTTTAGTTAAATCATTTTGTTTTATTTATGTATTTTTATTAATATTATCATTGATTTCATTTATGTTTCAAAATATTTAAATAATCAATATTTAAATAATTATTAATTTTAATACTAATTAATAATAATTGTATTTATTAATTTCATTATTAATATTGCATTAATGTTTTGTTTAAAACATTTTATTGTTTAATTTTTAAATTAATAAAAATATATATTTTATATAAATGTATTTTTTAAATAAATATGTATGTAAAACTGGACACAGTGGCTCATGCCTGTGATCCCAACATTTTGGGAGGCCAAGGCAGGTGGATCACCTGAGGTCAGGAGTTCGAGACCAGCCTGACCAACATGGTGATACCCCGTCTCTACTAAAAATACAAAATTAGCCAGTTGTGATGGCACAGCCCTGTAATCCCAGGTGCTTGGGAGGCCAAGGCTGGAGAATCACTTGACCTGGGAGGTGGAGGTTGCATTGAGCTGAGATCGCACCATTGCACTCCTTCCTGGGCAACAACAGTAAAACTTCCTCAAAAGAAAAAAAAAACTGTACTTTTTTTTTTTTTTTTTACTGTTACAATGGCAATAATAGAAGCCTTTCTTTCCAGGAGCTCTAAGTGAAATTAATGAGAATTCTCATGACCCTAGGAAAAGAGATTTAAAAACCAAACACATAGGCCGGGTGCTGTGGCTCATGCCTGTACTCCCAGTACTTTGGGAGGCTAAGGCGGGTGGACTGCTTGAGTACAGGAGTTCAAGACCAGCCTGGCCAACATGGTGAAACCATGAAACCCCATTTCTACTACACATACAAAAATTAGCCAGGCATGGTGTCATGCACGCCTGTAGTCTCAGCTACTCGGGAGGCAGAGGCAGGAAAATCATTTGAACCTGGGAGGTGGAGGTTGCTGCAGAGAGCTGAGATCAAGCCACTGTACTCCAGCCCAGGCAACAGAGGCCATCTAATTATTTTATTGTTATTTATTTATTTATTTATTTATTGAGACGTATTTTCACTCTTGTTGCCCAGGCTGGAGTGTAATGGCTGACCTCGGCTAACTGCAACCTCCGCCTCCTGAGTTCAGGCGATTCTCCCACCTCAGCCTCCCATGTAGCTGGGATTGCAAGGCACCTGCTAATATGCCTGGCTAATTTTTGAATTTTTGTAGAGAAAGAATTTCACCATGTTGGCCAAGCTGATCTTGAACTCCTGATCTCAGGTGATCTGCCCTCCTCAGCCTCCCAAAGTGCTGGGATTACAGGCGTGAGCCACCGTACCTAGACAGTTCTCTTTTCTTTATGAATAGCAAGGCAAACTGGAATGGAATCACCTGGGAGCGGTGGACATGCCCTGGAAAGCATCATGGTTAGACCCATGTGAGACTGGTTAGTTTTACTGTGTGTGTTACCCATGTGTTGCTCATGTGTTGCTACCATGGTAATCCTGCTCAGTAGGAGAGGAACCATAGGTTAAGACATTTGGTGTATGTGTTTGGCTGAGGAGCCAATGGCGTAGAGCTACCATCTGTGGGATTATGACTGAATGCCTCTAGGTCAGAATCCCACCCAGGAGGAATAATACGGCATTGCTCCGGCGCCTCGGCTGACCTTGGATAGCCAGTCCTCCACCGTCCCTGATGGTGGGCCACTCCACCCTGCAAGGGGCATGCCCCACAGCACCGGGAATGACTCTAGTGGAGAGAACCCCTCGTCCTGGGAAATGGGCTGCTGCCAGAAAAGCAGTCACCCCCTCACCCATCACATAATATGTTTGTGGGGAACCTGATGATAAACTATTCATAGATACCCTGCTTCTGGGTCAGGGTTTTCTATGGAGAAGAGGAGGTCCCTTGCTTGGATCTATTAAAAGTCAGTCCTCCATACAAGGGTCTCTCCACCCGTGTGCGAGGGACCTTGTGATGTGGGGTGTCCTGTCTAATTCAGTCCTTGACATCTACCTTCCTTTCTCCCTCCTGTTGCCCCCAGGGACCTCATTCCCAGGAATGCTCGTGCCCACCTGCCCCAGAACTCCAGAGCACGCAGCGGGTGTCTCTCACGAGAGCCCGTCAGCGTCCATTTGTTTTCCAAGGTGACGCGCCAGGGGTTGCTGAGGTAGGGGTGGTGCCCCTGCTTGGCATTCCCCCATTCCAATTCTGCCTCCTTCCTGCACCCCGCTGGGAACTCCTCCAGGGGCTGGAATTGGATTCGTCTAGCTGGGATTGGATTCCTCGAGCATGGTGAGAATGACTGAGGCATGAGTGTTGGAGGGTGTGACCCTGCCACCTCTGTCTGTGTAGTGTTCGCGATTGCCCAGTAGTGGCCTTTGGGGTCACAGCCCCTCTCTCTGCCCCAACCGCGCGGGGATGGGATATGAAGCAGTCATTGCCCTTGTGCCTTTCCCCTTCTCTCTGCTGCCCGGGTCAACCAGCAGACAACGGGAGAAAGGCGGGCAGGTCCGCAATGTTAGATGGCCACAAAGGTGGGCCGGCTCCGTGTGATAAAATTCCAACTGGGTCTGATCGCTTCCGTCTGCGAACACTGGGTCGCCCAGATGTCAGCGGCGAGCGCTGACCTTGACCATCAACTTGGGATTTCTAAGGAAGAACAGGTAACTCTGGTGAGCAGCACTGCCACGTGCATCCGCTAGACGTCGTTCTTTCACTACGTCGTTTCTACCTCTCCAATTGTTAACTACAGTACTTTCAGTTACTCTTCATTTTCTTTTTCTTTTTTCTTTTACTTTTCTTACTCCTCTTTCTACACACCGAAGTTGCTGTTGTTTTGCATTTACTTTTTATTTTATTTTAAGACAGTTTGGAGTGTGAGAATGCAATCTCGGCTCACCTCAGCCTCGACTTTCCTGGGCTCCTTCTGGTGACCTTGCCATCTCAGCCTTCCAAGTGACTGAGACTGCAGGAATTGCTTAATTCTGGGATGTCAAAGCTGTAGTGAGCCGTGATCATACCACTGCCCTCCAGCCTGAGTGACAGAGAAAGACCTTGTTTCATAAAGTAAGAGAGAAAGGTTGAAGAAAAATCTCCTTGAACTTACTACAATTAATTGTGAAATTACCTCTTACATTGTTATATTTTTCATTCCCACTAGTTTGTTTATTATTTTTGCTGTTGTTGTTATTATTTCTCTGTATTATTGTTTGTTATTATTGTTATTGTTTTTATTATTTATCTAGTTATTTAGAGATGGAGTCTTGCTCTGTCACCCAGACTGCAGTGCAGTGGCACGACCTTCGCTCACTGTAGCCTCAAATTCCCGGGTTTAAGTTTGAGACCAACCTGGGCAATATGGTGTAGCACCGTTTCTACTAAAATCTGTCACTGACATTTCCAGGACCATTGAAAACGGCCGGTGCAAGTTCGGAGGCTGAGGCAGGAAGTTCGATAGAGCCCTGGAGTTTGAGACCAGCCTGGACAACAGACTGCAGTCTATTAGCCTGACCAGCGCCCACCATAGTCTCCATATCCTGAGCCCAAGCGATGTTCCCACCTCGGGATCCAAAGAAGCTGAAACTACAGGCACCTACCATAACACCCGGGTAACTTCTTATTTATTTATTTAATTTTTGAAATGGAGCCTCGTTCTGTCGCCCAGGGTGGAGTGCAATGGCGTGATCTCAGCTCACTGCAAGCTCCACCTCCCTGGTTCAAGCGATTCTCCTGCCTCAGCCTCCCAAGTTGCTAGGACTACAGGCACTCAGCACTAGCCCAGCTATTTTTTTTTTTTTTTTTTTTTTTTTTTTTTTTTTTTTGTATTTTTGGTAGAGACGGGGTTTCACTGTGTTAACCAGGATGGTCGCGATCTCCTGACCTCGTGATTCATCCACCTCAGCCTCCCAAAGTGCTGGGATTACAGGCATGAGCCACCATGCCCAGCAATTTTTTCTTTTTTTAAGTAGAGATGTGGTCTTGCTGTGTTGCCAGGGCTGGTCTCAAACTCCTGGGCTCAAGCAATTCTTCCACCTCAGCCTCCCAAAGTGTTGCCATAATGCATGCCTCATAGGCGTGAGCCATAATGCACTGCCCTCTTTTTTATTGCTTACATTTTTTCTGTTTTTCTTTCTTTCCTTTTCTTTCTTTCTTTTCTTTTTCTTTCTTCTCTCTCTTTCTTTCTCCCTTATTTCTCTCATTTCTCATTCTCTTTTTCTTTCTGTTTCTATTTCTCTTTCTCTTTTCTTTTTCATTTTTCTACTCTTTACATCTCTGTCTCTCTTTCTCTACATTTATTTTTCTTGATCTTTTTTACTTTCTCTCTTTTCTCAATTTGTTTCCTCCCGTCCCTCCATCTTTCTGTCTTTGTGTGGATTCTGGATGAGTCTCCTCATTCTGTATCCCCCTGTGTATCACAAGCCTCTGAGACTTTCACTTTGTGGTTTTTCCTCCTTGTTGCCTAAAATGCATTCACTGTTCTTTTATTTCAGTACTCTGTGAATGGTTGAGGGCTGGGAAAAAAAAAATGGACCGTGAATTTGATTGGTTTCACGAGAGACATGGGAGACCAACGAAAGTACTATGAATGTACGATAAGGACTTTGCTAAATGCCCAGTTTACTCTCCCAACCTGGTTCATAAAAGTACAGATGCATTTGGCAGATTGAGAGATCTCTGTGTAGTTGTGACCCTGCAATTACACTTGACAAGAGTTGTGATGACAGATGGGCAGCACAGAAACCTGCCCTTCTTTGGTGCCAATTGAGCATGGTAATAACAGATTCGGAACGGCCTATGTCTCAACCTGATAGTCCTGTTTTCTGCTCTGGTCTTTAGGAATGAGTGCGGCCTTCCCGTGCTCTGCCATTTTCTTGCATTTTTCTTTTTACATACATTCATTCACTTATTTGTTTATTAATTTATTTGAAATGGACTCTCGTTCTGTCGCCCAGACTATGGTGTGGCAATCTCAGCCTCCCTGATTCCAGTGATTCTCCTGCCTCAGCCTCGCAAGTAGCTGGGATATAGGCGCATGCCATGTTTTTTTATTAGAGGCGGGTTTCACCATGTTGCCCAGGCTGGTCTTGAACTCCTGACCTTCAGGGATCCGCCTGCCCCAACCTCCCAAAGTGATGGGATAACAAGCAAAAGCCACATCACCTGGCCTAAATTGCAACTTTTCAAAATAAATAAATTAAAAAAAATATATATCTAGGGCATCACCTAGTGGCCACTGTTATTGAAAGTCAAGGTGGCACTGAGGGAGGTCTGGCTGACTTCACAGAGCCTGGGGCAACTAGTTTCTCTCCATCTCTTCTGGAAGCCCTTCCCTCTCTCCCTTGCTGCCTAGGGAACTTCCACCCTGCTCGGTCCCCTGTTGTTCTTTTATCCCCCTGGGTAAATGGTGTCTCGTTCTGTCGCCCAGGCTGTGGTGTGGTCTCCACTGGCTGCAATCTCCACCTCCCACCTCCCTGGTTCCAGGGATTCTCCTGCCTCAGCCTCCTGAGTAACTGGGATTACAGGTGCATGCCGCCCTATCCAGTTAACTTTTTTTTTTTTCAGTAGAAACAGGGTTTCACCATGTTGGCCAGGCTGATCTCGAACTCCTGACTTAGTGATCCACCAGCCACAGCCTCCCAAAGTGCTGGGGTGACAGTCATAAGCTACTGTGCCAGGCCACCTTCATTGATTTTAACTGGAGATTCTAGATTAGAGGCACACTTCATTCTATACCACAGAATGACTTCTTTATCCTGCTGACTTAGGAAAGCCAGGTTTCTTGTTATTCATTTTAAACCGAGAGTCACCTCATGCTTGGAAAACAAATCTGCTCCCAAGTTCATTGGAGTAATGTGGCATGTAGGACGAGGGACTGTGCCTTCTGATTTGGTCTCCATGGTGGGCCTAGGTTTGGAGCTCAGTGTGGACCAATGGCTCCCTCTACCTTGGGTTCCATTGTCCCCACCCTGGAACATGGGTCTTGGCAGATCCTGGCCCTTCCTGGCCCTCAAGTCTCCAGTAGAATCCCCATCCCGAGCTCGTATGCCCCAAATGAATGTGGCTCACGCCTCTCCAGAAACATTTGAAATCTATCCTCTACCCATGGTCACCTAAAACCACAGGAGCACTGAACACTCAGCCGCCATCCACCTCACCACTTTCGGGAGAGAATGTTGAAAGTCACTTGCTAACTCTCTCTTGACTTGAGTTCTTCAAGGGCATGTAGTCAGGACATAGCGAGACCAGATGTATTAAGTCAGGCCAGGTGTGGTGGCTCATGCCTGCAACCCCAACGTTTTGGAAGGATGAGGTGGTGGCAGGATTCCTTGAGCTCAGGAGCTTGAGACTAGCCCTGGACAACATGGCCAAAACCCGAGATGCGTGCCTGTGGTCCCAACTGTTGAGGAGGCTGAAGTGGGAGAATCACCTAACCATGGGGGAAGTTGAGGCTGCCGTGAGCTGTGATGGTGTCACTGCACTCCAACCTGGGCGATAGACAGAGTGAGACCCTGTCACAAACAGACAGACAGATAGACAACAGATATATTATGTCCTTCTTGGGGTAGGAAGCAAAAATTACAGAATACAGCATTTAAGTTTTTAAAAAATTTTAAATTTCAATCTATTTATTTATTAATTTTGAGTCCAGATTATGAAACCAGCTAATTTTTGTATTTTTGTAGAGACAAGGTTTCACCGTGTTGCCAAGGCTAGTCTCAATTGCCTGGGATCCAGGAATCCACCCACCCTCAGGTTCCCAAAGTGTGGGGATGACAGGCATGAGCCGATGCTCCTGATAGCATTTTTTTTTCCTTTTTTTTTAATTGTTTGTCTTTCTAGGAGTTTCAAGGCAGAGTGTTTGGCTGGCTTGTTTAAATTCACTATAAATAGAAATCGAGGATGTCAGCTTCTGGCCTCATAGACTCTGAGCTCATGAGTCCCCTGGTTTGTCTATCATGGGACTGTACATGTAAGAAGTAAAAAAGTCGTAATGTTTAAAATAAGTAATTTTGTTGTACGGAAATACACGGATGCATCCAAAACACAGAAACAATTCTTTTAAAAGTTGTCTTAGTCCTGGTGGGTGTGCCAGTGATTCTTTTAGGTTTAGACCTTGACTGAGATAATTTCCAGTCAGTCTCTGGACAGAAGTTCCAAATGATCCAATGGGTGAGGACTTAAACTGTGTCTTTCAGTGGCCCTGGTTGATTAGTTGTGGGGACCACCTGGGAGGGCACAGTGACCCACTGTGGGATCCTCCATCCTTCCCCTTCTCCTTTCCCACCCCTTCAAGTGATCCTAATTCATTCCACGCTGACACTCTCATTGGCAGACGTCAGGCATCACATTTCACTGTTACTCTGAAAACACGGCCTCAAGGAGGCAGGAAGCTCATGGTGCCTGTGCACAGCCTGGGGCAACAGTGTCTTCTCCACTGTGCCCATCCTCTGCATACACCCCCAAGTTCCTCCCTCCCTTGTTGCCTAGGGAATTGCCACCCTGATGAAAGGGTCTAATTGTTCTTGGACCAGTTAAAAAAATAAATATGCAAGGCATGGTGGCTCACAACTGTAATCCCAGCACTTTGGGAGGCAGAGGTGGGTGGATCACGAGGTCAGCAGTTCAAGTTAAGACTGGCCAGTATGGTGAAACTCCATTTCTACTAAAAATACAAAAAATAGCCAGATATGGTGGTGTGTGCCTGTAATCCCAACTACTCAGGAGGCTGAGGCAGGAAAATTGCTTGAACCTGGGAGGTGAAGGTTGCAGTGAGCCAAGGTCACACCACTGCATTCCAGACTTTGGTGACACAGTGAGACTGTCTAAAAAAAATAAATGCCAGGCACAGTGGCTCACGCCTGTAATCCTGACAATTAGGGTGGCCGATGTGGGGGAATCACCTGAGGTCGGAAGTTCGAGACCAGCCTGACCAACATGGAGAAACCCTATCTCTACAAAAAATACAAAGTTAGCCAGGCATGGATGGTGGTGCTTGCCTGTAATCCCAGCTACTCAGGAGGCCCAGGAAGGAGAATCACTTCAACCCGTGATGCAGAGGTTGTGTTGAGCCTGCACAACAAGAGTGAAACTCTATCTCCAAAAATAATAGTAATTTGCTGTGGTCTCCAGGCTGGTCTCAAACTCCTGACCTCAAGTGATCCATCTGTCTCAGCCTCCCAAAATGCTGAGATTACATGCATGGACCACTGAGCTTGGCTATGTGTAATTTCTCAACTCGGCTCATTTATTGACTGGGGACCATAGGCATCTGAGCTGCTTCCTCAGAGAACTTACTTGTGCTTCAGGATCTGTTCACACAAGATCAGGTCCACAGCATTTCTATGTTCATGCTGGAGTGCTCCTGTGCACACACACCCACATGCCAAATGTGTGATGAGCAGCTGAGCTCACATGGTAACTTCGTGGCTCCACGGTTGGGCATTTGGTTTTTACTAACAGCCAGAGGCTAGTTGAGAGAGCCCTATCGCTCCAAAGAAGGATGGTTATCTGCAGATAATGGCAGGGCCTTGCTCTGAAATCCTCAGGGATTTCAGTGATTTGGAATGGCCTATGTCTCAAACGGGTGGTCCTGTTTTTCTGCTCTGGTCTTTCGGAACAAGTGGAGCCTTCCCATGCCACCTCCTTGCACTTTTTTAACATTCATATATTCACTCATTCATGTATTTTTTAGAGGTGGGGTCTCCCTGTATTGCCCAGGCTGGAGTGCACTGGTAGGATCATAGCTCACTGCAACCTTGAACTGCTGGGCTTAATGTGATCCTCCTCCGCCTCAGTCTTCTGAGTAGCTGGGCCTACAGGCGTGAGTGAAAGCCACAACACAACACAATGCCTGGCCAATTATCTTCCTTCTTTTTTATTGTGTTTGTGTTTCTTTTCTGAGACAAGGTCTCACTCTGTTGCCTGAGCTGGAGTGCAGTTGTTCCCGGACCAAACTGAGGGTCGGGATGCATATTGTTGTGACCTGATAACAAGATGCAGATTAACTGAAAAAGAAGGGAGTTTTTATTTCTGTGACCACTTACAGGGAGAAAGCCTGGAAAATATAGCCAGACTGTCTCAAAATTACAAAGGTTTACGAGCTTATATACCTTCTAAGCTGTGTATGCATACGAGTGCATTCATCTAAGCACGGAAGATATTGTCTTTTTTTTTTTTTTTTAAGACAGTCTTCCTCTGTTGCCCAGGCTGGAATGTGGTGGTGAGATCTTGGCACACTGCAACCTTCAACTCCCGAGATCAAGCAATTCTAGTGCCTCAGCCTCCCAAGGAGCTGGGATCACACGTGCCCACCAGGTTGCCTGGCTAATTTTTGTATTTCCCTTAGAGATGGGGTTTTGCTATGTTGACCAGGCTGGTTTGAAACTCTTGACCTCAGGTGATCTGCCCGCCTTGGCCTCCTAAAGTGCTTGGGTGATGGGCGAGGGCTGCTGTGCCCAGCCTGCTTCTTTAGTTACTAGAGGTGGGCTCTCTCACTGTCATGGTATAAACGTCTGTATTGCCGTATATGGCGCGCACGTGTGTACGTGCCTAGGTGTGTGTGTTTCTCCATGTTTTCCCCAGTCATGATGTTTCTTCCCCTCACAGGAACTCTGGTAGATTAGTTGTGGGAAACTCCTGGGAGGGTGCTGGCCTGACACTTCCATCCATTGTCATCAGGCATCATCCAGCAGTCACCATTTTTGAAGTCTAGGTGGCACACAGGACGCTGTGGCTGCCCGCCCACAGTGAGGAGCTAGTGTGGCTTCTCTCCACTCCCCCCGCCCCCGTCCCCACCCCTTGGAGGCTCACCCTACCTACATCCATCCGTCCCCCAACTCCCTCATTGCCCAGAAACCTCTGGAGATTCTGGCTGGTCCAGATTGTTGATCTTTTTGATCAGTGTTTTTCCTTTTCCTTTTCTTTCTTTGCATGTTTAACTCGCATGGACTCTTCTGCCTGGGTTTTACAGGTGGCAGCTCCACCCTAGGCCTTTTCATTAGTGGGGACTTTTCTGATTCTCCCCAGATGTAATGAAAGCAGATAGATGTCATGCATGTGTGGGACTAAATGGCATTTCCTAGAAATAACCAAATGAGTGTAGAGGAAGAAATATGCACTGCACACCATTGAAGGCAGTGATGGCAGCACTATGAATTAGGTGTCACTTATGGAGTCAGCTTGTTTCGTGGGTTGTCCTCCATGTTCCCCCACCCACCCCAGGCTTGAAAACACTCCAGAGTGACCTACTATGCCTCTGTCTCTTCCCCCTCCTTTTTCTGTCCCCTCCCTTTCACCTCAGTTTCTCTTCTTTGACTCTGGCAGCTTGCCTCTTCCTCTCTCCCTCCCTCCCTAGGGAAACTCAACCACACTGGCTGGGCCGTCGTAGTCACTGTTTACCATTGTGCTATGTTTCATAGTTTTCTTCACCGGCTGGCATATTCATAAAGTAGAAAGTTCATAATCGCCCCGCACTGGGCCTTTCATTTCTGTCTTCCTAATTTCTTTCTCCAGTTCTCTTTTTCTTTCTTTCTTTCTTTCTCTCTTCCTTCCTCCCTCCCTTCCTCCCTCCCTCCCTCTCTCTCTCTTTTCTTTCTTTCTTTCTTTCTTTCTTTCTTTCTTTCTTTCTTTCTTTCTTTCTTTCTCTTTCTTTCTTTCTTTTTCTCTTTCTTTCTTTCCTTCCTTCTTTCTTTCTTCCTTCCTTTCTTTTCTCTTTTCTCACTTTCTCTTTCTTTCTTTTCTTTCCTTCTTCTTTTTTTTTTTTTTTTTTTTTTTTGAGACAGAGTCTCACTGTGTCACCCAGGCTGGAGTGCAGTGGCTGGAGTGTAGTGGCTGGATCTCAGCTCACTGCAAGCTTCCCCTCCCAGGTTTACGCCATTCTCCTGCCTCAGCCTCCCGAATAGCTGAGACCACAGGTGCCCGCCACCTCGCCTGGGTAGTTTTTTGTATTTTTTAGTAGAGATGGGGTTTCACCATGTTAGCCAGGATGGTTTCAATCACCTGACCCCGTGATCTGCCCGTCTCGGCCTCCCAAAGTGCTGGGATTACAGGCTTGAGCCACCGTGCCCGGCCTCTTTCCTTCTTTTTCTTCCATTTCTTTCTTCTTTCACTATGTCTTTCCATATTTCTCTCTTCCTTCTTCTTCTTTCTTTTTCTTTGTCTTTTATTTTTTTGAGATGGAATCTCACTCTGTCACCCAGGCTGGAGTGCAATGGTGTGATCTGGACTCACAGCAACTTTTGCCTCCTGGGTTCAAGCGATTCTTCTGCCTCAGCCACCACCACTCCCCTCCGCGAGTAGCAGGGACTACAGGCACACACCACCACACCCAGGTAATTTTTGTATTTTTAGTAGAGACAGGGTTTCACCATATTGGCCAGATGGGACTTGAACACCTGACCTGGTAATCTGCTCACCTTGGCCTATCACAGTGCTGGGATTACAGCCATTGTAGCAAGATGAGCCACAGACAAAACTCAGACACCGGATTAAAGAAGGAAGTGATTTATTCAGCCAGGAGCATTGGCAGATTCGTGTCTTAAGAGTCGAGCTCCCCAAAAAAGAAATTCTTGGCCTTTTTAAAGGCTTACAACTTTAAGGGGTCCACATAAAAGGGTCGTGATAAATTGAGCAAGTGTAAGAAATGTCACTGGGGGCTACATGCATCAGTTAACAGAACAAAAAGTTTTACAATGCTTTTTTCATACAGTGTCTGGAATTTACAGATAACACAAGTAGTTTAGGCCAGGGGTTGATGTTATTATTATTACTTTTTTAACACCTAGGGCTGGGTGGTGGTGCCAAGGTTGTCTGGCTATTTATCTTACTTTTGTTTCTTTCTAACTTTTTGTTTTCTCTCTTTCCTCCTGTCTCGTGAACTAGGCAAGGTGAGGGAAGGAGGGCAGCAGGAGTAGTAGTGGTCTCCTTCCTTACCATGAGTCAGCATGCCTAGCTATTGTTTCCTTTTAAAATATTTTTTCTTTTAGAATTTGACCTCGTTCTTTGTTTCCTTTATATCTTTTTCTTGAAGGACCCGCAGCCTTCATTCGTTCAAGTTTTTGAGACAGAGTCTCGCTCTTTCACCTGGACTGCAGTGCATTGGCCTGACCACAGCTCACCACAGCCTCAATCTCCTGAGCCCAAGAGAAGCTCTTGTCTCAGCCTCTTGAGGAGATATAACTACAGATACATGTCATTGTGCATGGCTAACTTTTTTTTTCTTTAAGTAAAGACAGGGTCTTGCTATGTTGCCATAGCTGGTCTCAAACTCCTGGCCTCAGGCAATTCTCCCATGTAACCTCACAAAATGTTGGGATTATAGATGTGAGTCACCATGTCATGCCCTCTTTGTTCTTTTTTTCTCTTTTTTCTCTTCTTTTATTTCTTTCTTTCTCTTTCTTTCTTCCTTTATTCTTTTTTCTTCTTTCTTTTTTCTTTCCTCTCTCTGTTTTTTCTCCCTGCTTTCCTTCATTTCTTTCCTCATTCTTTCTCTCTTTCATCTTTCTTCCTTTTCTATGTGTCTTTCTCTCTTTATATGTCTTTCTGTAGGTTTTACAAGTTCTGCCTCTCTCTGTTTCCCATTTCCTTCCTCCATCCCTCCCTCACTGCTCCCTTCCCCCTCTCTTTCTTTTCCTCAGTCTGTCTCTTTTCTCTATTCCCTTTCTCCCTCCCTCCCTCCCTCTGTCTGTCTTTGTCTGGATTCTGGAAGACATTCCTCATTCTGTATCTCCCTGTGTCATAACTGACCCACGAATGAGTCCTGTTTCTTCTTTCTCCCTCCAAGATGCATCTTCAAACACCCACATGCCATGGGTTGTCTTTTGACTCTGTCATGGTGTATGCAGACACACGTCTGGGGAATCATTTATGTGAAGTTGGAGTGGAGGGGCTGCATTTTTGGCCTCGAGAAGAACTTGTCAACTCAGTTTGGGTTTCGCGGTCACAGGCTGCCCTGCCATCTGGATCTGTTTTGCTGATGTTCGAGACACTTGTTGACTGCTGTTGGGCTCCATCTGGCAACTGATTTATATAGTTCTCTTGGTTTCCAGAGGTCTGGTGGCAGCTTCTGAGGGAAAAAACCATCCCACTGTGACTTAGGCAGAGCTCCAGAAAGCCTGTGGCCATCAGTGGGGCTGTCCCAGTCTTGCCAGAGCTCTGGCGTGTCATTTGAGAGGCAGAGCTCGGGCATGCAGGGCTTTGTGGGAGTAGGCTGTCGCCATGCCTCCTTACCTAATGGCAGTGTAGGGCTATCCTGGCTGGTCGACCAGCATGCTGAAACTCCCGAGGCCTGACCTGAGACTTGCAGGTACCTACTAGGCATGGTGCAGGTGGCTGGAGATGCCCTTCCTGGCCCAGTCATAGGTCTGTGCAGGTCCTGGCCATCTGAGACACATGCCAAATTATTTTCCAAGTCCCCATGGGGGAGTCGGGGACCATCTTCTGCCACCCTCCAGTTACTGGTGAGTGATCACCGGGCCCAGCCCCAGTGCCTCTGCCCTGATCTTTTTTTTCCAAGTCCTTGTGCAGAGTCAGAGAGTGGTCCCCGAGTGTGCATGTTGTCTGAGAGGTGGCACCTGGCTGGGCTTTGGTACCTCTGGTGTAATCTGGTCATGAAAGGGGCTGGCTGAAAATGATTCTGAGTCTCGCTCTGGAGACACAAGCCAGCCCCTGTGTTGCACAGGTGACTGGGAGGGTTTCTCTGGCCCACTGCTGGTCCTGCGTGTATCCTCCAGTTGACCAGAGGGCCCTGGGTGCTCCATGTCTGGCTGCCATGGTGGACTTTTGGGAACAGGTATCTGGGTCACGTGTTTCTGAGTCGGTGGCGTGGTTCGTGACTCAACACCCTGCCCCTAGGCAAGGTATGTCTTTCATTCTGAATCAGCATTTTGGGACACCAGGTTGTTGCCAACAGGCTGTCTGGTGATTAGATTGGGCCTCTAGATGTGTGTGAAGCTCTAGTGTACCAGTGACTCAGCTAACCAGTCCTGCTCCACTTGAGCTGTTTGTTGGGACCCGTGAGTCTGCTCTCACACATCCTAGTGTCATAACTGCCAGTGCCACCCCAGGTCTCTGGGCCTCTGACTCACCTAGAGATGGTGGGGATGGCAGGGAAGGCAGTGTGGACTCCCCTGACCCATGTGCTCTCTGCTGCAGGCACATGGGGTGGGTTAGAACAACCTCAATCTGTTGGCTCTGTGCTGTGCATGACAGGTGTTCTCTTCCTTGAATTGTCCGCCATCCCTATCCTGGAGTGAGGCTGACTGGGCTGTTCTACTCACCGGCTTTGGCAAGACTGACTATCGCTCCACCACCACCCTGCTATGGGGCTTTTCACAATCGATGTGATGATGTCAGGCCCCCTAGACCGGGTCTAAGCCATGAGGGGCTAGGGACAGACATTCATAGCGAATGTGAATGCTCTTGTTCTGCATGCGGGGCCCCTCATCTCTCCTCCATGCTCATGGGTGGTGCATTGGGAGGCATAGGGCATGGAATTTGGCACAATCTTGCTGCCCTCATGCCTTGTGCCTCGTGGGTTTGATGAGATCGGTGGGGTCCTCTGATGCAGCTGGCACATCTGCACTTGCTTTCTGTGGTTGTTGCCTGCAGGGTGGCCCTGGCACTTCTCTGTGGCTGTGGGGGCCTGTCTCTCTGGAACATGGTGCTTCCTTTTCCCTGTTGGCTCTGCCTGGGCCTTTGTGGTGAACCTGGAGCACTCCAGATTGTCCCTCATGTGCCTGAGACAGAATGGTGGTGTGTCGTGCCAATGCCAAGCGCCCTCTCCTACGGCCACCACCGCAGTGTTTATAAGTGTGTCCTGAGGATGTCATTGGGTGGGGTGAGGGGGTGGGCTGTGGCAGGCCACTCCCACTCACAAAAGGATGCTGCTTCATCCCTTGAGTGCACATCTCATGCTCCACTCTGCCAAGTGCATGCAAGAAGTGTGAGTGATTGTGGTAAGCTTCTGCCTACCATTTTGGTGTGTGATCCTCAGGGAGACCTTTTGCTTCAGAGAAAAAGTTGGGTAAACGAAGGAAAATCTGAGGGTGAGTGCATGCATGCCAGACAACAATCCTGATAGAAAGCACTCAACGTTGCCACAGGCTTTTGGTCATAAGGCGGACCCCTCTCTTCCCCAGGCATCCAGGAGCACCCCTGCAGACACAATGATGGGCAACTGGCAGATGGGGAGTGTGACCAAAACTTTGTGAGAAAGTCTTCTCTAGTAATATGAAAGGCAACCCAGTGGGGTATGGGATTTCCCAGTTCAAGGCATCTGCATGTAATAATGATTCCCTTGATATGCATAAGCAGAGTTCCCTACTTTTACCATAAACAGGACAGAAGGAGATAGGTACTCAGGCCCTGTGGAGGAAATTGAGTGCAGCTCCTTTCCTACAGCAGCACAGCCTTCCACCTATGAGTCAAAAAATCGTGACAAACCAAAAGTCAGCCAACACGCAGACTTCACAAGAAAGTCTCTTTCCCATCCCAGGACAGAGGACATGGCTAGATCACGAGCCCTGGCCATGCCCTAGTTGGTGAGTAGAAACCATGACTCTGGCAAAAGGTGCATATGACCCTTGGGAAAGGTCCCTGTGGGTAGCAGCATGGGTGGAGGGGGTGTGAATAGGCAAGCAGGGACTCAGAGGGGGACAAGGAAGGGCAGGCAAAGAAAAAAGTTTTGAGGTTGAGGAGAAGGCTGGTGGTCCACAGGGGAGGTATAGACAGGCTGGAGAAAAAAGTAGCAAGGCCAAAGAGGAGGTTGGGGTGCCCCACCAGAGGTCAGGGACTTCCCGGCAGCCCACACGCCTGACCCAAGGGGGTCGTGAAGTCCCTGGTTCCCACCCACGGTGCATGTCTCTCCCATTGAAGGCACCCCCAGGTAGCAAAAATTCCCCTGGGGTATGGAGAGAGGTGGCCAGGCTTTCAGGGGGAGGTTGAGGCAGGCCTGGGATGAAAGCAGCAAGGCCAAAGAGGAGTCTGAGGTACCCTGCCGGTGGTCAGGGCTTTCCTGGCAGACCCTGTGCCTGACCCCAGTGGGTCACGGAGTCCCTAGCTCCCTGCAGGTGTGTGTCTGTCTGCCACTGAAGGTAACACAAAGCAGCAAGAAGTCCCCCAGGGGGTGGAGAAAGGCTTCCAGGCTTTCGGGGGGGGGGTTGAAGAGACCGGGGTGCCCTGCCAGAAGTCAGGGCCTTCTTGGCAGCCCCGTGCCCGATCTGTGGTGGTCGTGGAGTCCCTAGCTCCCACCCAGGGTGAGTGTCTCTTCCACTGAAGGCACCTCAAAGCGGCAAGAAGTCCCCCAGGGGACAAAACAGGTGGTCAGGCTATCATGGGGAAGTTGAGGCAGGCCTGGGACAAAAGCTGTGAGGCAAAAGAGGAGGCCAGGGTGCCCTGCTGGAGGTCAGGGCATTCCCGGGAGCCCCCATGTCTGACGCGGGAGGGTCGTGGAGTACCTGGCTTCCACCTGGGATGCGTGTCTCTCACACCAAAGGCACCCCAGAGAGGCAAGAAGTCCCTAGGGCAAAGGAGAAACATGGCCAGGGTTGCAAGGGGATGTTGAGGAGGACAAGATGCCCTGATAGAGGTCAGGGCCTTCCTGGCAACACCTGTGCCCGACCCAGGGGGGTTGTGGAATCCCAGGCTCCCTCCCGGGTGCGTGTTTCTCCCAATAAAGGCACTCTAAAGTGGAAATAAGTTCCCGGAGGAAGGAGAGAGTGACCAGGCTTTCAGGAGGAGGTTGAGGCAGGCTTGGGACAAAAGTGGCAAAGCCAAAGAGGTGACCAGGATGCCCCATCAGAGGTCAGGGCCTTGCCGGCAGACCCTGCACCTGACCTGGGGGGGTCGTGGAGTCCCTGTCTCCCACCCGGGATGCATGTCCCTCTCACTGAAGGCACCCCAAAGATGTAAGAAGTCCCCTTGGGAATTTAGACAGGCAGCCAGGCTTTCAGGGGAAATTGAGACAGGCATGGGACAAAAGCGGCAAGGCCAAAAAGGAGGTTGGGGTACCTCGCCAGAAGTCAGGGCCTTCCTGGCAGCCCCTGTGCCCAGCCCTGGGGCATCATGGAGCAGCTGCCTCCCACCTGTGGTGTGTGTCTCTCCTACAGAAGGCACACCAAGGCGGCAAGAAGTTCCCGGGAGATGGAGACAGGTGGCCAGGCTTTCATAGGGTGGTTGAGACAGGCCTGGGACAAAAGCTTCGTGGCAAAAGAGGAGGGCAGGGTGCCCTGACGGAGGTCAGGGACTTCCCAGTAGCCCCCGTGCCTGAACTTGGAGGGTCGTGGAGTACTTGGCTCTTGTCCAGGGTGTGTGCCTCTCCCACTTAAGGCACCCCAAAGTGGCAAGAGATCCCCCATGAAATGAAGACAGCCAGGCTCTCAAAGGGAGGTTGAGGCAGGCCTGGAACAAAAGTGGCAAGGCCAAAGAGGAGGCCGGGGTGCCTTGCAGGATGTCAAAGCCTTCCCAGCAGCACCCGCTCCCTACCCAGGGAGGCAGTAGAGTCCCTGGCTCCCACCCGGGGTGCATGTCTCTCCCTCCGAAGGCACCCCAAAGAGGCAAGAAATCCTCCAGAAGATGAAGACAGGAGGGCAGTCTTTCAAGGGGAGGTTGAGGAAACAGGGGTGCCTGGACAGAGGTCACGACCTTTTTGGCAGCAACCTCACCCAACCTGGGGAGGTCATGGAATTTCTGGTTCTCACCCATGGTGCGTGTCTCTCTCACCTATGGCACCCCAAAGTGGCAAGAAGTCTCCGGGGGCAGGAACACAGGAGGCCAGGCTTTCAGAAGGAGTATGAGGCAGGCCTGGAATAAGAGGTGAGGCCAAAGAGGAGACCGGGGTGCCCCACCCTAGCTCAGGGCCTTTTGGGCAGCCCCTGCACCGAACTTGGGGGAGTCGTTGAGTCCATGGCTCCCAAACAGGGTGCATATTTCTCCCACCAAAGGCATCACAAAGTGGCAAGTATTGCCCGGTGGGGTGGAGCTAGGTGGCCGGGCTTTCACGGGGAGGTTGAGGCAGGCAGGGGCAAAAGCAGTGAAGCCAAAGACAAGGCTGGGGTGCCCCGCCAGAGGACAGGGCTTTCCCGGCAGCCCCCACTGCTCCCATCTCAGTCTTGGCCAGGACTGACCCTACTTACCTTCCATGATTAAGACTGTATGGCCATAGACTCCAGCAGGGAGCCTCTGGCTGCCCCAAGAGCCCTGAGGCTGATGCGGCGGATTCCCATGAGGAGGTCCCGGCTGTTCAGAACACGCATGTGGGTGAAAAAGGAGGCCAGAAGAGTCAGGGGGCGGTTGGGAATCCCAGAGACACGAGGGGGAAAGAGGGAGGGATCGGGAAGCCAAAAGCATACAGCAGCTGGTATTCCCTGGCTGTCTCCCATCCAAGTACTGGTGAAGCCTGACTCTGCTTGCCTTTTGAGATTAGGGTGGTATAGAGGTAGATGCCAGCTGGAGGCACCTGGCGGTCACAAGGGACCATGGTGCTGCCACAGCAGTACCTCATGAAGAGGTGCAGGGCTGCGGTGGGGGCACAGGCAGGCAGAAAAGAAGGAGAGAAGAGTCAGGGAAGGTTGAGAAGCCCATTGACACAAGAGGGAAAGAGTGAGGGAGCAGAAAGCCAAAAGCCTACAGCACCAGGTATTCCCAGGTGGTCTCCCATTGAAGTACTGGCCAGGCACAACGCTGCTTAGCTTTTGGAATCAGAGCAGTATGGCCATAAACGCCAGCAGGGGGCACCTGGTAGGATCAAGGGCCCACGGTGCTCTCACAGTGGACCCCCATGAGGAGGTCCGAGAGAAGAATCAAGGGGTTGTTGGAAAGTACAGCGACACGAGGGAGAAAGAGGGAGACAGCGGGAAGCCAAAAAACACAGCACCTGGTATTCCTAGGGGGTCTCCCATCCAACTACTGGCCAGGTCCAACCCTGCTTAGCTTGAGGGATCAGCATAATATAGACGTTGATGCCAGCAGGGGGCCCCTGACGGCCCCCAGATCCTGTGGTGCTGCTGCAGTGGACCCCCAAGAGAAGGTCCTGAATTGCAACAGGGGCATAGGCATTCAGAAAAGGTCGAGGGAAGTATCAGAGGGCAGTTGGGAAGCCCAGTGACACGAGGGGGAAAGAGGGAGGGAGCAGGAAGCCAAAAGCCTACAGAGCCTGGTATTCCCAGGTGGTCTCCCATCCAAGTACTGGCCAGGCCTGACCCTGCTTAGTTAATGGGATCAGAGTGGTATGGCCATCATCACTGGCAGGGCCCACCTGGCAGCCCTAAGAGCCCATGGTGCGGAAGTGGCAAAATCCCATGGGGCAGTCCCGGGCAGCAGCAGGACCTCAGGCAGGCACAAAACAGGAGCAAAGAATCAGTGGGCAGTTGGGAAGCCCAAGGACAAAAGGGGGAAAGAGGGAGGGAGGAAGAAGCCAAAAGCCTACTGCTCCTGTTATTCCCAGGTGAACTCCCATCTAAGTATTGACTCAGCCCAACCCTGCTTAGCTTCCAATATCAGAATGGTATTAGCATAGACGCCAGCAGCAAATGGCTGAAGGTCCAAACAACCCACAGTGCCACAGCAATGGACATGCATAGCACAATCCTGGGCTGCAGAGGGAGTGCAAGCAGGCAGAAAAGGGAGAGCAAAATGTGAGGGGGCAGTTGGGAAGCCCGGTAACAAAAGGCGGAAATAGGGAGGGAGTGAGAAGCCAAAATCCTACCACCCTCAGTATTCCCAGGTGCTCTCCCATCCAAGTACTGGCCCGGTAGGACCCTGTGTAGCTTCCAAAAGCAGAATGGCATGGCATGGCCGTAGATGCCAAAAGGGGGCACCTAGCAGCCCCAAAGACCCATAGTGCACCATCGGCGGAACCGCATGGGGTAGTCCCGGGGTGCAGGAGGGGTGCACGTGGGTGGAGAAGGAAGAGTGAAGAGTCTGGGGAGTTAGGAAGCCTGGTGACAAAAGGGGGAAGGAGGAAAATATTAGAAAACAAAGCCTGTCACCCCCAGTATTCTCAGGTTGTCTCCCATCCAACTGCTGATCCGGCCCAACCCTACTTAGCTTTTGAGATCATGGTGGTATGGCCATAGACACTGGAAGGGGATGTCTGGCGGCCACAGGAGCTTGTGGTGCAGCAGTGTTGGCCATGTACGGGACATTCTTGGGCTGCAGCAGTTGGGCAAAAAATGCCTAGGGAAGAGTCAGGGGGCAATTGGGAAGCTTGGCAACAAAAAAGGAAAGAGGGAGGAAGTGGGGAGCCAAAAGCCTACATGTCCTAGTATTTTCAGGCAGTCTCTTATCCCAGAACAGTCCTGGCCCGTCTCAGGATTCTACAGTGGCACAGTTGGGGATAAAAGGTGAAGCAAAGAGAGAGAGGGGGTGGGGAAGCCTGGGGACAAAAGGGGAAAAAAAGGAGGGAGCGGGAAGTCAAAAGCCTACCACCCCCGGTATTGCCAAGCGGCTTCCAATGTAAGTACTGACCTGGCCCCAAAGCTGCTTACCTTCCGAGATCAGGGTGGTAAGGCCATAGACGCTGGCGGGGGATGCCTGGTGGCAGCAGGAACCCACAGTGCAACAGGGGCAGACCCCAAAAGGCAAACCTGGGCTGCAATGGGAGGACAGACATTTGGAAAAGGTGGAGCGAAGGGTCAGGGGGTAGTTGGGAAGCCTGGGGACAAAAGTGGGAAAGAGGGAGGAAGCTGGAAACCAAAGTGGTCTCCCATCCAAGTACTGATGCTACCCGACCCTGGTTTGCCTTCAAGGTCAGGGTGGTATGCCCATAGAAGCTGGCAGGGGGGCACCTGATGGTTCCAGGAGCCCACAATGGGACAGTGACAGAGCTTCCATGAGGCAGTCTTGGGCTGTGTCAGGGGCACAAAAGGGAGGAAAAGGGGGAGTGAAGATTCAGAGGGTGGCCAGGAAGCCTAGTGACAAAATGGTGAAAGAGTGAGAAAGTGGGAAGCCAAAAGCTGTAATGCCCCTGGTGTTCTCAGGAGGTCTCTTATCCAAGTACTTACCAGGCTCAAACCTACTTAGCTTCTGAGGTCAGGGTGTTATGGCCGTAGATGCTGGCAGGGGTGCCTGGCAGCCCCCAAAGTCCATGGTGCGACAGTGACAGACCCCACCAGGCGGTCCCGGACTGTGGCAGGGGTGCTGGCAGGAGGAAAAGGGGGAATAAAGGCTCAGGGGGCAGTTGGGAAGACTGGAGATAAAAGGGGAAAAGAGGAAGAAGGTGAGAAGCCAAAACCTACCTCCCCCATTATTCCCAGGTGGTCTCCCATCCAAGTACTGGCCCGACCCAACTCTGCTTAGCTTCAAAGGTCCGGGTAGTATGGCCGTAGACGCCAGCAGGGGCTACTGGTGACCCCAGGATCCTGCAGTGTTACAGTGGCAGACCACCACGAGCTGGTCCCGGGCCTCAGCAGGGGCGCAGGTGGGCAACAAAGGGGAAGCGAATAGTCAAGGGGCAGTGGAGAAGCCTGGCAACAAAAGGGAAAGGAGAGAGCGAGCGGGAAACTAAAAGCCCCCAGTACTCCCAGGCAATCTCTCATCCAAGTACTGACACGGCAGGACCCTGCTTAGCTTGAGTTCAGGGTGTTATGGCTGTAGATGCCGGCAGGGGGCGCCTGGCGGCCCTAGGAAGCTGTTATGCAGCAGCGGCTTACCCACACAAGGACATCCTGGGCTGCAGTAGCTGCGCAGGTGGGCGGAACCGGGGGAGCGAAGAGTCAGGGGCGGTTGGGAATCCGGACGACAAAAGGGGAAAAAAGGAGAAAGCGGGAAGCCAAAAGTCTACTACCTCCAGTAGCCGCAGTTGGTCTCCCATCCAAGTACTGACTTGGCCCGACCATGCTTAGCTACTAGTTTAGGGAAGGATGGCAGTAGATGCCAGCAGGGAACACCTGGCGGCCCCAAGACCCCACAGTGCAGCAGTGGTGGATTCGCACGGGGTGGTCGTGAGCTGTGGCGAGAGTGAAGGTGGGTGGAAAAGGGGGAGAGAAGAGTCAGGGCATTGTTGGGAAGTCTGGTGACAAGAGGGGGAAGGAGAGAAGGACCGGGGAGCCAAAATTCCTAGGCAATCTCCTATACAATTACTGGCTAGGCCCGACCGTGCTTAACTTTAGGAATCAGGGTGGTATGGCCATAGACGTTGGCAGGGGGTGCCTGGTGGCAACAAGGGCCCACAGTGCTGCCACTGCGCACCCCCAAGAAGAGGTCACCAGCTGCGGTGGGGCCGCAGGCGGGCGGAAAAGATGGAGGGAAGAGTCACAGGAAGTCTGGGGACAAAAGGGTGAAAGAGGGATGGAGCAGGAAGTTAAAAGCCTACTGAACTCAATATTTCCAGGTGGTTTTCCATCAAAGTACTTACCCGGCCCAACCCTACTTAGCTTCCAATATCAGGGAGGTATGGCCATAGACGCCATCAGGGATCACCTGACCATCCCAGGTGCCCGTGGAGCGGAATCGGCAGTCCTCCAAGAGGCAGTCCTAGGCCACAGTGGGGGTAGGCGGGTGGAAAAGTGGGAGCGAAGAGTCATTGAGCGGTTTGAAAGCCCAACAACAAAAGGAAGAAAGAGGGAGGCAGAGGAAGTCAAATACTACCGCCCCTGGTATTCCTGGGCAGTCTCCCATGCATTTAGTGACTAGGCCCGATTCTACTTAGCTTCCAAGATCAGGGTGGTATGGCCATAGAGGCAGGCAGGGGATGCCTGAGGGCCCCAGGAACCCTTGGTACGGCAACAGCACCCCCCACAGCATGGTCTGAAGGTGTGGCGGGGGCTCAGGTGGGTGGAAAAGGGGAGTGAAGGATCAGGGGGTAATTGGGAAGCCTGGCGACAGAACAGGGAAAGAGGGAGCGAACAGGAAATCAAAAGCCTATTGCCGCTGGTATTCCCGGGTGGGCTCCTGTCAAAGTACTGACCCAGCCCAACCCTGCTTAACTTTCGAGATAAGGGTGGTATGGTATGGCCGTACACACTGGCAGGGCCCAGGGGCCCATGGTACAGCAGCACCAGACCCCTACATTGCAAAACTGGGCCGCGGTGGGGATGCAGGCTGGCAGAAAAGGGGAAGCAAAGAGTCAGATGGCAGTTGGGAATTCTGGTGACAAAAGGGGGAGAGATGGGAGTGAAGCCAAAAGCCTACCACCCCCAGCATTCCCGGGTTGTCTCACATCCAAGTAATGACCCAGCCCAACACTGCCTATCTTCTGAGGTCAGTCTGGCATCGCCGTAGATGCTGGCAGGGGGCACCTGGCATCCCCTGGAACTCACAGTGTGGCAGCAGTGGACACCCAGGAGGTGGACCCAGGCTGCAGCAGGGGCACACGTGGGCATAAACGGGGGAGCAAAAAGTCAGGGGGCAGTTGGGAAGCCTGACGACAAAAGGGGGAAAGAGGAAGAGAGCAAGAAGCCAAAACACTACTGTCCCCAGCATTCCCAGGTGGTTTCCCTTTCAAGTACTGTCCTGGCCCGACCCTGCATAGCTTCTGAGATCATGGTGGTGTAACCATAGACTCCAGCAGGAGGTGTCTGGTGGACCCAGGACCCTGCAGTTGGGCAGCAGTGAACCATCATGAGGCAGTCCTGCACTGCAGTGGAAGCACAGGCGGGCAGAAAATGGGGAGCAAAACGTAAGGGGGCGATTGGGAAGCCCAGAGACAATAGTGGGAAAGGAAGAGAGTGGCAAGCCAAAAATCTACTGCCCCTGGTATTCACAGGTGGTCTCCCATCGAAGTACTGACCCGACCCGACATTGCTTAGCTTCAAAGGTCAGGGTGTTATGGCGATAGATGATGGTAGGGGGCGTATTGCAGCCCCAGGAGCCTGAGGTGTGGCAGCAGTGGATCCAGAAGAGGTGGTCCCACCCGGGTGGTGAGGGGATCGTGGGGGGCGGGGGAAGCAGGATTGAAGATTCAAGGGGCAGTTGGGAAGCCCAGTGACAAAAGGGGGAAAGAGGAAGGGAGTGGGAAGCCAAAAGCCTACCGCACCCAGTATTCCTTGGCAGTTTCCCATGCAAGTACTGACCGGGCCAGACCCTCCTTTACTTTAGAGGTCAGGGTGGTATGGCCATAGACACCAGCAGGGGTTACTTGGCGACCCCAGGAGGCTGTGGTGTGGCAGCGGCGGAGGCCCCACGAGTCAGTCCTGGGCTGCTGTGGGTCAAAGGTGGGTGGAAAATGGGGAACTAAGAGTCAGAGGGTGGTTGAAAAGCTTGGCAACAGAAGGGAGAAAGAGGGAGGGAGCAAAACACCAACAGCCTACTGCCCCTGGTATTCCCAGGTAGTCTCCCATCCAATTACTGACCCAGCCCAACCCTATTTTGCTTGTGAAGTCAAGGTGGTATGTCCATAGACTCCTGCAGGGGGCACCTGGCTGCCCAAGGAGCCTGTGGTGCAGCAGTGGCAAACCCCCATGAATCGGTCTGAGGCTGCAGTGGGGACGCAGGTGGGTGGAAAAGGGGAAGGGAAGAGTCGGAGAGTGGTTGTGAAGCCCGGAGACAAAAGGGGGAAAGAGGAAGGGAGCAGCAAGCCAAAGCCTACCACCCACAGTATTCCCAAGCAGTATCACATACAAGTTATGACCCCGCCCAACCCTTCTTAGCTTCTGAGGTCAGGTTGGTATGATTTTATACATGGGCAGGGGAGCCTTGCAGTTCCAGGAACCAGTCATGCAGCAGTGGCAGACCCCCACGAAGTGGTCTCAAGTCGCAACAGAAATGGGGTAGCAATGAGTCAGGGGGCGGTTTGGAAGCCCGGTGAAAAAAGGGGGAAAGAAGGAGGGAGTGGGAAGTGAAAAGCCTAGCACCCTTGATATTCCCAGGCAGTCTCCCATCCAAGTACTGACCCGGGCCGACCCTGCTTAGCTTCCAAGGGCAGGGTAGTATGGCCATAGACGCTGGTATGAGGTTTGGCAGCAGTGGACCCCCATGAGGCAGTCCCGGGCTGCAGCAAAGGTGCAGGCTGGCAGAAAAGGGAAAGCAAAGAGTCAGGCTGTGGTTGGGAAGCCCAGTGACCAAAGCGGGAAAGAGGGAGGAAGCAGGAAGTCAAAACCCAACACCTCCGGTATTCACAGGTGATCTCCTAACCAAGTAGTGAGCCAGCCAGACAGTGCCTAGTTTCCGAGTTTAGACTGGCAAGGCCACAGACGTCGTCAGGAAGTGCCTGGTGGCCCAAGGATCCCACAGTGCGACAGTGGTGGAGCTCCCACTAGGCAGTCCTGGGCTGTGGTGGGGACAAAGTCAGGTGGAAAAGGGGGAGTGAATAGTCAGGAAGTGGTTGGGAAGATGGTGAACAAAAGGGGGAAAGAGGAGCAAGAAACCAAAGTCTACTACCCGTGGTATTGCCAGGTAGTCTCTCATTTAAGTACTGACTTGGCCTGACCCTGCTTAGCTTCACAGGTCAGAGTGATATGGCCATAGACCCTGGAAGGGAATGCCTATCAGCCCCAGAAGCCCAAAGTGCAGCAACAGTGGATCGCCACAAAGCTGTCCCAGGCTGCAGCAGGGTCTCAGGCAGGTGAAAAATGGGGTGCGAAGTCAGGCGGTGATTAGGAAGCCTGGAGACAAAAGGGGGAAAGAGGGAAGGAGCAGAAAGCCAAAAATCTACCATCCTCCTTATTCTCAGGCAGTTCCCTATTTAAGTACTGACCTGGCCCGACCCTGCTTAGGATCTGAGGTCAGGATCGTATGGCCATAGATGCCAGCAGGGGATGCCTGGCGGCCACAGGAGCCCACAGTGCAGCAGCAGGGGGCGCCAACAAGGTGGTCCTGGGCTGCAGCAGTGTCACTGTCAGGAGAAAAAGGAGGAGTGAAAAGTCAGGTGACGGTTGGAAAGCACGGCAACAAAAGGGGAAAAGACCAAGGGAGCAGGAAGCCAAAGCCTACTCCCACCGGGATTCCCTGGTGGTAACCCACCCAAGTACTGACTTGGCCTGACTCTGCTTGGCTTCTTGAAGTCAGGGCAGTATCACTGAAAACGTCAGCTGGGGGCATCTGGCGGCCCCAGGAGCCCACAGTGCAGCAGCAGCAGACTCCAAACACTCAGTCCTAGGCTGTGGCAGTGGCAGTGGCGGTGGCGCAGGTGGGCAGAAATTAGGGAGCGAGGAGTCAGGGAGCACATGGGAATCCTGGTGACAAAAGGTGGAAAGAAGGAAGGCACGGGAAGCCAAAAGCCTACCACCCCAGGTATTCCCTGGCAGTCTCCCATCCAAGTATTGACCTAGCCCAACCCTGCTTAGCTTCTGATATTAGGGTGGTATGACAGTAGATGCCAGCAGATGCCTGGCAGCCCAAGGAGCCTACAGTTTGGCAGAGGCAAACCTCCAGAAGTTGTTCCAGGTTGCAGTGGGGGTGCAGGTGAGTGGAAAAGGGGAGCAAAGAGTCAGGGGATAGTTGCTAAGCCTGGCAAAAAAAAAAAAAAAAAAAAAAAAAAAAGAGGGGGAAAGAGAGAGGGAGCAGCAAGCCAAAAGCCTACAGACTACTCTGGGTATTCCCAGGCAGTCTGACATACAATTACTGACCCCACATGACTCTGCTTAGCTTTTGAGGTCAGGTTGGTATGGTCTTAGACGCCCATAGGGGAAGCCTTGTGGTCTCAGGAGCCTGCAGTGTGGCAGCTGCGGACCCCCAAAAGTGGTCCCCACATGCAGCGGCAAGCACAGGTGGGTGGAAAAGGGGTAGCAAAGAGTCAGCAGGCAGGTGGGAAGTCCAGTGACAAAAGAGAGAAAGGGGGATGGAGTGAGAAGTGAAAAGACTATTGCACCCAGTATTCCCAGGTAGTCTCCCATTTAAGTACTGACCTGGTCTGATCCTGCTTAGCTTCCCAGATCAGTGTGCTATGGCAGTAGATGCTAGCAGAGTGCACCTGGTGGCCACAGGAGCCCATAGTGCAGCAGCGGCAAACCTCCATGAGGTGGTCCCAGGCTGCGGCGAAGGCACAGGCTGGCATGAAAATGGGACCAAGTAGTCATTAAGCAGTTGGGAAGTCCAGCTACAAAAGGGGAAAAGAGAGAGGGAGCAGGAAGCCAAAAGCCTACCACCCCCCAGTATTCTCAGGTGGCCTCCCATCCAAGTACTGACCTGGATCAACCCTGCCTAGCATTTGAGGTAAGTGTGGTATGGCCCTAGATGCTGGCAGGAGGCACCTGGCAGCCCCAGGAGTCCACTCTGCAGCAGCAGCAGACAATCAGGATGCAATCCGTGGGTGTGGCAGAGGTGCAGGCAGGTGGAAAAGGGGGAGTGAGGAGTCAGGGCAATGGGAAGCCTGGCAAAAAAAAGAGGAAAGAGCGAGGAAGAAGGAAGTCAAAACCTACTGCCCGCAGGATTCCCTGGAGGTCTCCTATCTGCGTACTGACCTGACCCAACCCTGCTTAGCCTCTGAGATCAGGGTGGTATGGCCGTAGATGCTGGCTGACTGTGCCTGGCTGCCCCAGGAGCCTGTGGTGCACCAGTGGCAGACCCTCACGAGGCAGTCCCAGGCCACAGCGGGGGTGCTAGTGTGTGGAAAAATGGGAGCAAAGAATCAGGGAGTGGTTCTGAATCTCAGCAACAAAAGTGGGAAAGAGGGAGGGAGGGAGCGGGAAGCCAAGAGCCTACCATCCCATTCTTCCCAGGCATTTTCCCATCCAAGTGGGATGGGAAACTGACCAGGCCTGACACTGCTTAGCTTCCGAGATCAGGATGTTATGGCCATAGACGCCAGCAGGGGGTGCTTGGCATCCCCAGGAACCCAGGATGCGGCAGTGGTGGACACCCATAAGGCAGTCCCAGGCTACGGGGTGAACGCAGGCGGGTGAAAAAGGGGGAACGAACAATCAGGGAATGGTTGGAAAGCCTGGGGACACGAAGGGGAAAGAGGGAGGGAGCAGGAAGCCAAAAGCCTACAGCTCCCAGGATTTCCAGGTGGTCTTCCATGCGCGTACTTACCTGATCCAACCCTACTTAGCTTCATGAATTTAGGGTGATGTGGCTGTAGATGCCAACAGAGGGCTCCTGGGGGCTCCAGGAGACAGCTGTGTGGCAGCAGCAGACCCCCTGGAGGTGGTCACGGGCTGCTGTGGAAGCCAGTCTGGGGGATTAAAAAAAGCGAAGTCAGGTGGTGGTTGGGAAGCCCAGCAATAAACGGGAAAAAGAGGGAGGGAGCAGGAAGCAAAATACCTACCACTCCAGTATTCCCAGGTAGTCTCCCATCCACGTACTGACCTGGACCGACACCGCTTACCTTCAGAGTTCAGGATGGTATGGCCCTACACACCAAAGGGGGCACCTGGCAGTCCCAAAAGCCCTTGGTGCGGCAGCAGCGGGCCACCAAGAGGCGGTCTTAGGCTGAGGCAGGGATGCAGGTGGGCAGGAAAAGGGTAATGAAGCATCAAGGGGTAGTTTGGAAGCCTGGAGACAAAAGGGAGAAAGAGGGACAAAGCAGAAAGACAAAAGCCTACCACCCCGGGTATTCCCTGGCGGGCTCCCAACCAAGTACTGACCCGGCTCAACCCTGTTTAGTTTTCTGAGGTCAGGGTGGTATGGCCATAGATGCCTGCAGGGGACGCTTGATGGCCCTAGAGCCCGCGGTGCGGCAGCTGAGGAGCCCCCAGGAGGTGATCCTGGGATGTGTGTGGGTGCAGGCGGGCAGAAACAGGGCAGTGAAGGGTCAGTCGAGAATCCCGGTGGCAAAAGGGGAAAGGGAGAAAGCTTGAAGCCTTTCCCTCTCGTGATGCCAGGCTTCCCAACTGCCTCCTGACTCCTCTGTTTACCTTTTTCTCCTGCCTGCGCCCCTGCTGCCCCCGGGACCTCCTAATGGGGATCCACGGTGGCAGCACCTTGGGCCCTTGTGGCCACCAGGCACCCCATGCTGGCATCTAGGGCCATACCACCCTGATCCCAGAAGCTAAACAGAGCCACACTGGTCAGTACTTGGATGGGAGACCACCTGGGAATTTTGGCTTTCCACCCCCTCCCAATTTCCCCCTCATGTCGCCAGGGTTTTCAATGGCCTACTAATTCTTCTCTCACCCTTTGCCACCCACCTGAGCTTCTGTCACAGCCCAGGAACTCCTATTGAGGGTTCGTGGTGCTAGTTCTGTGGGACCTTTGGGCTACCAGGCACTCCCTGTTGGCGCCTAGGGCCATATCACACTCATGCCAGAAGCTAAACAGGGTCGGGACTGGCCAGTACTTGGATGGAAGACTGTTTATGAATTTTGGCTTCCTGCTCCCTCCCTACTTCCCCCTCGTGTCCTCAGGGTCCACAACCACACACTGACTCTTCTCTATTCCTTTTCTGCCCACCTGTGCTTCCATCGCAGCCCGGGAACTCCTCCTGAGGGTTTGCGGTGGCAGCCACTTGGGCCTTTTGGGTAACCAGGTGCCCCGGCCTGTGTCTACAGCCATATCACACTGATTCTGGAAGCTAAGCACAGTCAGGCCTGGCCAGTACTTGAATGGGAGACTGCCTAAGAATTCTGGGTGCTGTAGGCTTTTGTCTTCCCGCTCCTTCTTTCCCCTTTGTGTCACTGAGCTTTCCAACCGCCCCTTGACTCTTCTCTGCCCCTTTTCTGGCAGGCTGCCCACCCTCTACAGCCCAGGACCTCTTCCCGGGGGTCCACAGGGGCAGCACCACGGGCTCTTGAGGCCGCCACGCACCCCCTGTCAGTGATTATTGCTATATCACCCTGATCCAAGAAGCTAAGCAGGGTCGGGCCTGGCCAGCACTTAGATGGGAGGCTGCTTGGGAATTTGGGGTTTCCGCTCTCTACCTCTTTCACCTCGTGTAGCCAGGCTTCCCAACCACCTCCTGACTCCTCTCCTTTTCCACACACCTGTGCTTTAACTGAAGCCTGGGACCTCCTCATGGGGGTCCACCAGGCAACCCCTACCATCGTCTATGCCCATACCACTCTGATCCTGGAAGCTAAGCATGGTCAAGCCTGGCCAGTAAGTAAATGGGAGACAACCTGGGAATTACCAAGTGCTGTAGGCTTTTGGCTTTCTGCTCCCTGCCTCTTTCCCCTTCATGTTACAGGGCTTACCAACCACCCCCTGACTCTTCTCTTCCCCTTTTCTGCCCACCTGCATCCCCACTGCAGTACAGGACTTTGTCCTGGTGATCTGCGGTGCCAGGACCTCGGGCCCTTGGGGCCGCCATGAGTCCCTGTTGGGGGCAATACCACCCAGATCCTGGTAGCTAAGCAGGGTCGGTCCTGGCCAGTACTTGGATGGAAAACAGCCTGAGAATACTGGATGCTGTAGGTTTTTGGGTTCCCACTCCTTTCCTGTCCCCCTCGTGTCACCAGGCTTCCCAACTGCCCCCTGACTCTTCGTTCCTCCTTTTCCAGCCACCTGAGAACCCGCCGCAGCCCGAGACCGACTCATGGGAGTCTGTGGCAGCAGCAAAGTGGGCTTTTGGAGTTGCAATGCGCCCCCTGCTAGCTCTACAGCCATACCACCCTGATCCCAGAAGCTAAGCAAGGTCAGGCCTGGCCAGTACTTGGATGAGACCATCCTGCTCTCTCCCTATTTCCGCTTGTATTGCCAGGCTCCCCAAATGCCCCCTGACTCTTCCATCCCCCTTTCCCATCCACCTGCGCCTCTGCTGCAGCTTGGAACTTCATCGTGAGGGGCTGTGATGGCACCACCATGGGCCCTTGGGGCTGCCAGGTGCCCCACGACGACGTCTATGGCCATACCACCCTAATCATGAAAGCGAAGCAGGGGAGACTTGGAGGGGAGACTGCCAGGGAATACCGGGTGCTGTAGGCTTTTAGCTTCTTGCTCTCTCCCTCTTTCCTCCTGGGGTCACGAGGCTTCTCAACCACACCCTGACTCTTCTCTCCCCCTTTTCCACCCGAGTGCACCCCCGCAGCTCGGGACCTCCTCCTGGGGGTCTGTGGCAGCAGCACTGCAGGCCCTTGGGGCACCATGTGCCATGGTTTGGCATCTATGGCCATACCACCCTAATTTTGAAAGCTTAGCAGGATCAGGCCTGGCCATTACTTGGATGGGAGACTGCCTCACATACCAGGTGCTGTTGGCTTTTGGCTTTTTGCTCCCTCCCTTTTACCCCCTTGTGTCACCAGGCTTCCCAGCCGCCCCCTGACTCTTCTCTTCCCCTTTCCTGCCCGCCTGTTGCAGCCCGGGATTTCCTCATGGGGGTCCGTAGCAGCAGCACCCTGGGCCCTTGAAGCCACCAGGAGCCCTCTGCCAGCGTATATGGCCATACCACCCTAATCTCCAAAGCTATGGAGGGTCAGGTCTGACCAGTACTTGAATGGGAGATGGCCTGGGAATTCTGGTTTCCTCTTTTCCACTCGTGTCGCCAGGCTTCCCAAACGTTCTCTGGCTATTCTTTCCCTTTTTTGTGCCCACCTGTGCCCCAGGCACAGCATGTGACCTAGTCCTGGGAGTCTGCGGTGGCAGAACCGCAGGCCCTTGGGGCCTCCAGGTACACCATGCAAGTTTCACAGCCATATCACTCTGATATCAGAAGCTAAGCAGTCGTGCCTGGCCAGTGCTAGGATGGGGGTCCGTCTGGGAACACTGGGTGATGTAGGCTTTTCACTTACAGCTCCCTCCCTCTTTCCCCCTTCAGTTGTCTTGATTCACAACCATTCCCTGACTCTTCTCTCCCCTTTTTACACCCAACTGCATCCCAGACACAGCCTGGGACTTTCTCATAGGGTTCTGCAGTGGCGACAGCACCGTGGGCTGTTGGAGCCACCAGGAGTCCCCTACAGGCGTCTACGACCAAACCGCCCTGATCCTGGAAGCTCAGCAGGGTCAGGCCTGGCCAGTACTTTGGGGAGACTGCCTAGGAATTGCGAGTGCTGTAGGCATTTGTCTAGTATGGAAGACCACCTGGGAATTTCATCTTCCAGTTCCCTTTCTCTCCCCCTCATGTCACCAGGCTTCCCAGCTGCAACTTTACTCTTCTTTTCCCTTTTTCCACCTGCCTGGGTTCCTGCCACAGCCCGGGACCTCCTCCTAGGGGTCTGCAGTGGCAGCAACATGGGCCCTTGTGACCACCAGGCACCCCATGCTGGCATCTACAACCATATCACACAGATCCGGGAAGCTAAGCAGGGTCAGGCCTGGCCAGTACTTTGATGGGAGACTGCCTAGGAATTTCGAGTGCTGTAGGCATTTGGCTTCCTGCTCGTTTCCTCTTTTTCCCTCCTGTTGCTGAGTTTCCCAATTGCCCCCTGACTCTTCTCTTCCGCTTTTCAGACTGTCTGCTCCCTTGCAGCAACCTGGGACCTCCTCATGGGGGTAAGTGGCATCAGCAGTCTGGGCCACTGGGGCCGCCAGGCTCTCCCTGCAGGCGACTAAGGCCATATCACCCTGATCCCAGAAGCTAAGCAGGGTTGGGCCCGGCCAGTACTTGGATGACAAGACTGCCTGGGAATACCATGTGCTGTAGGCTTTTGACTTCCCACTCCCTCCCTCTTTCCCCCTCAGGTCACCAGGCTTCCCAAACACCCCTTGATTCTTCTATCCCCATTTTATGTCTTCCTGTGTTCCCCCTGCAGCACTGGACCTTCTCCCGGGGGTCCCCACAGCAGCACTGTGGAAATCTTGAGGCTGCAAGTTGACACCTGCCAGCATCTGCAACCATATTATATTGATTCTGGAAGCTTATCAGGGTCAGGCCTGGCCAGTACTTGGAGGGTAGACCACCTGTGAACACTGGGTGCTGTACACTTTTGTGTTCCCTCTCCCTCCTTCTTACCTGTTCGTGTCTCCTGCCTTTCCAACCACCCCCTTCACTCCTCTCCCCCTTTTCTGCCCACCTGTGCCCCTGTCGCAGCCCGGGACCTTCTCCTGGTGGTTGGCAGAGCAGCACTGCGGCAACCTTGGCCCGACAGCTTCCGGCATCTATGGCCACACCTCCCTCATCCCAGAAGCTGAGCAGGGTTGAACCTGGCCAGTACTTGGATGGCAGACCACCTGGGAATATCCGGTGCTGTAGGCTTTGGCTTCCCACTCCCTCCATCTTTCCCCCTCATGTCTGTCTGAGCCTACAGAGTACCACCCTGATCCTGGAAGCTAAGCAGGGCCAGGCATGGTCATTGGTTGGATGGGAGACTGCCTGGCAATACCGAGTGTTGCAGAGTTTTGGATTCCCGCTCCCTTTCTTTCCCATTCGTGTTGCTGGTGTTTACAACACCCCGCCACCTTACTCTTCTCTCCCTTTGTCTGCCCACCTGTGTCTCCACCACATTTTGGGACTTCCTAGTGGGTGTCCCCTGCTGGCATCTATGGCCATACCACACTGATCCTAGAAGCCAAGCAGTGTCCGGACTGGCCAGTACTTAGATGGGAGTCTGGGAATACCGGGGGTTGTAGACTTTTGGCTTCCGGCTTCTTCCCTCTTTTCCCATCATATTGCCAAATTTCCCAATCTGCCCCTGACAATTCTCTCAACTATTTCTGCCTACCTGGGCCTCTACCACAGTGCTGGATCTCCTCATGAAGGTCCATGGAGGCAGCACTGTGGGTTCTTAGGGACTCCAGGCACCCCCTGCCAGCATCTACTGTCATACCACCCTGATCCCGGAAGCTAAGCAGGGTAGTGCCTGTCCAGTACTTGGATGGGAGACTGCCAGGGAATACTGGGTGCTGTAGGCCCTTGGCTTCCAGTTTCCTCCCTCTTTCTCCCTTGGGTCGCCTCACTTCCAAATTACCCCTTAACACTTCTCTCCGCCTTTTCTGCCTGTCTGCACTAAGACCGCAACCCAGGATCTCCTCATGGAGGCCCACCATGGCAGCTCTGTGGGCTGTCAGGGTGGCCAGGAGCCCTCTGACAGCATCTACGGCCATACCACCCTCATCCAGGAAGCTAAGCAGGGTCGAGCCCAGCCAGGACTTGGACTGGAGACTGCCTGGGAATACCAGAATTGATAAGTTATTGGCTTCCTGCTTTCTAACTCTTTTCCCCTTAAGTCGCCACACTTCCCACCTGGCCTCTGACTCTTTTTTCTCCATTTCTCGCCTGCCTGCTTTCCTCTGCAGCCCAGGACCCCTTTGTGGGGGCTCGCCGTAGCAGGTCTGCATGTCCTTGGGACAGTCAGGTGCCCGCTGCTGGCATCTACGCCTATACCAGCCTGATCTCGGAAACTAAGCAGGGTCGGGCTTGGCCAGGACTTCGATGGGAGATCCCCTAGGAATACCAGGAGTGGTGGGCTTTTGGTTTCCCACTCCCTCCCTCTTTCACCCTTGGATCACCATGCTTTGTAACCTCCCCCTCACTCTTCTCTCCCCTTTTCTGCCTGCCTGTGCCCGGCCGAAGCACTGGATTTTTTCATGGGGTCCTGCTGCGGCAGCTCCGTGGGCCCTTGGAAAAGCCAGTCACCCCCTGCTGGCAACTATGGCCACACTACCCTGATGCCGGAAGCTAAGTGGGGTCAGGCCCATCCACGACTTGATGGGAGACTGCCTGGGAATACCGGAATTGATGGGTTTTTGGCTCCCCACTCCAGCCCTCTTTACCCATTTGGTCGCTGGGATTCCCAACCACCCCCTAACTCTTCTCTCCTTTTCTGCCTGCCTGTGCCCCCACCGCAGCCCAGGACCTCCTCGTGAAGGCCCGCTGTGGAAGTTCCGCAGGCCTGTGGAGCAGCCAGATGCTTCCTCCTGGCATCTGTGCTCATACCACCCTTCTTTCGCAAGTTAAGCAGGTTCTGGCCTGTACAGAACTTGGATAGAAGATTACCTCGGAATACCAGAAGTGGGGGGCTTCTGGCTTCCTGCTCCCTCCTTCTTTCCCCCATTGGTAGCCACACTTGCCAACCAACCCCTGAGTCTCCTCTCCTGCTTTAGAACCTGTCTGCACCCCTGTTGCAGCCCGGGATCTCCTTGTGGGGGCCCGCCGTGGCAGCTCTGTGGGCTTTTGAGGTGACCAGTCTACTCCTGCTGGCGTCTACGCCAATACCACCCAGATCCCGAAAGTGGGATCAGACCCAGCCGGGACTTGGATGGGAGAGTGCCTGAAAATACCAAAAGCAGGGCTTTTGGCTTCCCACTCTTTCCTTCTTTCCACCTTCAGTTGTCACGCTTCCCAACTGACCCCTAACTGTTCTCTTCCACATTTCCACCCACCTGTTCCCCCGCCCCAGGACCTCCTCATGAAAGCCCACTGTGGCAGTTTTGCGGGCCCTTGGGGAGACCAGGCGCCCCCTGCCGGCATCTACGGCCATACCACCCTAATCCTGGAAGCTAAGCAGGGTTGGGCCTGGCCAAAACTTGAATGGGAGACTGCCTGTGAATACTGGCGGCTGTAGGATTTTAACTTCCCGCTCCCTCTCTCTTTTTGGTTGCCACTCTTCCCAACTTCCCCCTGACTTTTCTCTCCCTTTTTCCCATCAGCCTGTGTCCCCACAGGGTCTACGGCTGTACCACCCTGATCCTGGAAGCTAAACAGGGTCCAGCCCAGCCAGGGATTGGATGGGGAAACCACCTGGGAATAACAGAAGCCATGCGTTTTGGGCTTCCTGCTCTCTCCCTCTTTCCCATTTGGGTCGCCATGCTTCCCAGCCTCCCCGTGACTATTTTCTTTCCCTATTCTGCCCACCTGCACCTGCAATGCAGCCTGGGACCTCCTCATGGGGGCTCACCGTGACAGCTCCTAAGAAGGGTTTGGCCTGGTTTGTACTTGAATGGGAGATTGACTGGGAATTCTAGGCGGGCAGTGGGCTTTTGTCTTCCTGCTCCTTTCCTCTTTCATCCTTGGGTTGCCATGCCTCCCAATTGCCCCCATTTTGGCTGCCCACATCCCCTACACAGCCCTTGACCTCCTTGTGGGGTTCCACATGGCTGCTCTGTGGGTCCTTGGGGTGGCTAGTCACCCCCTGCCAGCACCTACAGCCATATCACTCTGATTCCAAAAGCTGAGTAGGGTCGGGTCCATCAAGGACTTGGATGGGAGACCACCTGGGAATACCGGAAGCAGTGGGCTTTTGGCTTCCCTCTGTTTCCCTCTTTCACCCTTGGGTCACCACATTTCCCAACCCATTTCCTGATTCTTCTCTCTCCCATTTCTGCCCACCTGTGCTCCCGCCACAGCTAAGGACCTCTTCATGGGGTCCCACCATGGCAGCAATGTGGGCCCTAGGGGTGGCCAATCACCCCCTTCTGGCATCTATGGCCATACTACTCTGATCCCAAACACTTAGCAAGGTCAGGTTTGTCCAGGACTTTGATGGGAGACCGCCTGAAAACACCAGAAGTGGTGGGCTTTTTGCTGCTCCCTTTCTCCTTCTTTCCCCCTTCAGTTGTCGGGCTCCCAAACCGCCCCCTGACATTCCCACTTTTCCACCCGCCTGCACCTCTGACACAGCCCAGCATCTCCTTGGGAAGAACTGCTGTGGCAAATTCGCAGGCTTGTTGGGTAGCCAAGACCTTCTTGCCAGCGTCTGTGATGATACCACCCTGTACCTGTAAAGCTAAGCAAGGTTGGGCCTGGCCAGAACTTGGATGGGAGATCACCTTGGAATACTGGAAGTGTTGGGCTTTTGCTTCTTGCTACTCCCTCTTTCACCCTTAGGTGTCCATGCTCCCCAACAGATCCCTGACCCATCTGTCCCCATTTTCCACTCGCCTGCACTCTTGTCACAACCCAAGATCTCCTCATGGGGGACCCCCGTGGAAGCTCCGCAGGCCCTTGGGGCAGTCCTGCACCCCCTGCTGGCATTTACGGCCATACTACTCTTTTCCCAGAAGCTAAGCAGGGTCGGGCTTTCCCAGGACTTGGATGGGAGACCGCATGGGAATAACAAAAGTGGTGGCCGTTGGCTTCCATCTCCCTTCCTCTTTCCCCCTTGGGTCGCCATGCTTTCCAACTGCCCCTTGACATTTCTCTTCCACTTTTCTGCTCACCTATGCCTTTGCTGCAGCTCAGAGCCTCCTCATGAGGCCTGCCCCAGCAGCTTTATGGGCCCTTGAAGTGGCCAGTCACCCCTTTCCCATGTTTAAGAACATACCACCCTGATCCCAGAAGTTAAGCAAGGGAGGGCCTGGCCAGGACTTGATTGGGGGATTGCCTGCGAATATCGGAAGCAGTGGGCTTTTCGCTTCCCACTCCCTTCCTTTTTCTCCCTTGGGTCTCTGTGCTTCCCAGTCACCCCCTGACTCTTCTCTCCCACTTTTTTTTGCCGCCTGCTCCCCTGCCACAACCTGGGGCCTTCTCTTGGGTGCCTGCCGTAGCATCTCTGTGGGCTTTTGGAGTGGCCAGGTACCCCCCAGCCGGTGTCTGAGGCCATACCACTGTTACCCTGAAAGCCAAGAAGGTTCACGACTGGGCATGGCTTGGATGGGAGACCTCCTGGGAATACCGCAAGAGGAGGGCTTTTGGCTTCCTGCTTCCTCCCTCTTACCCCCTTGGGTCACCACACTTCACAACCACCTCCTGACTCTTCTCTCCTTCTTTTCTGCCTGCCTGCACCACTGCCATAGCCTGGGACTTCCTCGTGGGGTCCCAGGGCAGCAGATCTGCAGGTTCTTGAGGAGGCCAGGGTGCCACTGTTGGCATCTATGGCCATACCACCCTGATCCTGAAATCTAAGCAGGGTCATGCCCAGCCAGGACTTGGATGACAGATCTCCTGGGAATACTGGAAGTGGTGAGCTTTTTGGCTTCCCGCTCCCTCCCTCTTTCACCCTTGGGTCCCCATGCTTCCAAACTGCCCCCAACTCTCCTCTCCCCCTTTTCTGCCCCCCTGAGCCACCGCACCAGCCTGGAATCTCCTCGTGAGGGCTCGTTGTGGTAGCCCCATGGACCCTTGTTGCAGCCAGGCATCACCTTCTGACATCTACAGCCATAGCACCCTGAACCCAGAAGTTAAGCAGGGAGACATGCCGGGGCAGGACTCGTGTGGGAGACCAACTGGGAATAACAGAAGCAGTGGGATTTTGGCTTCCTGCACCCTCCCTCTTCCCCTTTGGGTGGCCACACTTCCCAATCGCCCTCTGACTGTTTTTTTCCCCTTTTCTGCCCATCTCCATAAATGCTGCAGCCTGGGATTTTCACGTGGGGGCCCGCAGTGGCAGCTCCACTCCCTTGGGATGTCCAGTCACTTGTCAGCATATAAGGCCATACTACCCTGGTCCTGGAAACTAAGCAGGATAAGGCTTGGCCAGGAATTGGATAGGAGATTGCCTGGGAATACTGGAAGAGGTGGACTTTTGGCTTCCTGATCCCTCTCTCATATCCCCTTGGGTCAGCATGCTTCCCAACTGCCCCCTGACTCTTCTCTCCTTCTTTTCCACCCACCTGCACCATTGCTACAGCCTGGGACTTCCTCGTGGGGTCCCAGTGTCACAGCTTCATGGACCTGTGGGGCAGCCAGGCACCCCCTGTTGGCATCTATGGCCATACCACCTTAATGCTGGAAGATAAGCAGGGTCATGTCCGGCCAGTACTGGGATGGGAGTCCACCTGGGAATACTGGAAACATTAGGCTTTTGGCTTCCTGCTCCCTCCTTCTTACCCATTTGAGTCACCACTGACCCTTCTCTCCCCCTTTTCCATTAGACTGCACCTTTGCTGCAGCCTGGGACCTCCTCGTGGGGATCCACTGTGGCAGCCTCGCAGGCCCTTGGAGTGGCCAGGCGCCCCTTGCTGACTTGTACGTCCATGCTACCTTTATCCTTAAAGCTAAGCAGGGTCGGGCCCAGCCAGGACTTGGTTGGAAGACTGCCTGGGAATACTGGAAGTGGTGGGGTTTTTGGCTTCCTGCTCTCTCCCTCTTATCCATTGGTTTTTTATGATTCCCAATCACCTACTGACTCTTCTGTTCCTCATTTCCACCTGCCTACAGCCCAACACAGCTTGGGACTTCCTTGAAGGGGCCCACTGGGGCTTCTCTGCCAGTACTTGGGGTGGCCTGAAGCCCCCTGGTGATGTCTACTGCCATACCACCCTGATCCTGGAAGCTAAGCAGGGTCAAGTCCAGCTAGGACCTGGATGGGAGACTGTCTGGGAATACCGGAAGTGGTGGGCTATTAACTTCCCACTCCCTCCCTATTCCGCCTTGGATCACCACGCTTCCCAATCACACCCTGACTCTTCTCTCTCCCTTTCCCACCTGCCTGCGTCTCTGAGTCAGCCTGGGACTTCCTCATGGGGGGCCGCCATGACAACTCTGCAGACTCTTGAAGTGGCCAGGCGCCCCCTGCCGGCATCTCTGGCTATGTTGGAAATGAAAGCTTAGAGCCTTAAAGAAAACAAGCACTCAAACAAAGGATTTCCTGCAAGGTGAATTTACTTCCGCAGAAAGGTGCTGCTCAAAAGCCTGATTTCCTTGAGAGCACACATGAAAAGGGAAAGCAGGGGTTTTAATTTCTAACGCATTGAGTTCCTACTGCTGTGTCCTATCTCCATTCACCAGAGCTGGACCACACAATCTAAACTGATCCCGATTGACTAAAAACTTCAACTCTCCTAAACAGTTAAATTCATGAAAGGAAGTAAAGGATGCAAGGGTATCACTTGCGGGGCACTGAGAAGCTAATAACATTCCAAAATAAGGTAAGGAACATATGTTACAAGTTAGGACACACCTGGGCATATTCAGGCAAGTCAGGGAACTAGTGAGCGAGGCCATGAAAATCAAAGAATAAGGAAACAGAACATGCTTCTTTGACTTAATTACTTCTCACCTTCGAGGAAGAACTTCACTGTATTTAATAGGCTGTACCACCCAGATCCCAGAAGCTAAGTTGAATCGGGCCTAGTCAGGACTTGGATCAGACAATGCCTCGAAATAACAGAAGCTGTGGGTTTTGGGCTTCCAGCTTTCTTTCCCCCTTCAATCACTGGGCTTCCCAACCATCCTCTGACTCTTGTCTCCTCCTTTTCAGCCCACCTGTGCCCCTGCCACAGCCTGGACCTCTTCATGGAGGCCCGCCACAGCAGCTCTGTGGGCCCTTGGGTCAACCAGGCACCCTGTGCTGGCATTTACAGCCATACTACTCCAATCCAAGAAGCTATGCAGGGTCGGGCCTGGTAAGGACTTAAATGGGAGACTGCCTGGGAATACTGAAAGTGGTGGCCTTTTGGTTTCCCACCGTCTCCCTCTTTCCACCTTGAGTCACCACACATCTCAACTCCCCACCCAACTCTTCTCTCCCACTTTTCCTCCTGCCTGCACTCCTGACATAGCCTGGCACCTCTTCGTGGGGGCCCACCACAGCAGCTTTGTGAGCCCTTGGGGTTGCCAGGCGCTCCCTGCCACCATCTACAGACATTATGCCCTGATCCTGGAAGCTAAGCAGGGTTGGACTTGGCCAGGACTTGCATAGAAGACTGCTAGGGAATAGCAGAAGTGATGGTCTTTTCGCTTCTCGCTCCCTCTGTTTACCCCTTGCGTCACCATGCTTTCCAACCACCCCCTGACTCTTCTCTTCCCCTTTTAAACCCACCTGTGCCCCCGTGGCAGCTCAGGACCTCCTCGTGGGGGCCTGCCAGGGCAGCTCTGCTAACCCTTGTGGTAGCCAGTCCCTGCCAGCTGGTGTCTAATGCCATACCACCCTGATCCTGGAAGCTAAGCAGGGTCGGGCCTGGCCAGGACTTGGATGGGAAACCGGCTAGGAATACTGGAAGCAGTATGCTTTTGGCTTCCCACTCCCTCCCTCTTTTCCCCTTAGGTCGCCACGCTTCCCAACCGCCACCTGACTCGTCTCCTTTTTATTCCACCCACCTGAGCCCTCGTCAGAATCCAAAATCTCCTTGTGCGGACACACTGCTAAAGCTTCTCAGTCTTTTGGGGTTGGCAGGCGCCCCCTGACAGCATTTACAGCAAAAACACCTCGATTCTAAAAGCTAAGCAGAGTTAGGCACAGCCAAGAATTGGATGGGAGACCACCCGGAAATACCAGAAGTGGTGGGCTTTTGGCTTCCCACTCCCTCCCTTTCTGCCCTTTAACCGCCCCCTGACTCTTCTCTCCCCTTTTGCCAACAACCTATGCCTCCACCACAGCCTGGGGCCTCCTTATAGGGGCCCACCGTGGAAGCTCCGTGAGCCCTTGGGACAAACAGATGCTTCCTGCTGGCGTCTACCAGCATACCACACTGATCTCGATGCTAAGCAAGGTCTGTCCTGGCTAGGAGTTGGATGAGAGACTTCATGGGAATAGTGGGAATAAGCTTTTGGCTTTCCGCCCCCTGCCTGTTTCCCCCTTGAGTTGCCACTCTTTCCAACCTCCCCATGACTCATCTCTCCCACTTTTCCACCCTCCTGTGCCCCCACCACAGCCTGGGACCTCCTCATGGGGTATGCTGAGGCAGCTCCGTGGGTGTTTGGGGTGACCAGGCACCCCCTGCCAGCGTCTATGGCATTATCTCCCTGATCCCACAAGCTAAGTAGGGTCAGGCCTGCCCAGAATTTGGATGGGAGACTGCCAGGGTATACCAGGGATGGTGGACTTTTGGCTTCCTGTTCCCTTGTTTTTACCCCTTGGGTCGCCACATTCACCAACCACCCCCTGACTCTTCTCTCTGACTTTTCCACCTGCCTATGCCCATTCCACAGCCCAGGACATCCTCTTGGAAGCCCGCCACAACAGGTCCCTGGGACCTTTGGGAGGCCAGGTACTTCCTGCTTCCATCTACAACCATATCACCCTGATCCCAGAAGCTAAGCAAGGTCGGCCTCAGACAGGACTTGGATGGGGAACCGCCTGGGAATACTGGAGGTGGTAGGCTTTTGTCTTCCTGCTCCCTCCCTAGCTCCCTTTGTGTCTCCACACTTCCCAACACACCCTGACTTTCTCCCATTTTCCTCAGGCCTGCACCACCTACACAGCCTGGGACCTCTTCATGAGGGCCTGATGCAACAGCTCTGCATGTACATGGGGCAGACAGGCACCCCTGTGGACATCTATCACCATACCAGCCTGTTCCTGGAAGCTAAGCAGGGTCTGGCCCGGCCAGGACTTGGATGGGAGACAGCCTGGGCATACTGAAAGCACTGGGCTGTTTGCTTTCTGCTCCCTCTCTTTCTCTCTTGGGTCACTGGGCTTCCCAACTGCCTCTAAGTCTTCACTCCCACTTTTTCGCCCACCTTCACTCTCACCGCAGCATGGGACCTCCTCATGGAAGCCCATTGTGGCAGCTCCACAGGCCCTTGGTGCTGGCAGGGGTGCCAGCATCAACGGCCATACCGTCCTGATCCTGGAAGCTAAGCAGGGTTGGGCCTGGCCAAGACTTGGATGGTAGACCGCCTGGGAATACTGGAAGCAGTGAGCTTCTGACTTCCCGCTTTCTCCTTCTTTCCCCCATCAGTTGCCAGGCTTCCCAACCACCCCCTGACTCTTCTCTCCCGCTTTCCACCCTGCCTGCACCCCTGCTGCAGCCTGGGACCTCCTCTTTGGGGCCTGCCGAGGAAGCTCTGTGTGCCGTTGGAGCAGCCAGGTGCCCCATGCAGGCGTCTATGGTCATTCCACCCTGATTCCAGAAGCTAAAGAGGGTCGGGTCAGGATGGAACTTGGATGGGAGACTGCTTTGGAAAACTGCGGGATGTGGGCTGTTGGCTTCCCGCTCCCTCCCTCTTTCCCCCTTCAGTGGCAACTCTTCCCAACTGCCCCCAACTCTCTTCTGTGCCTATTCTGCCTGCCAGTGCCCCTGATGATGCCCGGGATCTCCTTATGGGGGTCCACTGCTGCAGCACCACGGGCCCTTGTAGTGGCCTGGTGCTCCCTACCAGCGTCTACATCCATACCACTCTGATCTTGACAGCCAAGCAGGGTCGGACCTGGATAGTACTTGGATGGGAGACTGCCTGGGAAACTGGGTGTTGTAGGCTTTTGGCCTCCTGCTTCCACCCTTTCTCCCTCATGTCGTGGGGCTTCCCAAGGGCCACCTGACTCCTCTCCTCCTTCGCCACCTGCCTGTGCCACCACCACAGCCTGGGGCCTTTTTGTGGGGGTCCACAGAGGAACTATCGCAGGCCCTTGTGGCCACCAGGCATCACCTGCCAGCATCTACAGCCATGCCACCCTAATCCTGAAAGCTAAGCAGGGTCTGGACTGGCCACTACTTAAATGGCAGACCACCTGGGAATATCGGGTGCTGTAAACTTTTGGCTTCCTGCTCCCTCCCTCTTTCCCCTTCATGTTGCCAGGCTTCCCCACCACTAGCTGACTCTTGTCCCCATCTTCCACATTCCTGCTTCCTCACCACAGCCTGGGACTCACTCCTGCTCTTCTGGGGACCCTTGGATCTGCCAAGAGCACCCTGCCAGCATCTATGGCCATACCACCCTGATCCCTGAAAGCTAAGCATGATCAAGCCTGGCCAGTGCTTGGATGGGAGACCGCCTGGGAACACCCGGTGCTGTATGCTTTTGGCTTCCCTCTCTTACTTTCTTTCCCCCTCATGTCGTCGGGCTTCCCAGATTACCCCTAAGTCTTCTTCACCCGTTTTCCCTCCATCTGTACCCATGCCAGTCTGGGACCTCATCATGGGTGTCTGCGAGGTGCACCCTTCCGGCATCTACGACCATACCTCCCTGATCCCAGAAGCTGAGCAGAGTCGGACCTGGCCAGTACTTAGACAGGCGACTGACTGGGAATACTGGGTGCTGTAAGTTTTTGGCTTCCTGCTCCCTCCCTTTTTCCCACCTGTGTCACCACGCTGCATAACCATCCCCTGACTCTTCTCACCTCATTTTTTGCCTGCCTGCTTTTTCGCCACAGTCTGGGATCTACTTGTGGGGGTTCCATGAGGTAGAACCACAGGTTCTTTGGGCCGCCAGGCACGCCCTGCTAAAGTGTATGGCAATATCACCCTGATCGTGAAAGTTAAGGGTCAGGCCTGACCAGTACGTGATAGTAGAGTGCCTGAGAATACCAGGTGCTTCAGGCTTCTGGCTTTCCAATCATGCCTTCTTTCACCCTCATGTCACAGATCTTCTCAACAACCCCTTGACTCTCTTCTCCCCCTTTTTGCCCTCCTGCACCCCTGCTGCAGCCCAGGGCCTCCTTGAGAGAGTTTGCCACAGCAGCACTGAGGGTCCATGGGGCGGCCAGTTGCTCCCTGCCATTGTCTGTAGCCATGCCACCCTGATCTTGGAAGCTAAGCAAAGTTGGGCCTGGCTAGTAGTTGGATGAAAGACCATCTTGGAATGCTGGAAGCTGTAGGCTTTGGGCTTCTTTCTCCATCCCTTTTCCCCCTCGTGTCGCAGAACTCCCCAACCACCCTCTGAGTCTTCTCTCCCTCTCTTCCACCCACTTGTGCCTCAATCAAAGCCCAGGACCTCCTCATGGGGGTTAGATGTGGCAGCACCACGGGTCCTGGGTACTGCCAGGTGCACCATACCAGGGTCTATGGCCATCCCACCCTGATCCTGAAAGCTGGGCAGAGTCAGGTCTGGCCAGTAGTTTGATCATAGACTGCCTGGGAATACTGGGTGCTATTGGTTTTTGGCTTCCTGCTTTCTCCCTCTTTCCCCTTCATGTGGCCGGGCTTCCCAAACACCTGCTGTCTCTTCTTCTCCCTTTTCTGCCCACCTGTGCCCCCACAGCTGCTCAAGACCTCCTCTTGGGGGTCCCCTGTGGCAGCACTGCGGGCCTTTGGGGCTGCTAGGTGCCTTCTGCTAGCATCTACAGCAAAACCACCTTAATCAAGAAAGATAAACATGGTCCGGCCTTGCCAGTATGTGGATGGGAGACCGCCTAAAAATACTGGGTGTTGTAGTCTTCTGGCTTCCCGCTCCCTCCTTTCCTCCACGTGTCGCCATGCTTCCTAACTGCTCCGTGACTCTTCTGTCCTTTTTTTTCCACCAGCATGTGCCCCCTCCACAGCCTGAGACTTTCTTGTGAAGGTCTGCAGTGGCAGCTCCTTGAATCCTTGGGGATGCCAGGTGCCCCATGCCAGTGACTACAGCAATACCACCCTGATCCAGGAAGCTAAGCAGGGTCAGACCTGGCCAGTACTTGGGTGGGAGACTACCTGGGAATAACAGATGCTTTCAGCTTCTGGTTACCATGCCCTTTTTTCTTCCCCTTCCTGTCACCAGGCTTCCCAACCTCACCCTGACTCTTCTGTCACCCTTTTCTGACCACCTGCTCTTCCGCTGTAGCTTGCGACCTTGCTATGGGGATCCACAGTGGCAGAACCACAGGACCTTATGGCCCCAGGCACCCACTCCCAGAGTCTACAACCATACCATCCTGATCCTGGACACTATGCAGGGCTGGGCCTGGCCAGAATATGCATGGGAGACTGCCTGGGAATACTGGGTGCTATAGGATTTTGGCTTTCCTCTCCCTACCTCTTTCTTACTAGTGTCACTGAGCTTTCCAACAGCTCCCTTACACTTCTCAATTGGCCCCTGACTCTTCTCTTCCCCTTTTCTGCCCACCTGTGCACCTGCCACAGCTCGTGACCTTCCTGTGGGGGTTCGCAGCAGCAGCACCATGGGCTCTGGTGGCCGTAAGGCATCCCCTGCTGACGTCTACAGCCAGTAGCTCAGTAGTGTTGGGCCTGGCCAGTACTTAAATGTGAGACCACCTGGGAATACCAGGTTTTGTAGGCTTTTGGCTTCCCGTTCCCTCCCTCTTTCCCCCTCCTGTTGCCGGGGTCCCAACCGCACCCGGACTTTTCACTTCCCTGTTTTGCCCACCTGCGCCCTCATCACAGCATGGGATCTTTTTGTAGGGATCTGCTGCAGCAGCACCACAGGCCCTTGAGGCTACCAGGTGCCTCCTGCCAGAGTCTACGGTCATGCCACCTGATTCCAGAAACAGCAGAATCGGGACTGACCAGTGGTTGAATAGGAGACTGCCTGGGAATAGCAGGTGCTTTAGGCTTGTGGCTTCCTCCTCCCTCCTTTTTCCCCTCTCATGTTGCCAGGATTCCCAACTGCTCCCTAACCTTCTGTCCCCCTTTTGTGCCCACCTGCACTTCTGCTGCAGCCCAGGACCTCATTGTGGGTTTCCACAGTGGCAGCACCGTGGGACCTTAGGGTCGCCAGGCATCCCCTGTTGGCATCTATGGCCATATCACTCTGATCCCAGACTCTAAGATGGGTTGAGCCTGGCAAGAACATGGATAAGAGTCCTCCTGGGAAAACCGGGTGCTGTAGGGTTTTTGCTTTCTACTCCTTCCCTCTTTCCCAGGAGTGTTACAGGGTTTCACAATTTTACCCTGACACTTCTCTCCTTTTTTGTGTCTGTCTGCATTTCTGCTGCAGCCCGTGACATCCTCATAGGTGTCCAAGGCAGCAGCACCACAGGCCCTCGGGGTCGCCAGGCGTCCCCTGCTGGTGACTTTGGCCATACCACCTTGATACCAGAAGCTAAGCAGGGTCAGATCTGGCTAGTACTGGGATGGGAGACCACCTGGGACTACCGGATGCTGTAGGATTTTGGCTTTCTGCTCCCTCCCTCTTTTCCCCTTCTGTCACTGGTCTTCCCAACTGTCCCTTGACTCTTCTCTCACACTATTTTTCCTGCCTGCACCCCCGCCACAGCCCAGAACCTCCTCGTGGGTGTCCATGATGGCACCACCGCAGATGATTCCCACACATAGGAATACCAGGTGCTGTAGGCTTTTGGCTTCCTGCTCCCTTCCTCTTTCCCTCTCGTGTTACCTGGATTCCCAACCTCCCCCTGAGTCTTCTGTCCCCCTTTTTCACCTGGCTGCACACATGCCACAGCCTAGCATTCCCTCTTGGGGGACCGAGGCAACATCATAACGGGCACTTGGGGCTGCCAGGCATTCTCTGCCAGCCTCTATGGTCATACCATCCTGATTCCAGAATCTAAGCAGTGTCTGGCGTGTCCAGTACTTGGATGGAAGATTGCCTGGGAATACCAGGTGCTGGTTGCTTTTGGTTTTCTGCTATCTCTCCCTCACGTGTCACTGGGCTTCCCAAACGCCCCCTGACTTTTGTCTCCTTTTCCGCCTGTCTGCACCCCCGCCACAGCCTGGAAACTCCTTGCGATGATCTGTGGCGGCAGCCCACCAGCCCTTATGTCCCCTAGGCTCCCTGTACTGGGGTCTAAGGCCATACCATTCTGATCCATGAAGATAAGCAGGGTCTGTCCTGGCAAGTAGTTGAATGGGAGACCGCCCGGGAATACTGAGTGCTGTCGGGTTTTAAATTCCCGCTCCCTGGCTCTTTCCCCCTCGTGTTGCCAGGCTTCCCAACTGCTTTCTGACTCTTCTCGCCCCTTTTCCTGCATGCCTGCGACCCCACTGAAGCTCAGGACATCCTCATGGGGGTTTGCGGTGACAGCACCACTGGCCCTGGGGGCCACAAGGCACCTCCTGTCTGCATCTATGGTGATACCACCCTGATCCTGAAAGCAAAGCAGGGTCAGGTCTGGCCAGTACTTGGAATGGAGACTGCTTGGGAATACTGGGTGCTGTAGGCACTTGGCTTCCCGCTCCCTCCCCCTTTTTTATTCATGTTGCTGGGCTTCCCAACCTCCCCCTGACTTTTCTCTCCCCCTTTTCCTCCTGCCTGTGTCCCTGCTGCAGCCTTTGTTGGGGTCCGTTGTGGCAGTACTGTGGGACCTTGGGCTGGAGAGGCGCCCTCTGCTGACGTCTAGGGTAACACCATCATGATCCCAGAAGCTAACTAGGGTGGGGCCTGCCAGTACTTGCATGGCAGAGCACCTGGGAATACTGGATGCTGTAAGCTGTTGGCTCTTCGCCCCTTCTCCCTCATGTCACCAGGCTTTCCATCCGCCCCATGACTTTTCTATCTCCCTTTATGCCTGACTGTGGCCCCACTGCAGCCCGGGACCTTTTCATGGGAGTCCACTGCAGCTGCACCGAGGTCCCTTGAGACCGCCAGGCAGCCCTTTCTGGTGTCTATGGCTATAACACTCTGATCTCAGAAGCTAATCAGGGTAGGGCTAGCCAGTACTTTGATGTAAGAGTGGCTGAGAATACCAGGTGCTGTAGGCTTTTGGCTTCCCACTCCCTCTTTCCTCCTCATGTTGCTGGGCTTTCAACCTCCCCTTACTCCTCTCCCACTATTCTGACAGCCTGTGTTCTCGCCAAAGCCTGAAATCTCCTTCTTGGGGTCTCCAGCAGCAGCACTGTAGGCCCTTGGGGCCACCAGGCACCTGATGCTGGTGCCTATGGCCATACTACCCTGAGACCAGAACCTAAGCAGGTTCAGGCCTGGCCTGTACTTGTATGGGAGACAGCCTGGAAACACCGGATGCTGTTGGCTTTTGGCTTCCTGCTCCCTTTCTTTTTCCCCCTCATGTCGCTTGGCTTCCCAACACTCCTCGACTTTTCTTTCCTCATTTTCTGCCCGCCTGTGCCCCTGACACAGCCCAGGACCTCCTTCTGGGAGTCCGCAATGGTGCTCCAAGGTCCCTTGGTGCCTCCAGGTGCCTCCTGCTGGGATCTATGTCCAAACCACCCAGATTCCAGAAGCTAAGCAGTGGTCAGTACTTGGATGAGAGACCACCTGGGAATACTGAGTGCTGTAAGCTTTTAGCTTCCTGCTTCTTCCCTCTTTCCTGCTCATGTCACCAGGATTCCCAACCACCCCCTGACTCTTCTGTCCACCTTTTCTGCCTGCCTGCATCCCTGTCACAGCCCAGGACTTCCATGTGGGAGTTTGCAGTGGCAGTACCGCTGGTCCTTGAGGCCGCCAGGCACCCACTGCCGGGGGCTACAGTCATACCACCCTAAACCTGGAAGCTAAGTAGAGTCAGGCCTGGCCAGCATTTGTATGGAAGACTGCCTGGGAATACTGGGAGCTGTTGGCTTTTGGTTTCCTGCTCTCTCTCTCTTTTCTTATCCTGTCACCAGGCTTCCCAACTGTCCCCTGACTTTTCTTTCCTCATTTTCCACCTGACTGCATCCCTGAGGCAGCCCAGGACCTCCTCATGAAGGTCTGCAGTGGCAGCATTGCCCACCCTTTCATCTGCCTGGCGTCCCCTGCTGGCATCTACAGCCATGCCATTCTGATCCCTGAAGATAAGCAGAGTCAGGCCTGGTCAGTACTTGAATGGGTGACCACCTGGGAATATCAGGTAGGCTTTTCGCTTCCTACTCTCTCCTCTTTGCCCCACATGTTGCCAGGCTTTCCAACCGCCCCCTGAATCTTCCTTCCCCCTTTTCCATCTGACTGTGCCCACACCACAGCCTGGGACCTACTTGTGGAAGTCTGCAGTAGCAGGACCGCCAGCCCTGTAATTCGCCAGGGCCTCCCTGCCGGCGTCTACGGCCATACCATTCTGATCTGCAAAGCTATGCAATGTCGGGACTGGCCAGACCTTGGATGGGAGACTGCATAATACCTGACACTACAGGGTTTTGGCTTCCCACTTCCTCCCTGTTTCCCTTTCATGTCACCGGTCTTCCCTATCATCCCCAGACTATTCTCTTCTCCTTTTTACCCACTTGCACAACCGCCACCACAGCCTGATACCTTTTTGTGGAGGTTCGCCACAGCAGCACAGCAAGCTTGGGACCAGAAGGCACCCCCTGCTGTTATCTATGGCCATATCACCCTGATCCTGGAAGCTAAGCAAGGTTGGGCCTGGCCAGTACTTGGACGTGAGATGACCTGGGAATACTGGAGTACTGTAGACTTTTGACTTTCTGCTCCCTTCCTCTATCACCCTCGTGTCATCAAGCTTCCCAATTTCCCCCTTTTCTGCCTGTCTGCACCCATTTCGCAGCCCAGGACCTTTTCATGGGGGTAAGCTGTGGCAGCACTGTGGGCCCTTAGGGCTGCCAGGAGCCTCCTGCCATCATCTATGGCCATACCTCCCTGATCCTGGAAGCTAAGCAGGGTCGGGCCTGACCAGTAGTTTGATTGGAGGTTGCCTGGGAATACCGGGTGTGGTGTGCTTTTGGCTTTCTTCTCCCTTCATCTTTCCCTCTCATATTACCAGTCTTCCCAACCACCCCCGACTCTTCTCTTCCCCTTTTATGTCCACTGCATTCCTGCCACAGCCCAGGACATCCTCCTGGTGTATCTTTGTGGCAGCAATGCAAGCCGACTTCTAGTGCCATACCACTCTGATCCTGGAAGCAAAGCAGGGTCGTGCCTGGTCAGTACTTTGATAGGAGACTGTCTGGGAACACTGAGTGCTGTAGGATTTTGTGTTCCTGTTCACTCCCTCTTTCCCTGTCATGTCACTGGGCTTTTCAAATGCCCCCTGACTTTTCTCCCTTTTTTCCCCACCAGCTTGGATCCCCACAGTAGCCCAGGACATTTTTCTGGGAGTTTGTATTGGCAGCACTGTGGCCCATTGGGCCTGCCAGGTGGCCTCTGCCGGCGTCTATGGCCATACCACCCTGATCCCAGAGCTAAGCAGGGTCAGTCTTGGCCAGTGCTTGTAAGGGAGACTATGTTGGAATACCGGGTGTTGTAGACTTTTGTCTTCCCTCTCTCTCCCTTTTTCCCCTTGTGTCATTGGGCTTCTCAACCACCATCTGATTCTTCTCTGCTTATTTTCCCCATTTCTGCGTCCCTGCTGCAGCCCAGGACCTTTTCATGGGGGACCACCGTGGCAGCACTGCAGCCCCTTGGGGCTCCTAGGTTTTCCCTGGCAATGTCTACAGCCATTGATCCCAGAAGCTTAGGAGAGTCAGGCCTGGCCAGCACTTTGATTGGAGACTGCCTGGGAATACCAGGTGCTGTAGGCTTTTGGCTTTCCACTCCATCCCTATTTTCCCCTCGTGTGGCCCAGCTTCCCAATTGCCCTCTGACTCTTCTCTCTCCCTTTTGTATCTGCCTGCGTCCCCACCACAGCCTGGGACCTCCACCTGGTGGTTGGTGACGGAAGTACTGTGAGCCCTTGCAGCTGCCCGGCGCCCCCTACCGGCGTGTACAGCCATACCACCCTAATCCTGAAGGGTAAACAGGGTCGGGCCAGGTCAGTACTTGGATGGGAGACTGCCTGAGAATACTGGGTGCTGTATAGGCTTTTGGCTTCTTCCCAGCTTTTTCTGTCGTGTTGCCAGGCTCCCCAACTGCCCCCTGACTCATCTCTCCCCATTTTCTGCCTTCCTACATTCTCACCACAGTCTAGGACCTTCTCTTGGGGATTTGTTGAGGTAGCACTGTGGGCGGCCATACCACCTTGATCATGGAAGCTAAGCAGGGTTGGGTCTGGTCGGTACTTAAATGAGAGACCACCTGGGAATGCGGGTGGTGTAGGCTTTTGACTTCTTGCTCCCTCCCTCTTATCTGCACGTGTCATAGGGCTTCTCAATCGCCCCCTCACTCTTCTCTTTCCTTTTTCCGCCACCTGCACCTCTGTTGTAGCCCAGGACCTTCCAGTGGTGATCCGTGGTGGCAGCACTGTGAGCTCTTGGGCCACCAGGCATGCTTTGCCAATGTCTACAGCCATACCACCCTGATCCTGGAAGCTAAGCAGAGTCAGGCCAGGCCAGTATTTGGATGGGAGACTGCCTGGGAACACCAGATGCTCTAGGCTTTTGGCTTCCCTCTCCCTACCTCTTCCTCGTGTAGCCGGGGTTCCCTACTGCCCCCGACTCTTCTCTTCTCCTTTTCTGCACACCTGTGCCCTCATGCAGACTTGGACCTCCTCTTGGGGATCACCAGGAACAACACCATGGGCACTTGGGGATGACTGGCGCCCCTGCCGGCGTGTATAGCCATATCACCCATACATCAGAAGCTAAGCAGTGTTCGGCCTGGCCAGTACTTGGATGGGAGACCGCCTGGAAATACCAGGAGCTGCAGGCTTTTGGCTTCTGCTTTCTCCCTCTTTACTCATGTCACTGGGCTACCCCATCACCCCCTGATTCTTCTCTTCCCCTTTTCTGCTTTCAAACACCAACCTGGGACCTTTTTGTGGCAGTTCATGGTGGGAGCACTGTGGGCACTTGGGGCCGCCAGGCCTCCCTGCCAGTATCTACTGCCATGCCACCCTGATCCCAGAAAATAAGCAGGCTCAGGCCTGGCCAGTACTTTGATAGGAGACTGCCTGGGAATACAAGGTGCTAAAGGCTTTTGGCTTCCTGCTTTCTCTCTATTTCCTCTTTGTGTTGCTGGGCTTCCCAGATGCTCCCTGACTCTTCTCTCCCCGTTTTCTACCCCGCTGCACACCTGCCATGGCCCAGGACCTCTGCCTCATGAAGCATTGTGGGTCATTGCTGCCGCCAGGTGCCCCCTGCTGCATTTATGGACATACTACTCTGAACCCAGAAGCTAAGCAGGGTCAGGTCAGGACAGTACTTAGATGGGAGAGTACCTGGGACTACTGGGTGCTGTAGGCTTTTGACTTCTCTCTCTCTTTTCCCATCAGCTCGCTGGGCTTCCCAACTGCCCCCTGACTCATCACTCCTTATTTTCCACCTGCCTATGTTCTCGCCTAAGCCTGGGACCTCTTCATGGGGATTTGTGGTGGCAGAACCACAAGCCGGTGGGGATGCCAAGCATTCCCTGCTGGCGTCTATGGCCATACCACCCTGATCCGGGAAGCTAAGTAGGGTCAGGCCTGGCCATTACTTGGATGGGAGACCACTTGAGATTACAAGATGCTGTAGTTTGGCTTCACACTGCTTTCCTCTTCTCCCCTTGTGTCGTCAGCCTTCCCAACCACCCCTGACTCTTCTCTCCCTTTTTCCAGCCACTGAGATTTCCTCTTGCTGAGGTGAGAGCATTGTGGGACCTTGGGGCCACCAGGTGACCCCTGCCAGCATCTACTGCCCAAAGCTAAGCACGGTCGGGCATGACCAGTACTCGGATGGGGAGACCACCTGGGGATACCGGGTGCTGTAGGTATTTGGCTTACGGCCCTCTCCTTCTTTCCCCTTCACGTTGCCAGGCTTCCCAACTGCCCCAACTCTTTTCTCCCCCTTTTCTTCCCACCTGCACCCCCTGACTCATCCCCAGCTTTGGACCTCCTCTTTGGGGTCCATGGCAGCAGCACTGTGGGCCCTTGGGGCTGCCAGGTGCCTGCTGTCAGCGTCTGTGGCCATGAAACCCTGATCCAGAAGCTAAGCAGAGACAGGTCTGGCAAGTACCTGGATGGGAGTCTGCCTAGGAATACTGGGTGCTGTAGGCTTTAGACTTCACTGTCTATCTTTCCCTTCCTGTCACCAAGCTTCCCAACCGCCTCCATCTTTCCCTCTTCCATTTTTACCTGCCTGCATCCCCACTGCAGCCAGGGACCTCCTCCTGGTGGTCTGCGGTGGCAGCACCGTGGGCCTTTGAGGCCACCAGATGCTCCCTGTCTGGGCCTACGACCATGCCACCCTGATTCCGGAAGCATAGCAGGGTTGTGCCTGGCCAGTATGTGGATGGGAGACAGCCTGGGAACATGGGATGTTTTTGGCTTTGGCTTCCTGCTCCTTCTCTTTCTCCCTTGTGTCTCCGGGCTTCCCAACCACCCACTAACTTTTCTCGTTCCATTTTCCATCTGCCTGTGCCCCTAGACCCCAGACCTTCTCCTGTGGGTCTGTGGTGGTGCACTGTGGGCCCTTGGTGCTGCCAGGCATCTCCTGCCAGCATCTATGGCCATACCACCCAGATCCCAGAAGCTAAGCAGGGTCAAACCTGGTCAGTATTTGGATGGGAGACCACCTGGGAATATAGGATGTTGTGGGTTTTTGGCCTCCCACTTTCTCCCTCTTTCCTCCTCGCGTCACTGGGCTTCCCAGATGCCCCCGACTCTTCTTTGCTTATTTTTCGCCCATCTGGGCCACTACTGCAGCCCAGGGAATTTTCCTGTGGGTGTGCGGTGGCAGCACTGTGGGCTCTTGGAGCCACCAAGTGCCCCTTGTGGGCATCTATGGCCATAGAACACTGATCCTGGAAGCTAAGCAAGGTCGGGCTTAGCCAGTACCTGGAAGGGAGACTGCCTGGGAATACCAGGTGCTGTGGGGTTTTGTCTTCCCTCTTCCTCCCTCGTGTCACTAGACTTCCCAACCATGCCCTAACTCTTCTCTCTCCATTTTCTTCTCTCCTGTATCCCCGCTGCATCCTGGAACTGCTTGTGGTGGTCTGTGGTGGCAGCACCATGGGCCCATACGTCCACCGGGCGCCCCCTGCCGGCGCCGACAGGCATACCATTCTGATCCCAGAAGCTAAATAGGGTCAGGTGTGGCAAGTACTTACAAGAAAGACTGTCCCGGAATACTGGGTGCTGTAGGTTTTTGGCTTCTGGCTCCCTCCCTCTTTTTCCCTCATGTCACCGGGCTTCCCTACCACCCCCTGACTCTTCTCTCCCCACTTGCAACTTGCCTGTGCCCCGCCACAGCCCAGGACCTCCTTGTGGGTATCCGCAGCGGCAGCGCCGAGAAATCTTGGTGCCACCAGGTGGCCCCTGTGGGTGTCTATGGACATACCACCCTGATCCTGGAAGCTAAGCATCGTCGAGCCTGGCCAGTACTTGGATGGGAGACTGCTTGGGAATATCAGGTTCTGTAGGCATTTGGCTTCCCACTCTCTCCCTCTTTCCCCCTTGCGTCACCAGACTTCCTAACTGCCCCTGACTACTTTCTCGCTCTTTTCATCTCGCCTGCTCCTCTGCTCCAGCTTGGGACCTCCTTGTGAGGGTCCGTGGCGGCAGCCCCATGGGCCCTTGGGTCCACCAGGTGCACCTTATGGTTGTCTATGGCCATAGAGTTCTGATCCAGTAAGTTAAGCAGGGCCGGGTCTGGAAAGTATATGGATGGGAGACTGCCTGGGAATACCCAGTGCTGTAAGCTTCAGACTTCCCTCTCACACCCTCTTTTCCCCTCGTGTCGTCAGGCTTCCCAACCACACTCCTGACTATTCTCTCTTCCATTTTTGCCTGCCTGCGTCCCCGCTGCAGGCTGGGACTTCCTCATGGCGGTCTGTGGCAGCAGCACTACGGGCCCTTGGGGCCACCAGGTGCTCCCTGCTGGTGTCGGTGGCCATGCCACCCTGATCCAGAAGCCAAGCACAGGTGGACCTAGCCAGTAGTTGGTTGGAAGACCGCCTGGGAAAACGGGGTGCTGTTGGCTTTGGCTTCCTGCTCTGTCAGAGGGCTTCCCAACTGTCTCCTGACATTTCTATCCTCATTTTCAGCCTGTCTGCGCTCCCGACGCAGCCTGAGACCTTTCCCTGTGGGTGCAACATGAGCCGTTGGAGCTGCAAGGCACCACCTGCTGGCATCTACGGCCATACCACTGGGATCCAGGAAGTTTAGGATGGTCCATCCTAGCCAGTACTTGGTTGGGAGACCACCTGGGAATACTGGGTGCTGTAGGGTTTCGGCTTCCCACTTTCTCCCTTTCTCCCTCGTGTAGCTGGGCTTCCCAGATGGCCCCTGACTCTTCTCTGCTTATTTTCCACTTTACTGGACCCCTGCCACAGCCAGCAGCACTGCTGACCCTTGGGGCCTCCATATATGCCCTGCTGGCACCTACAGCCCTACCACCCTGATCCCTGAAGCTAAGCAAGGCTGAGCTTGTCCAGTACCTGGAAGGGAGACTGCCTAGGAACACTGGGGGCTGTGGGCTTTTGTCTTACAGCTCCTTCCTTCTTTCCCCCTCTTGTCACCAGGCTTCCCAACCAACCCCTGACTCCTCTTCCCCCTTTTCACTCTCCTGCCGCCCCCATCCACCACATGGATGACTGCTGCCGTGGTCATCCATGGCTGCAGCACCATGGGCCCAGTTGTCCACCCGGTGTCCCCTGTTGGCATCTACGACCATACCATTCTTATCCTGGAAGCTAAGCAGGGTAGGACTTGGCCAGTACTTAGAAGAAAGACTGTCTGGGAATACCAGCCGCTGTAGGCTTTTAGCATCTGGCTCCCTCCTTCCTTCCCCCTTGTGTCGCCGGACTGCCCAACTGCCCCATGACTTTTCTCTTTCCCTTTTTCGCCTGGCTACACCCCCGCTGCAGCTCAGGATTTTTTTGTGGTGGTCTGCCGTGACTGCACTGCATCCCCTTGGGGCCGCCAGGCACCCTCTGCCAGTATCTATGGCCATAATACCCTGATCTTGGTAGCTAAGTAGAGTCAGGCCTGGCCAGCACTTGGATGGGAGAATGCCTGAGAATACCAGGTGCTCTGGGCTTTTAGCTTTCTGTTCTCTCCCTCTTATCTGCTTATGTCACCAGGATTCCCAGCTGCCCACTCACTCTTCTCTACCTCTTTTTTGCCCGCCTGTGTCCCAGTGCAGCCTGGGACCTCTTCATGGTGGTCCATGACAGCAGCACTCTGGACCCGTGGTGCTGCCAGGTGCCCTTTGCCAGCATCTGCAGCCACACAACCCCAATCCCAGATGGTAAGCAGGGTTTGGCCTGGCCACCACTTAGATGGGAGACTGCCTGAAAATACTGGGTGCTGTAGGCTTTTGGCTTCCCACTCCTTCCCTCCTTCTTCCTAGTCTTGCTGGGCTACCCCTACACCCTGACTCTTCTCTCCCCCTTTTCTGCATACGTGTACCCCCACCGCAACGCGGGACCTTTCCATGAGAGCTTGTGGTGTCAGTACAGTGTGCCATTGAGGCCACCAGGTGTCCCCTGCTGGCATCTATGGCCATATCACCTTGATTCCAGAAGCTGAGCAGTGTCGGGCCTTGCCAGTACCTTGATGTGAGACCACCTGGAAATACTGGGTGCTGTACACTTTTGGCATCCCGCTTTCTCTCTCTTATCCCCTTGTGTCGCCAGGCTTCCCAACCACCCCCAGACTGTTCTCTCCTTTTTTCCTCCCCATCTATGCCTCTGCCACAGTTGGGACATCCTCATGAGGATTCACGGTTATGGCACTGTGGGGTCCTAGCGACCAGGTGTTCCCTGTCATTGTCTATGGCCATACTAACCTGATCCTGGAAGCTAAGAAGGGATGGTCCTGGCCAAAACTTGAATAGGAGTCCTCCTGGGAATACCAGGTGCTGTAGGTTTCTGGCTTCCCACTCCCTCCCTCTTTCATCCTCGTGTCGCCAGGCACAAATCACCAACCAACCTTCGAACTACACCCTGACTCTTTTCTCAACCTCTTCCACCCACCTGCGTCCCCACCACAGCTAGGAACCTTTTTGTGCGGGTCCGTGGTGGCAGCATCATGGGCCCTTGGTGTCACCAGGCACTCCATGCCCTCATATACAGCCATACCACCCTGATCTTAGAAGCTATGGAGGGTCTTCTCTGGCCTGTAATTGGATGGGAGACTGCCTGGTAATACCCACTGCTGTAGGCATTTGGCTCCCTCTCCTGCTCATGTTGCCAGACTTCCCAACTGCCCTCTGACTCTTCCCTCCCCCATTTTCACCCACCTGGGTCCCCACAACAGCCTGGGACTTCCTTGTGGGTGTTGGCAGTGGCAGAACTTCAGGCCCTTGGGGTTTCCAGGAGCCCCCTGTCAGGACCTATGACCATACCACCCAGATTTCGGAAGTTAAGCAGGGCAGGGCCTGACCAGTACTTGAATGGGAGACTGCCTGAAAACACCAGGTACTGTTGGCTTTTGGCTTTCCACTTCCTCTCTCTTTACCCCTCATATCACCAGGCTTCCAATCAGCCCCTGGCTTTTCTCTCCTCATTTTTCACTCTCCTGTCCCCCCGACGCAGCCCAGGACCTCCTCCTACGGATCTGCAGCCATGCACTGTGGGCTCTTGGTGCTGCCAGGCGCTTCCTGCCAGCGTGTATGGCCATACCACTCAGATCCCGGAAACTATGCAGGGTCGAACCTAGCCAGTACTTAGATGGAAGAGGCCTGGGAATATTGGGTGCTGTAGACTTTTGGCTTCCTGCTCCCTCCCTCTTTCCCCTTCATGTTCCTGGGCTTCCCAACCACCATCTGACTCTTCTGTTCCCCCTTTCTGCCCACATGCGTCCCTGCTGCAGCCCGGGACCTCCTCCTGAAGGTCCCCAGCAACAGCACTATGGGTACTTGGGGCCGCCAGGTGCCCTCTGCTGGTGTCTACAGTCATATTACCGTCATCCTGGAAACTAAGCAGGGTTGGGTCCGGCCAGTACTTGGATGGGAGATTGCCTGGGAACACCGGGTGATCTTGGCTTTTGGCTTCCCATTCCATCTCTCTTTCCTTTTCGTGTTGCCAGTCTTCCCAGCTGCCGCCTGCCTTTTCTCTCCACATTTTCAACCCTCCTGTGCCCCCACCACAGTCCAGCACCTCCTTGTGAAGGTCGGTGACAACAGTGCTGCAGGCCCTTCCGTCAGCCAGGAGCCCCTGCCAGCGTCTATGGCCATATTATTCTGATTCCCAAAGATAAGCAGTGTCAGGCCTGGCCAGTACTTGTAAAGAGACAACCTGAGAATACTGGGTGCTGTAGGGTTATGGCTTCCTGCTACCTCGCTCTTTTCCTATCATGTCGTTGGGTTTCACAACCACCCCCTGTTTCCTTCCCCTTTTCTGCACATCTACTCTCATGCTGCAACCCAGTACCTCCTTGTGGGTGTTTGTGGTGGCAGCACCACCAGCCCTGGGAGCCGCAAGGTGCCCCCTGCTGGCATCTATGGTGATACTACCCTGATCCCAAAAGCTAAGCAGTGTCGGGACTGGCAAGTGCTTAGATGGGAGACCTCCTGGGAATATGGGCGCTATAAGCTTTTGTCTTCTCACTTTCTCCTCCTTTCCTGCTCATGTCGCCAGACTTCCCAACTGCTCTCGATTCTTCTCTCCCCATTTTCTGCATGCTTGCTCCCACACTGCAGCCCAGGACCTCTTTGTGGGGGTTGGCTGCAGCAAAACCACTGGCCCTTGGGGCTGGCAGGTGCCCCCTGCCAGCATCTACGGTAACACCACCCTGATCCTCAAAGCTAATCAGGGTCGGGCCTTGCAACTATTTGGATGGGAGAGCATCTGGGAATACCAGCTGCTATAGGCTTCTGGATTCCTGCTCCCTCCCTCATTTTCCCTCATGTCTCAGGGCTTCCGAGCCACCCCTGACTGTTTTCTCCCACTTTTTTCCCGCCTACGTCCCCACCTCAACTTGGTATTTCCTTGTGTGGGTCTGTCACGGCAGCTTAGAGGTCCCTTGAAGCCACCAGGCATCCCCTGCTGGGGTCTACGGCCATACCACCCTGATCCCGGAAGCTACTGCACAGGCTCGGCCCTGGCCAGTACTCACATAAGAGACTGCCTGGGAATACCGGCTGCTGTAGGCTTTTGACTTCTTGCTCCCTCTCTCTTTCCCCCTGGTGTCTCCGGGCTTTTCAACCACCCCCTGACTCCTCTGTCACTTTTCTGACTGCTTGCACCTTTGCCCCAGGCTGGGACGTTCATTCTTTTTGGAGTCCAAAATGCCAGCACTGCAGGAACTTGGAGCCACAAGACGCCCTTGGCTGGCATCTACAAACATACCATTCTAATCCCAGAGGTCAAACAGTGTCAATCCTGGCCATTACTTGGATGTGAGACTGCCTGGAAATACTGGGAGCTGTAGGATTTTTACTTCCTGTTCCCTCCCTCTTATCCACTCATGTTGTAGGGCTTCCCAACCACTACCTGACTCCTCTCCGTTTTCGCCGGACTACACCCCTGCCGCAGCCTGGGACCTTTTTGTGGGGATCTACCGCAGCAGCCCCACAGCCCCTTGGTGCTACCAGGCGCCCCATGCCATCATCTAAGGGCATAACACCCTGATCTCGGAAGTTAAGCAGGGCCAGGCCTGGCCAGTACTGTGATGGGAAACCGCCTGGGAATACTGGGTGCTGTAGGCTTTTGACTTCTTGCTCCCTTCCTTTCCTTTTCATGTCACCAGGTTTCCCAATTGCCCCCTAACTCTGCTCTTCCCTTATTTTGCCAGTCGACTCCCCGACCACAGTCAGGAACCTTCTTGTGGGGGTCCACCAGGTGCCTCTTGCCAGCATCTACAGGCATACCACCCTTATCCCAGCAGCTAAGTAGGGTCGGGCCTGGCCAGTACTTGGATGGGAGACTCCCTGGGAATATCAGTGCTGTAAGATTTTGGCTTCATGCTCCCTCTTTCTTTCCTTGTCTTGTCTCCAGTCTTCCCAACTGCCTTCTGACTCTTCTCTTTCTCTTTTCTGCCCGCCTGCATCCGGGTCAGATCTTGGGACCTCCTCTTGGGGTTCTACCGCAACAGCACGGGGGGCACTTGCAGCTGCCAGGTGTCCCCTGCTGGCGTTTATGGGCATAACCCCCCAATTCCGGAAGTTAAGTATGGTCAGGCCTGGCCAGTAGTTGGATGGGAGACCACCAGAGAATACTGGTTGCTGTAGACTTTTGGCTTCCCCCTCCCTCCCTCTTTCCCTCTCGTGTCCCTGGGTTCCCAAACCACCCTGTGACTCTTCTCTCCCCGTTTTCTGCCCGCCTGCACCCCCACCGCTGCCTCGGTCCTCCTCCTGGTCGTCAGTGGCCAAAGCACTGCAGGCCCTTGTGGTTGTCTGGTGCCCCCTGTCAGCGTCTATGGCCATAACACCCTGATTTCAGAAGCTAAACAGGATTGGGCCTGGCCAGTTTTTGGATGGAAGACTGCCTGGGAATATCGGGTGCTGTAGGCTTTTGGTTTCCTACTGCCGCCCTCCTTCCCTTTCATGTCGCTGGACTTCCCAACTACCCCCAGAATCTTCTCTCCCAGTTTTCCGCCTGCCTGTGCTCCACCACAACCTGGAACATTTTTGTGAATGCCCACTTTGGCAGCACCGTGGGTCCTTGGTGCTTCCAGGCACCCCCTTCTGGCATCTACGGGGATAACACGGTGATCTCAGAAGCTAAGAAGCTGTGGCGGGGCTGGCCAGTACTTGGGTAAAAGACAGCCTGGGAATATCAGGTGCTGTCCGCTTTTGGTGTCTCGCTTCCTCCTTTTTTTTTTTTTTTAATTCATGTCGCTGTGCTTCCCAATTACCCCCTGTCCCTTCTCTCCCCTTTTGTTGCCCGTGTGCACCCCCACTGCAGCCAGGGACCTCCTTGTTGAGGTCCACGGCAGCAGCACCTCTGGCACCTATGGGCATAACACCCTGAACCTGAAAGCTAAGCATGGTTGGACCTGGCCAATACTTGGATGGGAGCCCACCTGGGAATACCGGTGCTGCAGGATTTTGACTTCATGCTTCCTTTCTTTCCTTCTTATGGTGCCGTTCTTCCCCGACTGCCCCGTCTCTCCTCTTTCCCTTTTCTGACCACCTGCGCCCCGATGCAGCCCAGGACCTCCTCTTGGGGTCTCCTGTGACAGCATGGGGGGCCCTTGTTGCCCCCAGGTGCCCCCTGCCAACATCTACGGGAATACAACCATGATGTCTGAAGCTAAGGAGGGTCGTGTCTGGCTAGTACTTGGATGGGAAATCACCTGGGGATATAGGGTGATCTAGGCTTTGGGTTTCCCACTTCCTCCCTTTTTCCCCCTCATGTCACCGGGCTTCACAATGACCCCCTGATTTTTCTCCCAATTTTTTTCTGCCTGCACTGCCACCACAGCCCAGGACCTCTTTGTGCGCGTATGTATGGGGAGCACAGTGGGCCCTTGGGGCTGACAGGCATCCCCGACAGTGTCTACGACCGTCCCACTCTGATCCCTGAAGCAAAGAGCAGGGTATGACCTTGCCAGTACTTGCATGGGAGACTGCCAGGGACTACTGGTTGCTATAGGCTTTTGACTTTCTGCTCCCTCCTTTTTTTCCAGACATGTCACTGGGCTTCCCAACCACCCTGTGAGTCTTCTCTGCCTCTTTTCTGCCCTCCTGCTCCCCAGCCACAGCCTAGGTCAACCTCATTGGGGTCAGTGGTGGTAATACTGCATACCCTTAGGACTGCCAAGTGCACCCTGCTGGCATCTACAGCCATACCACTCTGATCTCAGAAGTTAAGCAGGGTCCAACCTGGCCAGTGCTTGGATTGTAGACTCCCTGGGAATAATGGGTGCTGTATGCTTTTGGCTTCCCACTACCTCTCCTTTTACCCTTCAGGTCACTGGGCTTCTTATCCACCCCTTCCCTGTTCTTTCTCCCTTTTGTGCCTGCCTACGCCTCACCACATCCTGGGACCTCCTCCTGGGCATCAGCAGTGGAAGAATTGCGGGTCCTTGTGGCCACCAGGTGCCCTAGGCCAGCGTCTACTACCGTACCACCCTGATCCTGGAAGCTAAGCAGGGTTGGGCCTGGCCAGTAATTGGATAGAACGCCTGTGAATACCAAGTGCTGTTGGCTTTTTGCTTGCCCCTTTCTCTGTCTTTTCCTCTCATGTAGCTGAGCTTCCCAACTGCCCGCTGACTCTTCTCTCCCACATTTCCACCTACCTGCGCCCCTGCCGCAGCCAGGAACCTCTTCCTGGGTGTCCACAGCAGTGGCACCACAGGTCTTTCAGGCTGACAGGCACCCCCTACTGGTGTCTACAGCCATACCACCCTGCTCTCATAAGTTAAGCGTGGTCGGGCCTGGCCAGTACTTGAATGTGAGAACAACTGAGAATACTGGGTGCTGTAGGCTTTTGGATTCCTGGCCCCTCCTTCTTTTCCCCTCATATTGTTGGACTTCCCAACTGATGTCTGATTCTTCTCTCTCCTATTTCTGCCCATCTGCACCCCGCTGTAGCCTGAGATCTCCTCGTGAATGTCTGCAGCAGCAACATTGTGGGCACTTGGGGCTGTCAGGTTTCCTCTGCCAGCGGCTAGCGTCATACCACCCTGATCCCAGAAGCTAAGCAGGACCGGGCCTGTCCCGTACCTGGATAGGAGACCATCTGGGAATCTGGGTGCTGTAGGCTTCTGGCTTTCTCCTCCCTCCCCCTTACTTTCTCAAGTTGCTGGGCTTCCCAACAGCCCCCTGATTCATCTTTCCCCATTTTCTGCCATCCTGTGCCCCTGCTGCAGCCTAGGACCTCTTTGTAGGGGTCCACAGCAGCAGTATCGCCAGCCCTTAAGGCCGCCAACACCCCCTGCTGACGTCTAGGGCCATACCACCCTATCCCAGATGCTAAGCAGGGTCGGGCCTGGCCAGTACTTGGATGAGAGACCTCCTGGGAATATCGAGTGCTTTTGTCTTCCCGCTCCCTCCCACTTTCCCCCTCATGTCACTGGGTTTCTGAACCGCCCCCTGACTCTTTTCTTCCTCTTTTCTACCCACCATCGCCCACATTGCAGCTTGGGACCTTCTGCTGGGTGATGGCAGAGGAAGCACCATGGTCTCTGGGAGCCACCAGATGCACCATGCCAGTGCCTATGGCCATACTCCCCTGATCCTGGAAGCTATGCAATGTCGGGCCTGGCTAGTACTTCGATGAGAGAATTCCTGGGAATACCAGGTGCTGTAAGCTGGCTTTCCTCTTTCTCTGTCTTTCCTTCTCGTGTTGCTGAGCTTCTCAAATGCCCCCCCCCACCTTTTTTCATCATTTTCATGCCCCCACAGCAGCCCAGGACCTCCTGGTGGGGGTCAGGGTCTGGCCTGGCCAGTACTTGCATGGAAGACCGCCTGGGAATACCAGATGCTGTAGACTTTTGCTTCCTGCTTTGGACCTCTTGAACCCTAGTGTCACCAGGCTTCCCAATCACCCCCTGACTGTTCTTCACCCTATTCTGCCCACCTGTATCCTGGCCACAGCCTGTCACCTCTTCCTGGGGGTCCACCAACCCAGCACTATGTTACCTTGGGCCTGCCAGGCACTCCTACTGGCATCTAAGGGCATACCACCATGATCCCTGAAGCTAATCAGGGTCGGTCTCTGGCAGTACTTGCATGAAATACTGTCTGGGAATACCAGGTGCTGTAGGCTTTTGGCTTCCTGCTCCCTTTCTCTTTCCCGATCATGTCGCTGAGCTTCCCAACTGTTTCTTCACTCCTCTCTTCCTTTTTCACCTGCCTGCATCACTGCTGCAGCCTGAGACTTTCTCTTGTGGGTCTGCCACAGCAGCATGGTGAGACCTTGGGGTCCTAGGAATACCTAGGTGCTGTAGGCTTTTGGCCTCCTGCTCCCTCTTTTTTCCTTCCTCATGTTGCTGGTCTTCCCACCCGCCCCCTCTCTCTTTCCTCTGCCATTTCGGCCTGCATGCACCCCGCATCACAACCCAGGACCTTTTCACGGGGGTTGGTGGTGGCAGTTTTGCGGGCACTTGAGGTTGCCAGGCATCCCATACTGGCATCTACGGCCATGCCACCCTCATCGCGGAATCTAAGTATGGTCAGGCCTGGCCTGTACTTGGATGGGAGACCCCCCCTAAGAATACCAGGTGCTGTAGACTTTTGACTGCTTGCTTCCTTTCTTTTTTCCTCTTGTGTCACCAGGCTTTCCAAATGCCCCCTGACTCTTCTATCCTGCTTTCCCATCTGCCTGCCACACTGCCACAGGCCAGGACATCCTTGCCAGGTGGGACCCTGCTAAGCTTCTGGGCTCGGACTCCTCCAGGTTAGCATGGCTCCAGGGTCCCCCAGGGCAGAACACCATGTGGTGGTCTCGGGTTGTGACAGGGACTCAGGTGGGTAGGAAAGGGGGAGCCAGTGAGACAGGGGGAAGTTGGGAAATGGGGCGACAGTTGGGAGAAGGCAGGAGGGAGCTGAAAGCCAAACACCTCCAGCCCACGTGGTCCCCAAATGGCCCCCCATCCAAACGCCTGCCAGGCACGACTCTGTTTAGCTTTCATGCTCAGGGGACCCCAGGCTGCTGTGGTGCCAGGGGCCACCGGGGCAGACCCCAACAGGGCAGTCCCAGACTGAATCAGTGGCATAGATGGGTGGAAAATGGGAGGCCAGAGAGTCAGTGGGTGGTAGAGATATGAGGTGACAAGTCGGGGAAGGTGGGAGGGACTGGGAAGCCAAAAGCCTGCAGACAGCGGTGTTCCCTGGCTACTACATATTCAAGCTTACACCAAGCCCTACCCTGCTTAGCTTCCAGGCTCAATCACCTTCTGTCTGCTATAAAGCCTGAAGCCACTGCACAGATCCCCAGGGGGTGGTCCCAGCTTGCAGCTGGGGTGCAGACAAGCAGGAAAAGGGGAGTCAGAGAGTCAGGGTGTGGTTGGGAAGCAGGGAAACAATCAGGAGAAGGTGGGAGGGAGCAGGATGCCAAAAACCTCCAGACACCAAGATTCCCAGGTGACCCCCGATTCAAGCCCCCACCAGACCCTCCCCTGTTCAGATTCTGGGCTCAGGTGCCCCCAAGTTGGTATGGCACCAGGGTCTGGTAGGCGGGAAAGAGGGAGCCAAGGAATCAGTTGGTGGTTGGAAAGCAGGGTGACAATCGGGAGTATGCAGTAGTGAGTGGGAAACCAAAAGCTTCCAGCTCACTGGGTCCTTAGGTAGCTCCCCCCGACCCCATACAAGCCGCCACCAGGTCTGACTCTGCTTAGCTTCTGGGTTTGGGCACCACCAGGCTGCTAAGGCTCCAAGGGCCACTGGGGTGAATCCCCATGGGAAGGTGCTGGGCCATGACTACGGCATAGACAAATGGGAAAATGGGAGCTAGAGAGTCAGGAGGAATTTGGGAAGCATAGCGACAATCAGGAGAAAGTGGGAAAGAGCTGGAAGCCAAAAGTCTCCAGCACACGGTCTTCCCAGACGATCCCCAATCCAAGCCCTCACCAGGCCACACCTTGCTTAGCTTCTGGGCTTGGGAGCCTACAGGCTGCTATGGCACAGGGCGCAGCCTGGGCATACCACCATGGAGTGGCCTCAGGTGGAGGCGGGGGTGTAGGCAAGTGGAAAAGGAGGAGCCGGAGAGTCAAGGGAAGTTGGGAAGAGGATCAGTGAGGGAGGAAAGGTGAGAGTGTGCAGGAAGCCAAAAGCCTCCAGTCCCTGGGGTCCCCATCTGGCCCCCTATCGCAAGTCCCCACCAGAACCACCCTGCTTACATTCCAGGCTCAGATGCTTTCAAGGTGCTATTATGCTGGGAGCCACTGGGATAGACCCCTATGGAGAGGACAAAGGCAGCAGAGGAGACACAGCCGGGCAGGAAAAGGGGAGCCAGAGAGTCAGGGAATGATTTGAAAGTGGGTCGACAACTGGGGGAAGGCGAGAAGGAGTGGGAAGCCAAAAGTCTCCAGCCCCTGGTCTCCTCAGGTGGTCATCCAGCCAAGCCCCAGCCAGGTCTGACCCTGCTTTACTTCCAGGCAGGGGAGTCCTCAGGCTGCTACAGCGCCTAGGGGCTGCTGGGACTGACCCACATGGGGAGATACTGGGTCACAGCAGAGGTGCAGGTGGGCAGGAAAAGAAAGGCTGGAGAGTCAGAGGGAGGTTGAGAATTGTGACAAGCAAGGGAAAGCGGACAAAGAGAGGAAACCAACAGCCTTTAGCCCCTGGTCTCTTCAGGCAGTCTCCCATCCAAGCCCCAACCAGGCCAGATCTAGCTTAGCTTTCAGGCTGGGGTGCCATCAGGCCTCTCTGGAGCATAGGGTATGCTGGGAAGGACCCCCACGGGGTGGTCCTGAGCAAGGCTGGGGCTCAGACAGGCGGCAAAGAGTGGGTCAGAGAGTTAAGGGTTGGTTGGGAAACTTTGCAAAGAGCGGGGGAAAGCGGGAAGGGAGGAAAAAACCAAAAGGCTCCAGCACCTGGTCTCCCCAGGCAGTCCCACATCCAAGCCCCAGCCAGGCCCAACCATGCTCAGCTTACCAAATGCCGCTTCCCGGCTTCCCCCACTGGTCGCAATTCTTAACAACTGCGCCCTTACTCTCTGGACTCCCCTTTCCAGCCACCACCTGCTTGTACCCCTGCCATGGCCCAGGATCTCCCCATCGGGATCTGCCTTGCTAGGACTTGGATGGGGGACCACCTGAGGAGATTGGGGGATGGATGCTTTTGGCTTCCCTCTCCGTTCCCACTTTCTCCTGCTTGCAAAATTGCTTTCCAACTGCCCCCTGACATTCTGGTCTCCAATTTAACGCCAGCCTGCACCTCTGCTGCAGCTTGTGACCTCTTGTGGGGGTCCATCCTAGCAGCCCATGGGCTTCATATCAGCCTGAGGGTGCCCCTGTCTGAAAGTTAAGCAGAATCAGGCCTGGCTGGAGCATGGATGGGGGACCGACTGGGAAGACCAGGGGCTGGATGCTTTTGGCTTCTCGCTCCATTCCCTCTTTCCACCCGTTGTCCCCAGTGCTTCGCAACTGCCACCTTACTCTCTGGTCCCCACTTTACTGCTTGCCTGCACTCTTGCCATGGCCCGAGACCTCCCATGGGGGTCTGTCATGGCAGCCCCCAGGCGCCATAGCAGCCTGAGGACTCCCCAGCTTGGAAGCTAAGCAGATTCAGATCTGGCTGGGGCTTGGATGGCAGACCACCTGGGAAGACCGTGAGCTGGAAGCTTTTAGCTTTCTGCTCCCTTCCCACTTTCCCTTGCTTGTTGAAATGCTTCCCAACTGCCCCTTGACTCTCTAGCCCCCATTTTCCACCCACCTTGGCACCATGGCAGCCCCTGGCACCATGGCAACCTGACGGTGCCCCAGCCTGGAATCTAAAAAGCGTCAGGCCTGGCTGGGGTTAGATGGAGGAATGCCTGGGTAGACTGGGAGCTAGAGACTTTTGGCTTCATGCTCCCTTCCCGCTTTCCTTCGCTTGTTGCCTCACTTCCCAATCACTCACAACTCTCTGGCACCCCTGTTCCCACATGCCTATACCACCGCTGCCGACCAGGACCTCCCTGTATGGATCTGCCCTGGCAGCCCCTGGTGCCATAGCAGCCTAGCCTGGAAGCTAAGCCATTTCCTCCCTGGCTGGGGCTTGGATTGGCTACTGCCTGAGGAGATCAGGGTCTGGAAACATTTAGCTTCCTACTCCATTTTCACTTTCCCCTACTTGTTGCCCCGCTTCCCAATCACCCCTGACTCTCTGGCTACCTCTTTCCGGTCTGCCTGCACCCCTGCCGCAGCCCAGGACCTCCCTGTGCGGGTCTCCCTGGCAGCCCCTGGCACCATAGCAGTCTGAAAGCTTAACAGAGTTGGTCTGATACCCTTTCTTGCCTGCCTGAGTCCCTGCTGTGGCCTGGGACCTTTCCATGGGGTACAACCTGGCAGCCCCCGGTCACCATAGCAGCCTGAGGGTGCCCCAGCCCCAAAGCTAAGCAAGGTCGGGCCTGGCTGGGGCTTGGATGGGGGACGACCTGGGGAGATAGAGGGCTGGAGACTTTTGGTTTCCCGCTCCCTTCCCGCTTTCCCTCACTTGTCGCAATGAGGCAGAAATTTAAAATAATAAGTACTGCATTTATTCACTCCATGAAAAGTAACAGGCAAGGCAAGGGTTAAAAAGAAAAGAGCAAGTTTTCCTCAGCTTAACAGCTCACTTCAAGGACAGTTATAATATACTGCTGTCTGAATAGCCAAGGCCAAAGGAATGGGCTCCATACACCCTTTCTTCCAGAGCAAGGTTGAGGAAAACAAAAGAGAGAAAGACAAATTCCTTTACTGTTACTCCTTTCCTTGGTCTCTTAAGCATGATTATGTTTTATGAATATCTGTATTTAGCCAGTTCTTGTTTTTCTTTCAATGCAGCTGCAAAGCCACCAGTTATGCTAAGTCAACAGTAATACTACAGATAATGTGATCTGTCATTCATTGTATGATTAACTACTTTTGTTTTGACCCTGTAAATTTGCTTATAAAAACCCTGCTCTGTCTTTGTTCTGGGCTCAGCCTGTTGGATATTAATCCACTGAGCTGGTGTGTACCTTAAATAAACAATCTTCCTGTTCTCTCATATTTTTCTCTCTGTTCCTCAGTTTACCGCAACAGCAACACTTCCCAACCACCCCCTGACTCTATGGTCCTCCCTTTCGCACTCACCTGCACCTCCACCGCAGCCCAAAACCTCCCTGTGGGGTTCCGCTCTGACAGCCCCCAGGCCCCAAAGCAGCCTTAGGGCACTGCAGCCTGGAAACTAAGCAGTATTGGGCCTGGCTGGGGCTTGGGTGGGAGACTGCCTAGGAAGACCAGGGAGACTGCAAAGGCAGTTCCTGCTTTTGGGGATGCTTTTGGCTTCCTGCTCCCTTTCCACTTTCCCTGCTTGTTGCAACACTTCCCAACCATCCCCTCATTTTCTGGTTCCCCCTTTCCTGCCCACCTGTGGACCACCATGGCCCAGCACCTCCCCAGGGGCACCCGCTCCGGCAGCCCCTGGGCACCATAGAAGCCTGAAAGAGCCCCAGCCCAGAAGCTAAGCAGGGTCGGGCCTTGCTGGGGTTTGGATGGGGAGCCACCTTGGGAGACCGGGGGCTGGAGGCTTTTGGCTTCCCACTCCCTTCCTGTTTTCTCCCACTTCTCGCAATGCTTCCCAACTGCCCCCTCACTCTCTCTCCCTTTCCCACCCTCCTGCACCCTCTTTGCCACCGGGACCTCCCCGTAGGGGTTTGTCCCGGCAGTACCCAGGCACCATAGCAGCCTGAGGATGACCCAGCCTGGAAGCTAAGTGGGTCGGGCCTTGCTGGGTCTTGGAATGATGGACCACCTCGGGAGACCAAGGGCTGGAGGCTTTTGGTTTCCTGCTCCCTTCCCACTTTCCCCTGCTTGTTGCAACACTTCCCAACCAGCACCTGACTCTCTGACCCCCCTTTCCTGCTTGCCTGCACCCTTGCCTTGACCCAGAACCACCCCATGGGCATGCTTCTTCGTAGCCCCTGGGCACCATAGCAGCCTGAGGGTGCCCCAGGCTGGAAGCTAACCAAGGTCAGGCCTGGCTGGGGCTCTGATGGAGGACGGCCTAAGGAGAAGGGGCACTGGAGGATTTTGAGTTCCTACTCCACTTTCACTTTCCCCCTTATGATAAGGCTTCCCAACCGCCCCCTGAATGTATGACCCCATCTTTCCCGCTCGCCTGTGCCCCCTCCACAGTATGGGACCTCCCCGTGGAGGTCTGCCTTGGCAGCCCCCAGGCCCCATAGATAACTTAGGGCGCCACAGCCTGGATCTCAGAAGTGTGCCTGGCTGGGACTTGGGTGGAAGACTGCCTGGGGAGACCACAGGATGATGCTTTTGGCTTCCTGCTCCCTTCCCACTTTCCCTTGGTTGTCACAACACTTCCCAAACTTGCCCTTTCCCTCTGGACTCCACTTTCCCGCCCACCTGTGCCCCCACCACTGCCTGGGTACTCCCTGTGTGGGACTGCCCTGGCAGCCCCTGGCACCATAGCAGCCTAAGAGTGTCCCAACCCGGAAGCTAAGCAGGGTTGGTCCTTGCTGGGGCTTGGATGGGGGACTGCCTTTGGAGACCAGGGGCTGGAGGCTTTTGGCTTCCCTCTCCCTTCCCACTTTCTCCTGTTTGTCGCAACGCTTCCCAACTGCCTCCTAACTCTTTGCCTCTCTTTTTTTCCAGCTGTCTGAACCCCCGCAGGGGCCTTGTACATCCCCTTGGGGGTTTGTCCTGGTGCCATAGCAGCCTGAGGGTGCCCCAGCCCGCAAGTTGATCAGGGTCGGGACTGACAGGGGCTTGGATGGGGACCACCTGGGAGACCAAGGTCAGAAAGTTTTTGGCGTCCCGTTCCCTTCTCACTTTCTTTCAGTTGTCACAAGGCTTCCCAGCCCTCCTCTGACTCTAGCCCCTCCTTGTCGCCTGCCTGTGCCACCACCTAGGCCCAGTAACTCCCTATGTGGGTCTGTCCCCTCAGCCTTCAGGCGCCATAGCAGACTGAGGGCGATACAGCCAAAAACGTAAGCAGAGTCAGGCCTGGCTTGGGCTTGGATGGGGGACCACCTTAGGAGACTGGGAACTGAGGGCTTTTGGCTTTCCTCTCCCATCCCACTTCCCCCTACTTGTCACAAGGATTTCCAACCTCCCATTGACTCACTGGGCCCCCTTTTCCTGTCTGTTTGTGCCCCCGCTGTGGCCCAGGACCTCCCCTTGGGGGTCCTGCCCAGTAGCTCCCAGGTAACATAGCAGACTGAGAACGCCCAAGCCCAGAAGCTAAGTAGAGTCTGGTCACTCTGTGGCTTGGATTTGGAATCACTTGGGGCGAATGGAATCTGAAGGCTTTTGGATTCCCGCTCCCTTCCAACTTCCCCATGCTTGTAGCAATGCTTCCTAACCACCCTCTGACTCTCTGGCCACCCTTTTCCCACCAACACTTGCCTGCGCCCCTGCTGCGGCCTGGGATATTCCCATATGTGTCCGTCCCAGCAGTACCCGGGAGTCTTGAATGTGGCTTGGATGAAGGAGCACCCAAGGAGACCGAGTGCTGGAGGCTTTTTGCTTCCCACTCCTTTCCCACTTTTCCCCACTTGTCACAACACTTCCCAATAGCCCTCTCACTCTCTGGTTCCCATTTACTCACCCACCTGAGCCACTGCTATGGTCCAGGAACTCCCCTGAAGGGTCAGTCCTGGCTGCCCCGAGTGCCATAGCAGCCTGAGGGTGCCCCAGCCTAGAAGCTAAGCTGGGTCAAATCTGGCTGGGGCTTGGATGGGGAATCGCCTGGGGAGACTGGGGGCTAGAGGCTTTTGGCTTAGCACTCCCTTCTTACTTTCCTCTGCTTGTTGCAATGCTCTCCAATGCTGCTTGACTCTCTAGCCCCCCCATTTCCCTCCCGCTTGCACCCCTGCTGTGGCCCAATATCTCCCCCAGGGTTCCGTCCCAGCATCCCCTGGATGCTACAGCAGCCTGAGGGCACCCCAGCTTGGAAACTACTCAGAGTCAGGCTTGGCTGGGGCTTGAATGGGGGACCACCTGAGGAGATTGGGGACTGGAGGCTTTTGGCTTCCCACTCCCTTCTCGTTTTCCCCCACTTGTCGCAACACTTCCCAACTGCTCTCTGACTCTGGCCACCACTTTCCTGCGTGCCTGAACCTTCACCACAACCCACAGCCTCCCCATGGGGTCCATCATGGCAGCCCCCAGGCGCCATAGCAGCCTGAGGGTGTCCCAGCCCAGAAGCTAAGCGGGATCAGGCCTGGAAGGGGGACTAAATCGGGAGGCTGAGTGCTGGAAGCTTTTGGCTTCCCACTCCATTCCTGCTTTCCCCGCTTGTCCCAAGGCTTCCCAACCGCCCCCTGACTCTCTGGCCCCACTTTTCTGCTTACTTGCATCCCTGCCGCAGCTGAGACCTCACGGTGGGGGTCCATCCTGGCAGCATCTGGGTACCATAAGGAGGCTAAGGGCGCCCCAGCCCGGAAGCTAAACAGGGAGCTGAAGGCTTTTGGTTTCCTGCTCCCTTCCTGCTTTTTCCGCTAGTCTCAATGCTTCCCAACCACCACCTGATTCTCTGCCCCCCTTCCCACCTGCCTTTATGCCCCCTGCAGTCCGGGACCTCCCTGTGGGGGTTTGTCCTGGGAGTCAGCAGGCACCATGGCAGCCTGAGGATGCCCCAACCCAGAAGCTAAGCAGCGTAAGGCCTTGCTGGGTCTTGGATGGGGCACCACCTGGGGAGACCGGTGGCTGAAGGCTTTTGGCTTCCCGCCACCTTCCTACTTACCCCCACTTGTCCCAATGCTTCCCAACTGCACCCTGACTCTGGCGCGTTTTTCCTGCCTACCTGCACACCCACAGCAGCCGAAGACCTCTCCTTGGGGGTCCGCCCAGGCAGCCCCAGTTGCCACTGCAGCCTGAGGGAGTCCCAGCCCCGAAGCTAAGCAGGGACTCTCCTGGTGGTGGCTTGGATGGAGGACCACCTGGGGGGACTGGGTACTGGAGGCTTTTGGGTCCCCACTCCCTTCCTGCTTTCCCTCACTCATCACAACACTTCCCAACTACCCCCTTTCTCTCTGACCCCCCTTTCATACCCGACTGCACCCCACCATGGCCTGGTACCTTCATGTGGGGGTCTGTCTTGTCAACCCCTGGGTGCCATAGCCGCTGAGGGCACACCTGCCCAGAAACTAAGCAGAGTGGGGCCTTGTTTGGGCTTGGATGAAGGACAGTCACAGGGGACCAGGGGCTAGACATTTTTTGCTTGGAAAGGAATAGGAATAGGAATAGGAATAATAATAGGAAGCCAAAATCCTCCAGTCTTTGGTTTCCTCAAGTGGTCCACCATTGAAGTCCCAGCAAGGCCTGACCCTGCTTAGCTTTCAGGCATGGGTGCCCACATGCTGCTATGGCGCCTGGGGGCTATCAGGACGGAACCTCACCGGGAAGCCCCAGGATGCTTCGGGAGTGCAAGTGGGTGAGAAATAAGGGCCCAGAATGCCAGGAGGCAGTTAGGAAGCATTGCGACAAGCAGGAGAAATGGGAAGGGAGCAGGAAGCCAAAAACCTCCAGCCACCAGTCTCCCAAGGTGGTACCCCATCCAAGCCACAGTCAGACCCAACCCTGCTTAGCTCCTGAGCTGGAGCACCATCAGGCTGCCAAGGCACCTGGGGGCTGCTGGAATAAACCCCCATGGGGAAGTCCTGGGCCACACGGGGAAAGTGGGAAAGGGAGCGGGAAGCCAAAAGCTTCCAGTCCCTGATTATCCCAGGCAGTCCACCATCCAAGTGCCAGCCAGGCCCTACACTGCTTAGTTTCTGGGGTGGGGCGCTCTCAGGCTGCTATATGGTGCAAGGGCTGCCATGGCCGACTCTGATGGGGAGGTCCAGTGCCCTGGCAGGGGTGAAGACATGCAGGAAAAATGGAGCCAGAGAGTCAGGGGGTGGTTGGGAAGTGAAGCAACAAGCGGGGGAAAGTGGGAAGGGAGTGGAAAGCCAGATGCTTCCAGCTCCCAGTTTCCACAGATGGTCCCTTATCCAACCCCCAGCCAGGCGTGACTCTGTCTAACTTCCGGGCTGGGGCACCTTCAGGTTGCTATGGCGCCAGGGGCTGCCGAGGTGGGTCCCCAAGGGGAGATCCTGGACCGTGGCAGGGCTGTAGGTGGGCGGGAAAGAGGGAGACAGAGAGTCAGAGGGTGGTTGGGAAGCAGAGCAACAAGCGGGGAAAAGTGGGAAGGGAGAGAGAAGCCAAAAGCCTCCAGTCCCGGGTCTCCCTAGGTGGTCCACCATTCAAGCCCCCAGCTAGGCCTGACCACACTTAGCTTCTAGTCTGGTGCTCCCACAGGTGGCTATGGCAATGGAGGCTGCCAGGGCGGGCCCCAACAGGGAGTTTCTGGGTCGAGGCTGGGAAGCAGGCATGAAGAAAATGAGGAGGCAGAGAGTCGGGGGGCAGTTAGGAAGTGGGGCAAAAAGCACAGGAAGTGGGAAGGGAGCGTAAAGCCAAAGCCTCCAGTCCCCAGTCTCTGCAGGCAGTCCCCCATCCAATCCTCAGCCGGGAACAACCCTACTTAGCTTCTGGGCTCGGGTGCAATCAGGGTGCTCTACTGGGGCAGGCCCCCAAACGAAGGTCCCAGGCCGCGGTGGGGGTGCAGGTTTCTGAGAACATAAAAGCAAGAGAGCCATGGGGAGGTTAGGAAATGAGTCAACAAGCAGGAGAAAGAGGGAAGAAAGTGGAAAGCCAGAGGTCTGCCCATGTGATCCTCCATCCAAGCCCCAGCCAGGTCGGACCTTGCTCAACTTCCGGGCACAGGCAGCTTCAGGCAGCTACGGTGCCAAGAACTGCCCTGGCAGACCCCCATGGGACGTCCAGGGCCAAGGCGAGGGTGCAGGCCCATGGGCAAAGTGGAGCCAGAGAGTCAGGGGGGCAGTTGGGAAGCACAGCAACAAGTTGGAAAAAGTGGGACAACAGCAGGAAACCAAAATCGTCCAGCCCCTGGTCTCCCTAGGCAATCCCACATCCAAACCCTAGCCAGTACTGATCCTGCTTAGCTTTTGGGATGGAGGACCCTCAGGCTGCTACAGAATTGGCTGCTGCCCCAGTGGGTCCCCACGGTGAAGTCCTGGGTCACGGCATGGGTGCAGGCAGGTGGAAAAGGGGGAGCCAGAGAGTCAGGGGGCAGCTGGAAAGTGGGCCCACCAGCCGGGGAAGGCGTGAAGACAGTGGGAAGGAAAAAATCTCCAACTCCCGTTCTCCCTAAGAGGTCCACCATCCAAGCCACAGCCAGGCCCAACCCTGCTTGGCTTCTGGGCTCGGGCCCCATTAGACTGCTATGGTTCCAGAGGCTGCTGGGCCGACTCCCACAAGGAGGTCCCAAGACATGGCAGGGGCACAGGTGGGTGGCAAAGGAGGAGCCAGAGAGTGAGAAGGTGGTTCAGAGGTGGAGTGACAAGCAGGGGAAAGCGAGAAGGGAGCGGGGAGCCAAAAGCCTCCAGCCCTTGTCTCTCCAGGCAGTAACTTATGCAAGCCTCAGCCAGGCACAACCCTGCTTAGCTTCCAAGCAGAGGCACCCTCAGGATGCTATGGCGAAGGAGGTTGCCGGGGCAGACACCCACGGGGTGGTCTTAAGTTGCAGCGGGGGTACACTCGGGCAGGAAAAGAAGAGCTAGAGAGTCAGGGGTGGTTGGGATGTGGGGTGAAAAGCGAGGGAAAGAAGGAAGAGAGCAAGAAGCCTGCAATACTCCAGCCACTGGTATCCCCAGGTGGTCTCCCATCCTAGCCCCAGCCTGGCCTCACCCTTATTAGCTTCCTGGCTCGGGCAACCTCAAGCTGCTGTGGGGCCAGGGGCTGCCAAGGCAGGCCCCTACAGGAAGGTCTCAGGTCATGGCAGTCATAGGCGAGCGCAAAAGTGGGAGCCAGAGAGTCAGGGACCAATTGAAAAGCAGAGTCACAAGCGGGGGAAAGCAAAAACGGAGAGGGAAGCCAAAAACCTCCAACCCCCAGTCTCCCTAGGTAGTCCTCCATCCAAGCCCTGGCCAGGCCCGACACTGCTTAACTCACACACTGGGGCACCTTCAGGTGGCTATGGCTACAAGGGCTGCCATGGTGGACTCTGACAGGGATGTCCAGGCAGTAGAGGTGCAGGCAGGCAAGGAAAAGGGAGCCAGGGAGTCAGTGGGCAGTTGGGAAGTGGGGCGACAAGCACAGGAAAGTGATAAGGGAGAGGGAAGGCAAAAGCCTCCAGCCCCCAGTCTCTGCAGGTGGTCTCCCATCCAATCCCCAGCCAGGCCTGACCCTACTTAGCTTACAAGCTCAAAGGCAATCAGGCTGCTATGGCTCTGAGGGCTGCCGGGGCAGGCCCGCACAGGGAGGTCCCATGATGTGTCGGGGGTGCAGGTTGGTGGAAAAGTGAAAGCCAGAGACTCAGGGGGTGGTTGGGAAGCAGGACAACAAGAGGGAGAAAGCAGGAAGAGAGCAGAAAGCCAAAAGCCTCCAGGCCCCAGTCTCCCCATGCAGTCCCCCATCCAAGCCTCAAACAGGTTTGAACCTGCTTGACTTCTGGGCTCCAGAGCCCTCAGGCTGCTATGACGCCAAGGTCTGCCACGGCAGATCCCCACAAGAGGTCCAAGGCCGCAGCGGGGGTGCAAGCAGACAAGTAATATGGAGCCAGAGAGTCAGGGGGTGGTTGGGAAGCAAAGCGACAAGTGGGGGAAAGTGGGAAGGGAGTGGAAAGCCAAAATCCTCCAGCCACTGGTATTTCCAGGTGGTACCCCATCTAAGCCTCATTGAGGCCCAATCTGGCTTAGCTTCTGGGCTGAGAAGCCCAGGTTCTGTCACCAGGTGCTGTCGGGGTGAGTCCCCATGGCGAGGTCCCAAGCTGTGGTGGGGTGCAGGTGGGTGGGAAAGGGGGGACCAGAAAGGCAGGGACATTGGGAAGGGAGATGACACGTGAGAGAAAGTGGGAAAAAGTGGGAAGCCAAAAGCGTCCAGCCCCTGGTCTCCCTATGTGGCCCCCTATCCAAGCCCCATGCAGGCCCTACCCTGCTTAGCTTCCAAAGTCAGGCTTCCTGAGGCTGCTCTGGTGTCTGGTGCTGCAGGGGCCAACCCCTTCATGTAGGTCCCAAGCTGCAGCGGGTGGGGGCAAGTGGGTGGTAAATAGGAAGCCATGGAATCAGGGTGTGGTTGGAAAGCAGGGCAACAAGCAGGGTAAAGCGGGAAGGGAGCAAGAAGCCAAAACCCTCCCACCCCCAGTGTCCCCAGCCGGTCTTCCATCCAAGCCACAGTCACGCCCGACTCTGCTTAGCTTCAAGGCTCCAGTGCCCTCAAGCTCCTAGGGGGTGCTAGGGGCTGCTGGAGCAGGCTCCCACGGGGAGACACTGGGCCATGGTGGGAGTACAGGTGGAAGAGAAAGGGGGATCAAGAGAGTTAGGTGGCTGTGGGGAAGCACGGAGACAAGCTGGTCAAAGCGGGAAGGGAGGGGGAAGCCGACAGCCTCCAGTCCTTGGTCTCCCCTGATGGTCCCCCATCCAAGCCCCAGCCAAGCGTGACCCTTCTGAGCTTTCGGGTCAGGGCACCTTCAAGCTGCTGTGGCGTCAGGAGCTGCTGGGGCCAGCCTCCAAGTGGAGGTCCTCAGGCACAGCAGGGGTGCAGGGTGGTGGGAAAGGGGAAGCCAGAGAGTCAGGGTGTGGTTAAAAAGCAGGACGACAAGCGGAGGAATGCCAAAAGAAAGCATGAAACCAAAAGCCTCCATCCCTGGTCTCCTCAGATGGTCCCCCATCCAAGCCACAGCCAGATACGACCCTGCTTAGCTTCAGGGCTGGGGCGCCCTTAGCCTGCTATGGCACTGAGGACTGCTGACCCCACAAGGAGGTCCAGGGCCACAGCAGGGATGCAGGCAGTTGAGAAAGAAAGTCAAGGATTCAGGGGGTGGTTGGGAAGTGGGGCAACAAGTGAGGGGAAGCAGAAGGGAGCAAGAAACCAAAAGCCTGCAGCCACTGATGTCCGCAGGCAGTTCCCCATGCAAGCCCCAGCCAGACCTGGCCCTGCTTAGCTTCCTGGCTGGGTCGTCCTTAGGCTGCTATGGCTCCAGGAGCTGCCAGGGTGAACTGATATGGGGAAATACTAGGCAGTGGCCGGGGTGTAGGCAGGTGGGAAAGGGGAGCCAGAGAGTCAGTGGGTGCTTGGGAGGTGGGGCGACAAGTGGGGGAAACTGGGAAGGGAGAAGGAAGCCAAAAGCCTTCAGCCCCCATCTCCACAGGTGTTCCCCATCCAAGCCCCAGCCAGGCCCGACTTTTCTTAGCTTCAAGGCTCCAGTGCCCTCAGGCTGCTATGGCGTTGGGGGCTGCCAGAGCATGCTCCCATGAGGGGATAGTGGGCCGTGGCGGGGGTGCATGTAGGCAAGAAAGGGGGAGCAAGAGAGTCAGGGGGCAGTTGGGAAGTAGGGAGACAAGCTGGGGAAAGAAGGAAGGGAGCAGGAAGCCAAAAACCTCTAGTCCTTAGTCTCCCCAGATGGTCCCCCATCCAAGTCCAAGCCAGGTCTGACTGTGCTCAGCTCCCAGGTTGGGACACACTCAGGCTGTTATAGAACTGGGGATTGCCAGGGTTGACCCACAGGGGGAGGTCCAGGTCCACGGCATGGCCTCAGCCGGGTGGGAAAGGAAAATTCAGTGAGGTTGTGGTTGCAAAGCAGGGCGACAAGCAGAGGAAAGCATGATGGGAGCGGAAAGCCTAAAGTCTCCATCCCCTGGTCTCCCTAGGTGATTCCCTATTCAAACCTCAGCTAGGATGGACCCTGCTTCACTTCTGGGATGGGGTGCCCTCAGGCTGCTATGGCACCAGAGGCTGCTAGGGTGGGATCCCCCAGGGAAGTCCCTGGTCGCAGCCAGGCAGAGGTAGACAGGAAAGGTGGATCCAGAGAGTTGGAGCGGTTGGAAAGTGGGGTGACAAGCAAGGGAAAGCGGGAAGGGAGCAGGAACCAAAAGCCTCCAGCCCCCAATCTCCTGAAGCAGTATCCCATGCAAGCCCCAGCCAGACCTGACCCTGACTAGCTTCTGGCCTGGGGAGCCCTTAGGCTGCTATTGCACCAGGGCAGAGCCATATGGGGAAATACTAGGCCGTAGCTGGGGCTCATGCAGGCAGGATCAGAGGAGTCAGAGAGTCAGTGGGCAGTTGGGAAGCAGGGAGACAAGTGGAAAAAAGCAGGAAGGAAGTGGGAAGCCAAAAGCCTACAGTCCCTGGTCTCTCCTGGCCTTCCTTCATCCAAGCCCCAGCCAGGCTTGACCCTGCTTAACTTCAAGGCTCTGGTACCTTCAGGCTGCTATGGCTCCTAGTGCTGCCTGAGCCGGCTCCCATGGGGAGATCCCGGGCCACGGTGGGGGCTCAGGCTGGCAGGAAAGGGGGAGCCTAAGAGTCAGGAAGTGGTTGGGAGGCAGGGGGACAAAGGGGGAAAGTGGAAAGGGAGTGGGAAGCCAAAAGCATCCAACCCCCGATCTTTCCAACTGGTCTTTCATGAAAGCCCCAGTCTGGCACGACTCTGCTTAGCTTGTGGGCTGGGGCTCCTTCAGGCAGCTGTAGTGAAGGAGGCTGCCGGAGTGGCCCCCACAGAGAGGTCCTGGGCTGCAGCTGGGGAGCAGGTGTGCGGAAAAGGAAAAGCCAGGGCATCAGGGGTAGTTGGGAAGTGGGGCAGCAAGCGCGGGAAGTGGGAAGGGAGCATGAAGCCAAAAGAGTCCAGTCCCCAGTCTCCGCAGGTGGTCCCCTATCCAATCTCCAACCAGGCCCGACCTGACTTAACTTACGAACTCAGGTGCAATCAAGCAGGTATGGTGTTGAGGGCTGCCAGGGTGGGCCCCCATAGGCAGGTCCCGGGCTGCTGTGGGGGCGCAGATTGGCAGGAAAGTAAAAGCGAGAGAGTCAGGAGGCAGTTGGGAAGCAGGGCAGCAAATGGGAGAAAGCAGAAAGACAGCGGAAAGCCAAAAACTCTGGGCCCTAGTCTCCCCATGCGGTCCCCCATTCAAGTCCCATCCAGGTCTGAATCTGCTCAGATTCCAGGCACGGGCCCCCTCAGGCTGCTAGGACGCCAAGGACTGCTGTGAGGGATCCTGACACGAGGTCCAGTGCCACAGTGGGGGAGCAGGGGGGCAGGTAAAATGAAACCAGAGAATCAGGGAGTCGTTGGGAAGCGGAAGAACAAGGAGGGGAAAGTAGGAAGGGAAGGGAAAGCCAAAAGCCCCCATCCACTGGTATCTTCAGCCGGTCCCCCATCCAAGTTCCAGCCAGACCCAACCTGATTAGCTTCTGGGCCTGAGCACAATCAGGCTGCTATGGTGCTGGGTTGCTGGGGTGGGCCAGAATGGGAGGTCCTGTGCAGAGGTAGGGGCTCAGGCTGGTAAGAAATTGGAAGCCAGAGAGCCAGAGGGGGCAGAGCAACAAGCCGGGAAAAGTGGAAACGGAGCAGAAAGCCAAGAGCCAAAGGCCCGGTCTTTCCAGATGGTCCCCCATCCAAGCCCCAGCCAGGCTTGTTCCTGCTCACTTTGCAGGTAGGGTCGCCCTCAGACTGCTATGGCCCCAGGGGCTGCTGGGGCTGACCCCTACGGATAGGTCCTAATAGCGACAGGGCCACAGGTGGGTTTGAAAGTGGGAGCCAGGGAGTCAGGGAGCCGTTGGGAAACAGGGCAAAAAGGGGAAAAGCAGGAAGGAAGCAGGAAGCCAAAAGCCTCCAGTCGCAGCCTTTGCAGGCAGTGCCCCATGCAAGCCTCAGCCAGACCTGACCCTGCTTCGCTTTCAGGCTGGGGTGCCCTTAGGCTACTATGGCATCGGGGGCTGCCAGGGCGAACCAATACAGGGAAATGCCAAGCTGCAGCCAGGGTGCAGGTGGGTGGAAAAAGGGGAGCCAGAGTCAGTGGGCAGTTGGAAAGTTGGAAGACAAGTGGGGAAAACAAGGAAGGGAGCAGGAAGCCAAAAGCCTCCAGCCCCCTGTCTCCCTAGGTGTTCCCCATCCAAGCCCCAGCCAAGCCCAACCCTTCTGAGCTTTCAGGCCGGGGTGCCCTCACCCTGCTATGGCACCAGGGGCTGCTGGGGTGGGCCTCCAATGGAAGGTCCTTGGGCGTGGTGGGGGTTCAGTGTGGTGGGAAAGGGGAAGTGAGAGAGTCAGGGTGCGGTTGGAAAGCAGGGGGTGACAAGCAGGAGAATGCCAGAAGAAAGTGAGAAACCAAAAGTCTCCAATCCCCGGTCTCCCCGACGGTCCCCCATCCAAGCCACAGCCAGGCCTGACCTTGTTTAGCTTTAGGGCTGGGGCATCCTTAGACTGCAATGGCTCCAGGGGCTGCTGAGGCTGATTCCTACAAGGAGTACCCTGGCCATAGCAGGGGTGCAGGCTGGCCAGAAAGAGAAAGCCAGGAAGTGAGGGGTGATTGGAAAGTGGGGCAACATGCGGGGAAAAGCAAGAAGGGAGCAGGAAGCCAAAAGCCCCCAGCCCGCGGTCTCCCTAGGTGGTCCCACATCCAAGCCCCAAACAGGTCTGATCCCGCTTAGCTTCCGGTTTTGAACATGCTCAGGCTGTTATGGCACCGGGGGCTGCTAGGACGAACTCCCACAGGCAGGTCCGGGTTTGTGGCTTGGCCGCAGGTGGGTGGAAAAGGGAAATCCGGAGAGTCAGGTGGCGGTTGCGAAGCAGGGCGAAAAGTGAGGGAAAGCATGAAGGGAGCGGGAAGCCAAAAGCCTCAAGCCCCAGGTCTCCCAAGGTGATCCCCCATTCAAGCCTTAGCGAGGACCGACCTTGTTTCACTTTCGGGCTGGGGCACCCTCAGGCTGTTATGGCGCTGGGGACTGCCAGGGTGGGATCCCACGGGGAGGTCCTGGGTTTTAACAGAGTGGAGGCGGGTGGGAAAGATGGATCCAGAGAGTCAGAGGGAGATTGAGAATTAATACAACAAGCAGGAGAATGCGAAAAGGGAACCAGAAGCCAAAAGCCTACAGTCCCCGGTCTCCCCAGGTTGATCCCCATCCACACCCCAACCAGGCCCGATTCTGCTTATCTTCTGGGTTTCAGCGCCCTCAGGATGCTATGGCACAGGGGCCTGCCATGGGGAGCCCACATGGGGAGGTCCTGGGTCATGGCAGGGGCACCGGCAGGAGGGAAAGGGGGAGCCAGAGAATCAGGTGGCAGTTGAGAAGCGAAGCGACAAACGGGGGAAAGCAGAAAAGGAGAAGAATGCCAACAGCCTTCAGTCCCTGGTCTCTCTAGGCGGTCCCCCGCCGAAGCACCAGACAGGACCAACCCTGCTTAGCCTCAAGTCTGGAGCACCCTCAGCCTGTTAGGGGATCCAGGGCTTCCGGGGCAGACCCTCACCTGGATGTCCTGGGCTGTGGCAGGGGCACAAGGAAAGGGAAAGACAGAATGTCAGGGTGGGGTTGGGAAATGGGGCGACAACTGTGGGAAAGTGGGAAGGGATCGAAAAGCCAAAAGCCTTTAGCCCCCTGTCTCTCCAGGCAGTATCACATCTAAGCCCCTGCCCTAGGCCTGACTCTGCTTAGCTTCTGGGCTGGGGCACCCTTGGGCAACTATGGCACAGCGGGCTGCAGGGGAGATCCCAGGCCATGGCAAAGGCTCAGGCGGGAAGTGGGGGGCAGAGTCAGGTGGTGGTTGAAAAGTGGGACTACAAAGGAGGGAAAGCAGGAAAGGAGAGGAAAGCCAAAAGCCTTCAGTCCCTGGTCTCTCCAGGCAGTCCCCCACTGAAGCCCCAGCAAGGACTGACCCTGCTTAGCTTCCGGGATTGGGCATCCTCAGGCTACTATGGCACAAGGGGCTACCTGGACGTGCCCCCACAGGAAGGTCCCGGGTCGCAGCCAGGACGCAGGCAGTTGGTTAGGGGGAGTAAGAGAGTCAGGGGGCAGTTGGGAAGTGGAGCCACAAGTAGGGAAAAGCGGGAATTGAGAGCCTTCGGTTTTTCACTATTGGCCTCAATGTGCTCCTAAATGTTCCATTGTAGGTTCTACAAAGAGGGTTTTCTATTTGCTGAATTAAAACAAAGGTTTAACCTTGTGAAATAAGTTTACAGGTCACAAAGCAGTTTCAAAGGGAGCTTGTTTTTACTTATCATTGTAGAATATTAGTGGATTTTTTTCCTACAGGTCTATATAAGGTAAGAAATGCCTTTCGTAGATTCTACAAGAAGAATGTTTCCAACCTGTTGAATCAAAACAAAAGTTTAAATCTGTGAGATTAATCCACACTTCGCAAAGCATTTTCAAAGATAGCTTTTTTTTTAAAATTTCTATCACAAGATATATATATATTTTTTTCCTATAGGACTCAATGAGCTCAGAAATATCCCTTTAAAGATTCTACAAAAAGACTGTTTTCAACCTGTTGAATCAAACCAAAGGATTGAATCTAGGGAGATAAATTTACACCTCACAAAGCAGTTTCACAGAGAGCTTGTTTCTAGATTTTAAGGCAGGATATTAGGTTTTTCACTATAGTCCTCAGTGGACTCAGATATGTCCCTCTTTAGATTCTACAAAAACAGTTTTCAACCTCTCTAATCAAAACAAAAGTTTAATTTTTGAGATGAACCTACACATCACAAACCATTTTCACAGATAGCTTGTTTCTAGTTTTTATCATGGAATATTCAGTTTTCACTATAGGCCTTTATAGACTCAAAAATGTTTCTTTGTATATTCTACAAAAAAATGTGTTTCCAAGGTGTTGAATAAAAACATAGGTTTAACGCCATATGACGAATCCATCGATTGCAATGCATTTTCACAGAGAGCTTCTTTTTAGTTTGCATTGCCAGATATACTGTTTTTCACTATAAGCCTCCGTAAGCTGAGAAATATTCCTTCATATATTCTACAACAGTATTTTCAAACTGTTGAATCAAAACAAAGGTTGAAATCTGTGACACGAATTTACTCATTGTAAATCATTTTCACAGATAGATTGTTTATAGTTTTTATCACGGAATATTCAGTTTTTCCCAGTAGGCCTCAATGGGTTTAGAAATGGTCCATCGCAGATTCTACAAAAGCGGTGTTTATAATCTGTTGAACCAAAACACAGGTTCTGTTCCATGAGATGAATCCACACATCACACAGCATTCTCAAATGCAGCTTATTTTTAGTTTTTATCATGGGAAATTTAGTTTTACACTAAAGGCCACAATAGGCTAAGAAATGTCTTTTTGAAGACTCTACAAAAAGAGTGTTTCTAACCTTTTGAATGAAAACAAACCTTTAAGAATGTGAGATGAATCCACACATCACAAAGCATCTTCACAGACAGCTTTTTTCTTGTTTTTATTTCAGGACATATGGATCTTCTCTGAGGCCTCAATGGGCTCAGAAATGTCCCTTCACAGATTCTACAAAAAAAAAAAAAATGTTTTCAAACTGTTTAATCAAACAAAAGTTTACCTCGGTGAGATGATTCCACACATTGCAAAGCATTTTCACAGATAAACTGTTTTGAGTTTTTATCCTGAAATATTTGGTTTTTAATATAGACTTCCATGGGCTCAGAAATGTTCTTTCATAGATTCTCAAACAAACAAACAAACAACAAAAAAACATGAAGTGTTTATAGAGGCACCCAAGATGGCTTAATAGGAACAGCTCCAGCCTCTAGCTCCCAGCATGAGAGAAACAGAAGATGGGTGATTTCTGCATTTTCAACTGAGGTGCCGGGTTCATCTCACTGGGGCACATTGGACAGTTGGTGCTGGTCCACGGATGCAGCCTGACCAGTGAGAACCGAAGCAGGGCAAGGCCTTGCCTCACCTGGGAAGCACAAGGGAGAAGGGAATTCCTTCTCCTAGCCAAAGGAAAGTGAGACAAACAACACCTGGAAAATCGGCCTCTGCTGCTGATACCCAGGCAAACGGGGTCTGGAGTGGACCTCAAGCAAACTCCAACAGACTTGTAGCTGAGGGTCCTGACTTTTAGAAGGAAAACTAACAAACAGAAAGGATACCCACACCAAAACCCCATCAGTACATCACCATCATCAAAAACCAAAGGCAGATAAAACCACAAAGATGGGGAAAAAGCAGTGCAGAAAAACTGAAAATTCAAAAAATTAGAGCACATCAAAGGAATGCAGCTCATCACCAGCAATGGAAAAAAGCTGGACAGAGAATAACTTTGACAAGTTGAGAGAAGAAGGCTTCGGTCGATCAAACTTCTCAGAGCTAAAGGAGGAACTACGTAACCAACACAAAGAAACTAAAAACCTTGAAAAAAGATTTTACGAATGGCTAATTAGAATAATCAATATAAAGAAGTCCTTAAAAGAACTGATAGAGATGAAAACCATAACACGAGAACTACATGACAAATGCACAAGTTTCAGTAACCGACTCGATCAACTGGAAGAAAGAATATCAGAGATTGAAGATCAAATGAATGAAATGAAGCAAGAAGAGAAGTGTAGAGAAAAAAGAATAAAAAGAAATGAACAAAGCCTCCAAGAAATATGGGATTATGTGAAAAGATCAAATCTACATCTGATAGGTGTGCCTGAAAGTGACGATGAAAATGCAACCAAGTTGGAAAATATTCTGCAGTATATCATCCAGGAGAACTTCCCCAACCTAGCAAGGCAAGCCAACATTCAAATTCAGGAAATACAGAAAACGCCACAAAGATACTCCTTGAGAAGAGCAACTCCAAGACACATCATTGTCAGATTCACCAAAGTTGAAATGAAGGAAAAAATGTTAAGGGCAGTCAGAGAGAAAGGTCGGGTTACCCACAAAGGGAAGCCCATCAGACTAACAGAAGATCTCTTGTCAGAAACTCTACAAGCCAGAAGAGAGTGGGGGTCAACATTCAACAATCTTAAAGAAAAGAATTTTCAACCCAGAATTTCATATCCAGTCAAACTAAGATTCATAAGTGAAGGAGAAATAAAATCTTTCACAGAGAAGCAAATGTTTAGCGATTTTGTCACCACCAGGCCTGCCCTACAAGAGATCCTGAAGGAAGCACTAAACATGGAAAGGAACAACTGGTACCAGCTATTGCAAAAACATGCCAAAATGTAAAGACCATCAATGCTAGGAAGAAACTGCATCAACTAATGAGCAAAATAACCAGCTAATGTCATAATGACAGGATCAGGTTCACACATAACATATTAATCTTCAATGTAAATGGACAAAACGGTCCAATTAAAAGACACAGACTGGCAAACTGGATAAAGAATCAAGACCAATAAGTTTGCTGTATTCAGCAGACCCATCTAACATGCAGAGACACACATAGGCTCAAAATAGAGGGATGGAGGAAGATCTATCAAACAAATGGAAAACAAACAACAAAAAAAAGCAGGGGTTGCAATCCTAATCTCTGATAAAACAGACTTTAAACCATCAAACATCAAAAGAGACAAAGAAGGCCAATGGTAAAGGGATCAATTCATCAGGAAGAGCTAACTATCCTAATATATATATGCACCCAATACAGGAGAACCCAGATTGATAAAGCATGTCCTTAGAGACTTATAAGAGACTTAGACTCCTATACAATAATAATGGGAGACTTTAACACCCCACTGTCAACATTAGACAGATCAACAAGACAGAAAGTTAACAAGGATATCCAGGAGTTGAACTCAACTCTGCACCAAGCAGACCTAATAGACATGTACAGAACTCTCCACCCCAAATCAACAGAATATACATTCTTCTCAGCACCACATCATACTTATCCAAAATTGACCACATAATTGGAAGTAAAGCACTCCTCAGCAAATGTACAAGAACAGAAATTATAACAAACTGTCTCTCAGACCACAGTGCAATCAAACTAGAACTCAGGACTAAGAAACTCAATCAAAACCGCTTAACTACATGGAAACTGAACAACCTGCTCCTGAATGACTTCTGGGTACATAACAAAATGAAGGCAGAAATAAACATGTTCTTTGAAACCAATGAGAAAAAAAGATACAACATACCAGAATCTCTGAGACACATTTAAAGCCGTGTGTAGAGGGAAATATTTAGCACTAAATGCCCACAAGAGAAAGCAGGAAAGATCTAAAATTGACATGCTAACATCGCAATTAAAAGAACTAGAGAAGCAAGAGCAAACACATTCAAAAGCTAGCAGAAGGCAAGAAATAACTAAGATCAGAGCAGAACTGAAGGAGATAGAAACACAAAAAACCCTCCAAAAATCAATGAATCCAGGATCTGTTTTTTTGAAAAGATCAACAAAATTGATAGACTACTAGGAAGCCTAATAAAGAAGAAAAGAGAAGAATCAAATAGACACAATAAAAAATGATAATGGGGATGTCACCATCGACCCCACAGAAATACAAACTACCATCAGAGAATACTGTAAACATGTCTATGCAAATAAACTAGAAAACCTAGAAGAAATGGATAATTTTCTGGACACTTACACTCTCCCAAGACTAAACCAGGAAGAAGTTGAATCCCTGAATTGACCAATATCAGGCTCTGAAATTGAGGCAATAATTAATAGCCTACCAACCAAAAAAAGTCCAGGACCAGATGGATTCACAGCTGAATTCTAATAGAGGTACAAGGAGGAGCTGGTATCATTCCTTCTGAAACTATTCCAATCAATAGAAAAAGAGAGTATCCTCCCTAACTCATTTTATGAGGCCAACATCATCCTGATACCAAAGCCTGGCAGAGACACAACAAAAAGAGAGAATTTTAGACCACTATCCATGACGAACATCGATGCAAATATCCTCAATAAAATACTGGGAAACCGAATCCAGCAGCACATCAAAAAGCTTATCCACCATGATCAAGTGGGCTTCATCCCTGAGGTGCAAGGGCGGTTCAACATACACAAATCGATAAACGTAATCCAGCATATAAGCAGAACCAAAGACAAAAACCACATGATTATCTCAATAGATACAGAAAAGGCCTTTGACAAAATTCAACAGCCCTTCATGCTAAAAATGCTCAATAAATTTGGTATCGATGGAACGTATATCAAAATAATAAGAGCTACTTATGACAAACCCACAGCCAATATCATACTGAATGGGCAAAAACTGGAAGCATTCCCTTTGAAAACTGGCACAAGACAGTGATGCCCTCTCTCACCACTCCTATTCAACATAGTGTTGGAAGTTCTGGCTAGGGCAATCAGGCAAGAGAAAGAAATCAAGGGTATTCAGTTAGGAAAAGAAGAAGTTAAATTGTCCCTGTTTGCAGATGACATGATTGTATATTTAGAAAACCCCATTGTCTCAGCCCCAAATCTCCTTAAGCTGATAAGAAACTTCAGCAAAGTCTCAGGATACAAAATTAATGTGCAAAAATCACAAGCATTCTTATACACCAGTAACAGACAAACAGAGAGCCAAATCATGAATGAACTCCCATTCACAATAGCTTCAAAGAGAATGAAATACCTAGGAATCCAACTTACAAGGGATGTAAAGGACCTCTTCAAGGAGAACTACAAACCACTGATCGGTGAAATAAAAGAGGACACAAACAAGTGGAAGAACATACCATGCTCATGGATAGGAAGAATCAATACTGTGAAAATGGTCATACTGCCCAAGGTAATTTATAGATTCAATGCCATCCCCATTAAGCTACCAATGACTTTGTTCACAGAATTGGAAAAAACTGCTTTAACGTTCATATGGAACCAAAAAAGACCCCGCATTGACAAGAGAATCCTAAGCCAAAGGAACAAAGCTGGAGACATCACACTACTTGACTTCAAACTATACTACAAGGCTACAGTAACCAAAACCACATGGTACTGGTACCAAAACAGAGATATAGACTAATGGAACAGAACAGAGCCCTCAGAAATAATACCACACATCTACAGCCATCTGATCTTTGACAAACCTCAGAAAAACAAGAAATGGGAAAAGGATTCCCTATTTATTTATTTATTTATTTATTTATTTATTTATTTTATTTATTTTTTTTTTGAGACGGAGTTTCGCTCTGTCTCCCAGGCTGGAGTGCAGTGGCCGGATCTCAGCTCACTACAAGCTCCGCCTCCTGGGTTCACGCCATTCTCCTGCCTCAGCCTCCCGAGTAGCTGGGACTACAGGCGCCCGCCACCTCGCCCGGCTAATTTTTTGTATTTTTTAGTAGAGACGGGGTTTCACCGTGTTAGCCAGCATGGTCTCGATCTCCTGACCTCGTGATCCACCCATCTCGGCCTCCCAAAGTGCTGGGATTACAGGCTTGAGCCACCATGCCCGGCCGGATTCCCTATTTAATAAATGGTGCTGTGAAAATTGGCTAGCCATAAGTAGAAAACTGAAACTGGATCCTTCCTTACTCCTTATACAAAAACTAATTCAAGATGGATCAGAGACTTAAATGTTAGACCTAAAACCCTAAAAACTCTAGAAGAAAACCTTGGTAATACCATTCAGGACATAGACATGGGCAAGGACTTCATGTCTAAAACACCAAAAGCAATGGCAACAAAAGCCAAAATTGACAAATGGGATCTAATTAAACTGAAGAGCTTCTGCACAGCAAAGGAAACTACCATCAGAATAAACAGGCAACCTACAGAATGAGAGAAAATTTTTACAATCTACTCATCTGACAAAGGGCTAATATCCAGAACCTACAAAGAACCCAATCAAATTTACAAGAAAAAAGCAAACAACTCCATCAAAAAGTGGGCCAAACGATATGAACAGTCACTTCTCAAAAGAAGACATTCATACCGCCAATGGACACATGAAAAAATGTGCATCATCACTCGCCATCAGAGAAATGCAAATCAAAACCACAATGAGATACCATCTCACACCAGTTAGAATGGCAATCATTAAAAAATCAGAAAACAACAGGTGCTGGAGAGGATGTGGAGAAATAGGAACACTTTTACACTGTTGGTGGGACTGTAAACTAGTTCAACCATTGTGGAAAAGAGTGTGGCAATTCCTTAAGGATCTAGAACTAGAAATACCATTTGACCCAACCATCTCATTACTGGGGATATACCCAAAGGATTATAAGTCATGTTGCTATGAAGATACATGCACACGTATGTTTATTGCGGCACTATCCACAATAGCAAAGACTTGGACCCAACCCAAATGCCCATCAGTGACAGATTGGATTAAGAAAATGTGGCACAGATACATGATGGAATACTATGCAGCCATAAGAAAGGATGAGTTTGTGTCCTTTGTAGGGACATGGATGCAGCTGAAAACCATCATTCTCAGCAAACTATTGCAAGAACGGAAAACCAAATACCGCATGTTTCACTCATAGGTGGGAATTGAATAATAAGATCACTTGGACACAAGAAGGGGAACATCACATGCTGGGTCCTATTGTGGGAGTGTTTAGTGGGGAGGGATAGCATTAGGAGATATACCTAATGTAAATGACGAGTTAATGGGTGCAGCACACCAACATGGCACATGTATACATATGTAACAAACCTGCACATTGTGAACATGTACCCTAGAACTTAAAGTATAATAATAAAAAGAAAAGAATGCTTTTCCTTACATAGCATTTATACCCTACTAATTTTGAAATAAATTTATTGCATCTCTCTTTGTCAAAAAAAAAAAAAGTGTTTAGAACCTGTAGAATCAAAACAAAGATTTAATTTTTTGAGGTGAATCCACACATTGCAAAGTATTTTAACAAATACTTTGCTTCTAGTTTTTATTGTTGGATATTCTGATTTTCATTACAGGCCTCAATAGGCTCATAAATGTTTCTTCATGGATTCTCTTTAAAAAAGTATTTTCAACCTGTTGAAACAAAACAAATGTTTAACTCTGTGAGATGAATCCCCACGTCACCAAGCGTTTGCACAGATAGCTTGTTTCTACTTTTTATTGCAGAATATTTGATTTTTTGCTACAGGCCCCAGTGGTCTCAGAAATGTTCCTTCATAGACTCTTCACAAAGAGTGTTTCCAACATGATGAATCAAAAAAAAAAAAAAAAAAAAGGAAGAAACTTTTAACACTGTGAAATGAATCCCCACATCACAAAGCATTTTAACAGATAGATTATTTTCTACTTTTTATGGCAAACTATTTAGTTTTTCACTGTAGGCCTCATTGGGCTGAGAAATGTTTTCATAGATTCTACAAAAAGAGTGTTTCAAACTTGTGGAACGAGAACAAAAGATTAACTCTCTGAGATGAATCCACTCATCACAAAGCATTTTAACAGGTACCTTTTTCTAGTTGTTATCATGGGATAGTTGGTTTCTTACTACATGCCTCAATTAACTCAGAAATATTGTTTTGTAGATTCTACAATAAGAGTGTTTTCAGTCTGCTGAATCAAAGCAAAGGTTTGGAACAAGTGTGGTGACTGAAGCCTGTAATCCCAGCACTTTGGGAAACTGAGGTCAGTGGTCACCTGATGTCAGAAGTTCGAGACCAGCCTACCCAACATGGCAAAACCCCATCTCTTCTAAAAATATTAAAAATTAGTAGAGCATGGTGACAGGTGCCTGTAATCACAGCAACTCACGAGGTTAAGGTAAAAGAATTTCTTGGACCCAGGAGGCAAAGTTTACAGTAAACGGAGATCATGTAACTGCTCACCAGACTGGGTGACAAAAATGAAAATTCATCTCAAAACAAACACAAGAACAAAGAAATAACCAATGGTTTAACTCTGGGAGAAACATCCAAAATTGCAACACATTTTAACAGATATCATGCTTCTAGTTTTTAAGATGTGGTATTCTGTTTTGCACTATAGTCCTCAATGGGCTCAGAAATGTATTTTCCTAGATTCTACAGAAAGACTGTTTCCAATCTGCTGAATGGAAACAAAGTTTTAACTTGGTGAGATGAGTCTACACATCACAAAGCATTTTCACAGATAGTTTGTTTCTAGTTTTCTCATGAAATATTTGTTTTTTTACTAAAAGCTTCAATGGCTTCAGAAATGTCCCTTGTAGATTCTATGAGAAGAGTGTTTAGAACCCATTGAATCAAAACAAAAGTTTAACTTAGTGAGACTAATCCACGCATCGCAAAACATTTTTACAGGTAGCCTTTTTTTTTTTTTTTTTAAGATTACATCACAAGATATTCACGTTTTCACTATAGACTTCAATTGGCTCCTAAATGTTTCTTCATGGATTCTACAACAAGAGTGTTTTCAACCTCCTGAATTAAAGCAAATGTTTAAATCTGTGAGATGAATCCACACAATGCAAAGCATTTTCATAGCGAACTTGTTACTAGTTTTTATAGTGGGGTGTTCAATTTTACTCTGTAAATGTCAATGGACTCAGAAATGTATTTTCATAGATTCTACAAATAGAGCGTTTCCAACCTGCTGAATAAAAACCCAGGTTTAACACTGTGAGTTTAATCCACACATCATAAAGTACTTTTACAGAGAGCTTGCTTGTAGTTTTCACCATGAGATACTCACTATTTCATGCTAGTCCTCAATGGGCTCAGAAATGTTACTTCGTAGATTCCACAAAAAGAGTATTTCCAACCTGTTGAATCAAAAAGTGGGTTAACTTTGTGAGATAAATCCTCACATCACAACGCATTTTCACCTATACCAAGTTTCTACATTTTATAGCTGGATATTTCATTTTTCACTATAGGCCTCTAAGGGCTCAGAAATGTGCCCTCGTAGATTCTACAAAAAAGAGTGTTTCAAACCAGCTTTAAAAAGCACAGATTTATCTCTGTAAGGTGAATCCACGTATCATAAAGCATTTTCACAGACAGCTTTCTTTCAGTTTTCATCGTGGGACATTTAGTTTTTCACTACAGTCCTCAATGGGCTCAGAAATGTCCCTTCATAGATTCCACAAAAAGAGTGTTTCCAACTTGTTGAATTAGAAAAAAATTAACTCTGTGAGATATATACACATTTCACAAAGAATTTTCACATACACATTGATTCTACTTTTTTATAGTGAGATATTCAGTTTTTCACTATATGTCTCAATGGACTCAGAAATGTCCCTTCAGAGATTATACATAAACAGTGTTTCCAACCTGTTTAATCAAGACAAAGTTTTAACTCTGTGAGATGAATCCACACACCACAACGAATTTTCACAGAGAGCTTGTTTCTAGTTTTTATCGAGGGGTATTTTGTTTTTCACTATAGGTCTAAATTGGTTCAGAAATATCCTTCATAAATTCTAGGAAACGAGTGCTTCCAATATGTTTAATAAAAATGAAGGTAAAACTCGGTGAGATAAATCTACACATCTGAAAGCATTTTCACAGATAGGTTGTTTCTAGTTTTTATGATGTGATATTAAATATTTTACTGTAAAACTCAATGATCTCAGAAATGTTCCTTCGTAGATTGTATAAAAAGCATGGTTCCAACCTGTTGAAGAATAAAAAAAGGTTTAAATCTGTAAGATAAATCCACACATTCCAAAGCGTGTTCACAGATAGCTTGTTTCTAGTTTTAATCACAGGATATTCTGTTCACTGCAGGTCCCATTGGGCTAAAAAAATGTCCATTTGTACATTCTAAGAAAACAGTATTTCTAACGTGCTAAATCAAAACAATGGTTTAACTCTGTGAGGTGAATTCACACATTGGTAAGCATATTGATGTACAGCTTCTTTCTTGCTTACATTGTGGGATATTTGGTTTTTCACTATAAGCCTCAATGGGCTCAGAAATTTCCCATTGTAAATTCTTCAGAAAGAGTGTTTCCAACTTGGTGAATCAAAACACAGTTTCTATTCAGTGAGATAAATCCACACATCAGAAAGTATTTGCACACATAACTTTTTTCTTGTTTTTATCACAGGATATTTGTTTTTTCACTACAGGACTCAATATGCCCAGAAATGTCACTTCGCATATGGAAAACAACAACAACAACAACAAAAACCAACAGTGTTTCCAGCCTGGTGAATAAAAACCACAGTTTAATTCTGAATAATGAATTTACACATTACAAAGCCTTTGGACAGATTGTTTGTTTCTAGTTTTCATCATGAAGTATCTTCTTTTTCACTATTTGCCTCAATAGGCTCAGAAATATCTTTTGGAAAATGTTACAAAAATTGTTTCCAACCAGTTGAATCGAAACAAAGGTTTAATCTGCGAGATGAAACCACGAACAATGCATTTTCACAAACAACTTCTTTCTAGTTTTCATCACGGGGTATTCTTTTGTTATTATTATACTCAATGGGCTTAAAAATTTCTTTTTGTAGATTCTACAAAATGAGTGTCACCTACTTGTTGCATGAAGAAAATAGTTTAACCTTGTGAGATAAATCCACACATTCGAAAGCATTTTCACACATAGATTCTTTCTAGATTTTAGAGTGGGATATTCGATTTTTCACTATGTGCGTCAATGAGCTCAGAAATGTCCCTTTGTAGATTTTACAAAAAGAATGTCTCCCACCTGGTGAATCAAAACACATATCCCATTCAGTGAGATGAATCCACACATCACATAGCATTTATGCAGATATTTTGTTTCTAGTTTTTATCATGGGAAATTCTGTTTTTCACTATTGCCTTCATGATCTCAGAAACGTATTTTCATAGATGTTACAACAACAGTTTTTCCAACCTGTTCAATCAAAAGAATATTTAAACTCTGTGAGATGAGTCCATACATGGCCAATCATTTTCACAGATAACCTGTGTCTAGTTTTTGTTGCAATGTTTTTCATTTTTCACTATAGCCCTCAAAGGGATCAGAAATTCTTCTTTGTAGATACTACAAAAGAAGTGTTTCTAGCTTGTTGAATCAAAAAGCAGGTTTTACTCTGTGAGATGAATCCACACATTACATGGAATCTTCACAGATAGCTTCTTTCTAGTTTTTATCACAGGACATTTAGTTTTTGAGTACAGGCCTCAATGGGCTCAGAAATATTTGATCATAGATTGTATTAAAAAAAAGTGTTTCCAACCTGCTGAATCAAAAGACAAGTTTAACCCTTTGAGAATAAACTACACACCCCAAAGCATTTACACAAACAACTTATTTCTAGTTTTTATCATGGAATATTCCATTTTTTATAGGCCTCAATTGGTTAACAAATGTCTCATAGTAACTTCTACAACACGAGTGTTTCCTACTTGTTGAATGAAAAAACCTGTTAACCTTTGTCAGATGAATCCACACATTGCAAAGCATTTTCACTGATAGCTTGTTTCCAGCTTGTATTGTTTTATATTTGGATTCCTCTATAGATTTCAATGTCTAAAAAATGTCCCTTTATAGATAATACAGAAAGAGTGGTTCCAGCCTGATGAATCAAAACTCAGGTTCCATTCAGTGAGATAAATCCACACATCAGAAAGCATTTTTACAGGTAGCTTGATCCTAGTTTTCATCATGGGATATTCTGTTTTTATACTATTGGGCTCAGTAAGCTCAGAGATATCCTCTCGTAGATTCTACAAAAAGAGGTTCCAATGTGCTGTATCAAAATATAGGTTTAACTCTGTGAGATGAACCCATACATCATAAAGTATTTTCACAGATAGTTTGTCTTTAGTTTTCACCATGGGATATTCTGTTTTTACACTATAGCTGTAATAGGCTCATAAATGTCCACTTGTAGACTCTACAAATAAAATTTTTCCAACCAACTGAATAAAAACACAGAGCTAACTTTCTGAGATAAACCCACACATCACAAAGCATTTTCAAAAATAGCTTGGTTCTAGTATTCATCACAGGATATTTGTTTTTTCAATATAGTTGACTATTGGCTCAGAAATGTTGCTTTGTATATTGTATAAGAATAGTGTTTCCAACCTGTTGAATCAAAACAAAGATTTAACTCTTTGAGATGAATCTACAAATAGCAAAGCATTTTCTAGGATCACTTGTTTTTAGTTTTTATCATGGGATATTTGGTTTTTCACTATAGGCCTCAATAGGCTCAGAAACGTTTCTTCATAGATTCTACAAAAAGTGTCTTTTTAACCTATCGAATCAAAACAAAGATCTAACTTTGTGAGCTGAATCCACACATCACAAAGAATTTTCACAGACACCTTGTTTCTAGTTTTTATCATGGAATATTCTATTGTTCACTATAGGCCTCAATGGGGTCAGAAAAGTCACTACACACATTCTACAAAAAGAGGTTTGCCAACATGCTGAATAAAAACAAAAAGTTTAACACTGTGAGCTAAATCTACACATTGCAAAGCATTTTCACAGATAGCTTGTTTCTGTTACTTTTGCAGGATATTCAATTTTTTACTATAGGCTTCATGTGGCTCAGAAACATCTTTTTGTAGATACCTCAAAAAAGTGTTGTCAACCTGCTGAATCAAAACAAAGTTTTAACTCGGTGAGATGAACTTCACAAAGCATTATCACAGAAAGCTTGTTTCCAGTTTTAATCATGATGTATTTGGTTTTTCATTATAGTCCTTAATATACTCAAAAATGTCCCTTCATAGATTCTACAAAAAAAGTGTTTTCAAGCTGCTAAACTAAGAAAACTTTTAACTCTGTGAGATAAATCCACACATTGCAAAAGCATTTTCACAAATAGCTTGTTTCTAATTTTAATTGCAAGATATTCCATTTTTCACCATAGGCTCTTATAATCTCAGGAATTTCCCTTTGTAGATTCTATAAAAAAGTACTACCAACTTGTTGAATCAAAACAAAAGTTTAACTCTTTGAGTTGACTCCACACATCACAAAGCATTTTCACAGATAGCTTGTTTCTAGATTTTATCATGAAATATTCAGTTTTTCATTATGTGCCTCAATGGACTCAGAAATGTTCCTTTGTAGATTCTACAAAAATAGTGTTTCTAACCTGTTGAATCTAAACAAAGGTTTTACTTTCTTCAATAAATCCATTCATCACAAAGTATTTTCATTAATAACTTGTTTCCAATTTTTATCACAGGATATTCAGTTTTTCACTATAGGCCTCAATAGGCTCAGAAATATTTCTCTGTAGATTTTCCAAAAACGTGTTTCCAACCTGCTAAATCAAAACAAAAGTTTAATTCTTTGAGATGAATCTACACATCAAAAAGCATTTATACAGATAGCTTATTTCTATTTTATATCACGAAATACTCAGTTTTACCTATAGGCCACAATGGGCTTAGAAATGTCTCGTCATAGTTTCTACAAAACGAGTGTTTTCTACTTGTTGAAAAAAAAAAAAAAGCTTTACTTTGTGAGATAAATTTACACACCACAAAGTATTTTCACAGATAGCTTCCTTCTAGTTTTTATCTGGGAATATTCAGTTTTTCATTATACACCTCGTATACACCTCGTAAATTCTAAAAAAGTAGTTTTTCCAACCTGCTGAAACAAAACACAGAGTTAACTCTGTGAGATAATTCCACACATCACAAAGCATTTTGACAGATGGCTTGCTACTAGTTTTTATCACAGGATTTTCAGTTTTTCAATATAGTCTTCAATGTACTCAGAAATGTTTCTTCATGGATTCTACAAAAAGAGTGTTTCCAACCTGTTGAATCAAAACAAAGGTTTATTTCTCTGAGATGAATCCACACATTGCAAAGCATTTTCTCAGATAGCTTCTTTTTAGTTTTTATTGTAGGATATTTGGCGTTTCACTGTAGGCTTCAATGAGCTCAAAAATGTTTCTTTGTAGATTCTACAAAAAGAGTGTTTTTAACGTGTTTATTCAAAGCAAAGGTTTTACTCTGTGAGATGAATCCATACATTGAAAAATATTTTCACAGATATCTTATTTCTAGTTTTTATCATGGGATATTCATTTTTTATAGGCCTCAATGGGCTTACAAGTGTCTCTTCATAGATTCTACAAAATGAGTGCTTTCTAATTATTAAATGAAGAAAAGTTTTAACTTCCTGAGATGAATTCACTCATCACAAACCATTTTCACAGATAGCTTGTTTTCAGTTTTTTTCGTGGTATATTTGATTTTCCCTATAGACATCAATGGTCTGAAAAATATCCCTTCTTAGATTATACAGATAGAGTGTTTCCAGTCTGGTGAATCAAAACTCACTTTCCATTCAGTGAGATAAATCTACTCATCAGAAAGAATTTTCACAAATAGCTCATTACTCACTTTCATCATGGGATATTCTGGTTTTTACTATAAGGGTTCAGTGGGTTCAGAAATATTCTCTCATGGATTCTACAAAAAGAGTGTTTCCAACGTGCTGTATTAAAACACACACTTAATTCTGTGAGATAAATCCACACCTCACAAAGCATTTTCACAGATAGTTTGTTTCTAGTTTTCATTGTGAGGTATTAGGTTTTTTTAATATAATCCTCTATGGGCTCAGAAATATTTCTTCATAGCTTCTACAAAAGCAGTGTTTTCAACCTGCTGTATCAAAACAAAAATTTTACTCTGAGATGAATATACACATCACAAAGCACTATCACAGATAGCTTGTTTCTAGTTTTTATCATGAGATATTCTGTTTTTACTATAGGCCTCAATTGACTCAAAACTATCTCTTCGTATATTCTACAAGAAGATCTTTTAAAACCTGCTGAATCAAAAGAAGATTTAACTCTATGAGATTAAGTCACACATAGCAAAGCATTTTCAGAGATAGCTTTATTGTATTTTTCATCAGGGGTTATTTGGTATTTCACTCTGGGCCTCAATGGGCTCAGAAATTTCCCTTTGTAGATTCTACAAAAAAGTGCTTTTAACCTTCTGAAGAAAAGCAAACGTTTAACTCTGTGAGATGATTTCAAACATCTCAAAGCATTTTCTCAGAATTCCTTGTTTTTAATTTTTAGCACAGGATATTCGGTTGTTCACTATAGGCCTCAACAGGCTCAGAAACATAACTACGTAGATTCTACAAAGAGAGTGTTTTAAACCTGCTGAATCAAAGCAAAGGCTTAACTCTGTGAGATGAATTTAGACTTCACAAAGAATTTTCACAGGTAACTTGCTCCTACTTTTTTTTGTAGGATATTCGGTTTTTCACTGTAGTCGTCTATAAACTAAAAAATGTCCCTTCATAGATTTTCTTTAAAAAAAGTATTTTTAACATGCTAAGTCAAAAAAGAGGTTTAAGCCTTTAAGATAAATCCACATATCATAAAGCATTTTCACAAATAGCTTATTTCTAGTTTTTATTCTGAGATATTCTGTGTTTTGCTATGGATTTCAATGGGCTCAGGGGTGTCCCTTCATAGATTGTAAAAAAAAAAAAAAAAAGAAAAAGAAAAAGAAAAGAAAGAAAGAAAATTCCAACTTGCTGAATCAAAAATGAAGGTTTAACTTTGTGAAATGACTCCACACATTGCAAAGCATTTTCACAGATAGCATGTTTCCAGGTTTTATCATGAGGTATTCATTTTTCGTTATAGTCCTCAATGGGCACAGAAATGTCCCATTATAGATTCTACAAAAAAAGAGTGTTTCCAATCTGCTGAATCAAAAGAAAGGTTTTACTCTGTGAAATGAATTCATACATCATAAAATATTTCACAGAGAGGATGTTTCTAAGTTTTATCACAGGATATTCATTTTTTTCATTATAGGCCTCAATGGCCTCGGAAATATTTGTTCATGGATTCTCCACAAAAAAAAAAAAAAAAAAAAAAGTGTTTTCTACCTGCTGAATCAAAACAAAAGTTTAACTCTGTGAGATGAATCTACAGATCCCAAAGCATTTACCCTAATAGCTTATTTCTAGTTTTTATCATGGGATATTCACTTTGTATAGGCCTTAATGAGCTTAGAAATGTCTCTTCATTGATTCTAAACAATGAGCGTTTCCTACTTGTTGAATAAAAATATAGGTTTTAACTTTCTGAGATGAATCCACACATTGCAAAGCATTTTCACAGGTAACTTGTTTTCAGTTTTTATTGTTGTATATTTGATTTTTTTCTATAGGCCTCAATGGTCTAAAAAATATCCCTTTGTAGATTATACAAAAAGATTGTTTTCAGCCTGGTGAATCGAAACTCAGGTTTTACTCAGTGAGATAAATTCACACATCAGAAATCATTTTCACACATAACTTGGTCCTAATTTCCATCATGGATATTCTGTTTTTTAATACAGGGCTCAATGGGCTCAGAAATATCCCATCGTGGATTCTACAAAAAGAATGTTTCCAACTTACTGTATCAAAATACAAGTTTAACTCTGTGAGATGAATCCGTATATTGCAAAACATTTTTACAGATAGTTTGTTTCTTGTTTTTATTGTGGAATATTTGGTTTTCCACTATAGGCCTCAATGGGTTCAGGAATGTCTGCTCGTAGATGCTACAAAAAGAGTCTTTTAAACCTGATAAATCAAAACAATGACTTAACTCTGGAAAGTGAATCCACACATTGCAAAGAAATTTCTCAGCCAGGCTCATTCTTTTTTTTTTTTTTTTTTTAATCTCGGCATATTTGGTTTTTCACTATAGACCTCAATGGGCTCAGAAATATCACTTCACAGATTCTTAAAAAATGTGTGTTCAACCTGGTGAATCAAGACAGAGTTCCATCCATTGAGATGAATCCATACATCACAAAGAATTTTTAGAGAAAGCCTGTTTCTACTTTTCGTAGATTTTACAAAAACAGTGTTTCCCACGTGGTAAATCAAAACACAGGTTCCATTCGGTGAGATGAATTCACACATCAGAAAGCATTTTCACAGAAAGCTTATTTCTAGTTCTTTTAGCAAGATATTCAATCCTTCACCATAGGCCTTGATGGGCTCAAATATGTTCCCTCGTAGATTCAACAAAAGCAGTGTTTTCAACCTGGTAAATCAAAACCCATGTTCCATCCATGAGTCCACATATGATAAAGCGTATTATTAGATATCTTGTTTGTAGTCGTTATTGCCAGATATTTGGTTTTTCACTATAGGCCTTCATGTCCTCAGAAATGTCCCTTTGTAGATTCTGCAAAGAGGTGTTTCCAAACTTTTGAAAATAAACAAATGCTTAACTTTGTGAAATAAATCCCCAAATAGGAATTTTCACAGACAGCTTGTTTCTCATTTTTACTGAGGAAAATTAAGTTTTTCACTATAGGCCTCAATGGGCTCTGAAATGTCTTTTTGTAGACTACACAAAAAGCGTCTTTTCAACCTGGTGAATCAAAACACAGATTCCATTCAGTGAGATAAATCCACACTTCAGAAAATATTTTCACAGAGTGCTTCTTCCTAGTTTTTATCCCAGGACATTTGTTTTTTCACTATTGGCCACAATGGGTTCAGAAATGTCTCTTTGTAGATTCTATGAAGAAGTGTTTCCAAACTCATTAATCAAAACACAGGGTCTGTTTGGTGAGATGGATCCATGCAAAGGCAAGCATTTTCACAGAAAGCTTGCTTTTAGTTTGTATCTCAGGATATTCTGTTCTTCATTATAGGCTTTAATGGGCTCAGAAATGTCCCATCATAGATTCTACAAGAAAAAAAGTGTTTCCAACTGGTTGAATGAAAACAGAGGTTTAACACACATCTGTTTTGAGATTAATCCACACATCACAAATGATTTTTACAGATAGCTTTTGTCTAATTTTTAAAGTGTGATATTTGTTTTTTTAACCATAGGCCTTAATGAGCTCAGAAATGTCCATTGGTAGATTCTCTAAAAAGAGTATTTCCAAGCTGGTGAATTAAAGCACAGTTTCCATCAGTTGAGATGAATCAACACATCACAAAGCATATTTGCAGATATGTTGCTTCTAGTTTTTATCAAGGGATATTCAGTTTTTTACTATAGACTTAATGGGTTCAAAAATGTACATTTGTAGATTCTACAAAAAAGAGTATTTTCATCCTGTCGAATGACAAGAGAGATTTAACTTTGTGATATGAAGTCTGCATATTGCAAAGCATTTCTACAGATAGCTTCTTTCTAGTTTTTATCACTGGATATTTGATTTTTCACTATGGGCCTTAATAGGCTCCAAAATGTCCATTAATACGTTCTACAAAAAAAGTGTTTTCAAGCTGTTGAATCAAAAATGAGTTTAACTCTGTGATATAAATTCACACATCACAAAGCATTTTCTCATATAGCTTCTTCCTTGTTTTTAGAGCAGGATATTCCATTTTTCACTGTAGGTCTTGGAGATCTCAGTAATGTCACCCAGGTGTCTCTTTCATTAGACTTCCTGGGTTAGGCCAGGTGTCTCTATCATTAGAGTGCCTGGTGTTGGCCAGCAATCTCTTACATTAGAATGCTTGTGATTGCCCAAATGTCTCTATCAGTATAATACTTGTGGTTTGCCAGGAGTCTGTTCCATTAGAATGCCTGTTGTGGTTCAGGTGTCTCTAATTTTAGACTTACCATAATGAGAATTCTATAATAGGTCAAGTAATGAATAGTACGATTGGGATAAATATTACAGAAAAATAGTCTGATTTGAAGCTTAGTGTTAGCTCTAATGTTTGGATTGCTATTCAATGTCAGTTTGAAATAATTGTTTCTTGATCCAGGAAAATATATAGGGCTGTGGGAAGGAGGCTAGTAGTAAAAGTATACATTATAATTGTTTTTACATAGTTTGGGTATAAGTGTTTTTTGTCCGGGTTAATAAAGGTAATAGTAACTGGGAGGATTAGAGAGGTCAGGGTTATTATGGTAATGGAGGTGTACATGGTTATTACTTTTATTTGGAGTTGCACCAAAGTTTTTGGTTCCTAAGACCAATGGATAACTGTCATCCTTTAAAAGTTGAGAAAGCCATTTTGTTAAATACAGAGGCATGGATTAGCAGTCCTTGCATGCTTTCTCGGTATTTAAGAAGTAGTAGGCTTCTATGGTTAGATTCACAATCTAATGTTTTAGTTAAACTATGTTTACAAGAGGTGAAACCTAGAATAATACTAGGGTTAAGGGATAGGAGGAGAATAGGAGAAAGGTATATAAGTATTAGTGATGATAATTAGGGTAGGGATGAGGGTGGTTTCAAATAAAATGTAGAATATGACTAGTTCTGTGGCTATAAATGTTAGAATTAGGGAAATTTGTAGGAAAACCATTACAGAGAGGTAGAGTTTTTTTCGTTGGGGGGGATTCATTGTGTAAATGATACTGGCTTGCTGTAATTATGAGAGGTAAGAGTCAGGCAGTTAGTATTAGGAGGGGCATTGTTAGCGGGTCGGAAGATAAATAGGTTGAATAGTTGAGGAGATTGTTGTTAGTTTGGTTGAAGAATAGTAGGGGAATAAGGCTAATAATTAGACTATGTATGGTTAGATTAATTCAGATTATTTTGTTTTTGGAAAATCATGTTGTCAGTAGCAGTATAATTGTAGGGATAATTATTTTTAACATTGAGGTAAGCTTAGGTTGTGGATACAATCTAGGCCATATGTGTTAGAGATCGAGATTAATAAGTCAAGGCCTACTGCTGCTTCACAAGCAGCAAATACTAACAGGGCAATGGGTATGATATTAGCTAAGGAGAAATGCATGTTTGAAGCTGTGAGAGTGCTTATAATAAAGAGTGACAGTATTATTCCTTCTAGGCACAGTAGGGAGGATATTAGATGTGAACAATAGGTTAATATGCCTACAAGGGAAATGGTAAATGCTAATGCAATGTTTATGTAGATGGAAGGCATTTGGTTAGTATGGTTATCATAATCTAATTAGTCAAAATCGTTTGTTTTGTTTAAACTACTTACCAATCCAGCTCAATCTAGTCCTTTTTGAGTTCATTCATAGGCCAGACTAAGAATTAGAATGATAATTAATATGATGGACGATTTGATCATTATGGGGAGGTTTGTTGTTTGGAGGGCTCATGGTAGGGTTAGTAGTAGGGCAATTTCCAAGTCAAATAATAGAAAGGTGGTGGCAACTAGGAAAAATTTTATGGAGAAAGGAATATGAGCAGTTTAGTGGGTCAAAATCGCATTCATAAGGATGAGTTTTTTCTGTATAAGAATTAAGTTGAGGTAGTCAGAATATGATGATTATCAGTAGTAAGGTTAGAAGAGTGTTAATTGTTAAGGTTAATACTAGGTTAATTACTCTCTTTTGAATGCTATCAAAACTAGTTGATTGAAAGTCAACTGTACTAATTATACTGAATGAATAGGATCCTCATCAGTAGATAGAAATATAGAGGAACAGTCAGATGACATCTACAAAGTGTCAGTATCAAGCGGCGGCTTCCAAGCCAAAATGGTGATTTGATGTGAAATGATATAATAATTGGCGAATAATCCAATGATGATGTGAAGTCCATGGAAACCTGTGGCAACAAAGAATGTTGAACTTTAGATACCATCGGAAATGGTAAAGGGTGCTTCAAAGTACTCTGAGATTTGTAGTAGAGTGAAGTAAATGCCTAGTAGGATTGTAATGAGTAGGACTTGGATTATTTGTTTTTGATTGTTTTCTATTAGGCTATGATGGGCTCAAATGATTGTAACTCCTGATGTGAGTAATAGAGAGGTGTTTAAAAGAGGTACTTCTAGAGGATTTAGGGGAGTAATGCCTGTTGGTGGTCAGTGTCCCCCTAGGTGTGGGGTAGGGGTGAGGCTTGAGTGGTAGAATGCTCAGAAGAAACCAGTGAAGAAGAAAACTTCTGAAATGATAAATAATACTATTCCGTAACGAAGGCTTTTTTGGACAGATGTTGTATGGTGGCCTTGATAGGTACTTTCTCGGACAATATCATGTCACCATTGGTATAAGGTTAGTATGTTAGTTAGTAGACCTACTGTTAGTAGAGTAATGGAATAAAAGTGGAATCATATAATTAAGCCAGATGTTATTAGGAGGGCTGAGAGAGCCCGTGTTAGTGGTCAGGGACTGGGTTTGACTATGTGGTAAGTATGAGATTGGTAAGTCATTAAGTATTATCATGTAGATAAAGGCTGACCAAGAGTGTGAAAACATAGGCTTGGATCAGAGCGACTGTGATTTCTAGAATAGTTAATACTGGGAGTATGAAGATTAGTGTGGTGGCAGGGAAGCTAATGGTTGATAATGCTAGTGTGGCACTTCTGATCAGGTGCATTAGTAGATGGCCTGCTGTGATATTAGTGGTTAAGCGTACAGCTAGGGCTACTAGTTGAATAAATAAGCTAATGGTTTCGATGACTACTAATATGGGAATAAGAGGTGTGGGTGTACCTTGTGGCAGAAAGTGAGCTGAAGAGCTTTTAGTTTAAAGCGAAGACCTATAATTACTGCACCTGCTCATAGGGGGATTGCTATAGCTAGGTTTATGGATAGTTGGGTGGTGGGTGTAAATGAGTGAGGCAGAAGTCCGAGAAGGTTGCTTATGATAAAAAAGATAATTAGGGATATCAGTATTAGAGATCAGGTTTGTCCTTTGGTGTTGTGAATTATTATTATTTGTTTTAGAATGAGTTGAATTACATTTTGTTGAATAGTAATTAGTTGATTGTTAATAAGGTGTTTGGAGGTTGGAAATAGTAATACAGGAAATAAAATGATGGGTACTGCAGCAGGCTGGCTTAGGATTGTTGGAGTTGTGAATGGGGTAAATAGATTTTCATTCATTTTAATTGTCAGGGATTATTGTGGATTTGTGTATTAGGGTTTTATTTTGTGAGAGGGATAGGTAGTAATTTGTGTTTAATAGTTTTAATTGTATGATAAGGTATAGTGTGGGGAGTATGGTTATGATGATGGTGGATCATGTGGATGTATCTAGTTGTGGCATTTCACTGTAGAGAGGAATGCTTCTCTCAATCTTTAACTTAAAAAGTTAATGCTGGGGTAGCTGTACAGTGAGTCTGTAAGAATATTTTATAAGGAGTTATGGGGAAGGGATGTATTCGAAGTTGAAGTGGGAAGTGGTATGTTTATAGGGTAAATACGGGTCCTATTACAAAAATTTTTAGTGGAATTAATTCTATGACGATAGGTATAAAGCTGTAGTTGGCGCCACAAGTTTCTGAGCATTGTCCGTAATAGATGCCTGGTGGTATAGCAGTAAATGTAGTTTGATTTAAGCGCCCTGGAACTGCATCTGTTTTTAGGCCTAGTGTGGGAACGGTTCACGAGTGCAAGACGTCCTGGGATGTAATTATTATACGGATGGGGGCTTCAATTGGAAGAACTATTCAGTTGTCAACTTCTAGAAGTCGAAGGTCTCCTGGATTTAAGAATAATGGGGGGAGTATATAAGAGTTAAAGATCAACCCCCCCATAATCTGTGTACTTGTAGGTTCAGTATCATTGGTGTCCAATTGATTTGATAGTAAAGGACGGGTTGTCGATTTCATCTGTCAGATATAGAATGCACAGGGATGGGAGGGCAATTAAGACTAATATGATCGCAGGTAAGATAGTTCAAATGGTTTCTATTTCTTGGGCATCTGTAATACTGGTGTTGGTTAGTTTCATTGTGATTGTTGAGGATAGGACATATAAGACTAGAAAGCTGATTAAGGATACGATTATAAAAGCATTGTCATGAAAAGCGATTAGTTCCTCTATAATAGGGGATGTGGCATCTTGTAGACCTAGTTGAACTGGGTGAGCCGTATAAGATATATAGGGTTTAACCTATAATTTAGCTTTGACAAAGCTATGAAATAATTTTTCTAATATCTCATTGAAAAAGTTATAGGGGTTATAGGGTTGGCTTGAAACCAGTTTTAGGAGGTTCGATTCCTTCCTTTTTCGTCTAGTTTTAATATAGGTTGGTTCTTCAAATGTGTGGTAGGGCGGAGGGCAGCCATGCAACCACTCTAGGCTAGTAGAGGGCTGTTTGATTAATAAGACTTTACGCTTTGAGGCAAAGGCTTCTCAGGTTATGTAGATTATTAATATTACCGCTATTAGGGAGATGAAGGAGCCTATAGATGATAGAATATTTCATGTGGTGTAGGCATCAGGGTAGTCAGAATAGCGTCGGGGTATTCCGGGCAAGCCGAGAAAATGTTGTGGGAAGAAAGTTAAATTTACGCCTACAAATATAATGGCGAAGTGGGCTTTGGCCTAAGTTTGGTCTAGTGTATAGCATGAAAATAAGGGAAATCACCGGGCGCGGTGGCTCACGCCTATAATCCCAGCACTTTGGGAGGCCGAGGCGGGTGGATCACAAGGTCAGGAGATCGAGACCACGGTGAAACCCCGTCTCTACTAAAAATACAAAAAATTAGCCGGGCGCGGTTGTGGGCGCCTGTAGTCCCAGCTACTCGGGAGGCTGAGGCAGGAGAATGGCGTGAACCCGGGAGGCGGAGCTTGCAGTGAGCCGAGATCGCGCCACTGCACTCCAGCCTGGGCGACAGAGCAAGACTCCATCTCAAAAAAAAAAAAAAAAAAAAAAAAAAAAAGAAAATAAGGGAAATCAATGAATAAAACCTCCTATGATAGCGAATACAGCTCCTATTGACAGGATGTCGTGAAAGTGGGCTACAACATAGTATGTGTCGTGTAGTACAGTATCTAGTGATGAGTTTGCTAACACAATACCAGTTAGGCCCCCTACGATGAAGAGAAAAATAAAACCTAAGGCTAAAAGTATTGCAGGGGATCACTTGATATTGCCTCTGTGAAGTGTGACAAGTCAGCTAAAGACCTTAACACCAGTGGGAATTGCAATAATTATAGTGGCAGAAATGAAGTAGGCTCGTGTGTCTACATCTATACCTACTGTAAATATGTAATGAGTTCATACAATAAAGCCTAAAAACCCAATTGATATTATAGCTCAAACTATACCTATGTACCCAAACAGTTCTTTTTTTCTGGAGTAGTATATTACAACGTGAGAGATTATTCCAAACCCAGGTAGAATTAGGATATAAACTTCGGGGTGGCCAAAAATTCAGAATAAGTGTTGATATAAGATGGGATCTCCTCCTCCAGCAGGATCAAAGAAAGTGGTGTTGAGATTATGGTCTGTTAGTAGCATGGTGATGCCGGCAGCTAATACTGGTAGAGAGAGGAGTAGTAGGACTGCTGTGATTGACTGTCCAAATAAATAGAGGGGTTTGGTATTGAGACATCGCAGGGGGTTTTATGTTAATAATAGTGGTGATGAAATTGATGGCTCCCAAAATAGAGGAAATGCCTGCTAGGTGAAGTGAGAAGATAGGTCTACAGAGGCCCCTGGGTGAGAGAAATTTCCTGCTAAAGGGGGATAAACTGTTCAGCCTGTTCCAGCACTGGCTTATACTATGGCGGATGCGAGAAGTAGTAGGAAACAGGGAGGAAGAAGTCAGAAGCTTATATTCTTTAAGCAGGGAAATGCTATGTCAGAAGCGCCAATTATTAGGGGTACTAATCAATTTCCAAAAGCCTCCGATTATGATGGGTATAACTATAAAGAAAATTATAACAAACGCATAGGCTGTAATAATATTGTAAATATGGTCGTTGCCTAATAGGTTGCCGGGTTGACCTAATTCAGTTCGAATAAGAAGGCTTAGAGCTGTGCCTATGATTCCAGCTCATGTGCCGAATAGTAGATATAGAGTTCCAATATCTTTATGGTTTGTTAAGAATAGCCAACGGTTCATGAGCATAGTTGGGGGCGGGGGGTGGAGGGTAAAATGGCTGAGTAAGCATTAGGCTGTAAATCTAAAGACAGAGGTTAAGCCCTCTTTTTACCAGCCCCTAGGTGATTTTCATGTTGAATTGCAAATTCAAAGGAGCAGCTTTAACCTCTGCCGGGGCTTCTCCTGCCTTTTTTCCCCTGCGGCGGGAGAAGTAGATTAAAGCCAGTTGATTAGGGTATTTAGCTGTTAACTAAATTTTTATGGGTTTGAGTCCCATTGATCTAGCAAGGGCTTAGCTAAATTAAAGTAATTGATTTGTGTTCAGTTGATACAGAGTAGAATTTTGCAGTCCTTATGCATCTCAGAAATTAAGCATGGTTTAACTTACTAAGGGCTTTGAAGGCTCTTGGTCTTACTTAACCTACATTTCCAGGGAATAGCTAGGGTTAGTGAGGAGATTGGTAAGAGGAAAGTGGTAAGGATAATAAATGGGGGGATGAGAAGTGTGGGTTTTGTGTTCTCGAATTGTCATTTTATTTTTATTTTGTTGGATGTAAGGAATAGTGTTATGGAGGTGGTGTAGATTAGGTGTATGTAAAAGTACAAGTTGAGTGGGGTTATGATAATTATGATGGTGGGGATGGTGAAGTTATTGTTTTTTGTAAGTTCTTGGATGGTAATTCATTTGGGCAGGAAGCCGGTTAATGGGGGTAAGCCTCCTATGGATAGGAGGGTAGATAATGTTAATGGTATTAATCAAGTTAATTTGTTTCAGGTGCAAGATAGTATGAGCGTTGTGGTATTTGAGTTTAGGCTGAGAGCTAGGAATGCAGTGGTTGTTAGAATGATATATACAGCTAGGTAGAAGATTGTGATATTTGGATTATATACTAGTGTTATTATTATTCAGCCTATATGGGTGATTGAAGAGTATGCCAGAATTTTACGTAGTTGTGTTTGGTTAAGGCCTCCTCAACTGCCCACTATGATAGATAGGATTGAGAGGGTTAGCAAAATGCTTACATTAGTTGATGGGTGGATTTGATATATAATTGAGATAGGGGCTAGTTTTTGTCATGTGAGGAGGAGTAGGCTGGAAATTAAGGGTGTTCTTTGGGTGACTTCTGGAATTCAAAAGTGGAAAGGAGCTATTACCTAGTTTTATAATGAGGGCTGTTGTTAAGATTAAAGATGAAAGCTGGTTGGCATTGCTTGTTATGGTCCAATGTCCGGAGAACAAGTTGTTGGAAATGATTGCTATTATGAGAATTATAGATGCAGTGGATTGTATTAGGAAATATTTAGCAGTGGCTTCTGTAGAATGGGGGTTTGTTTTTTTGATTAGAATTGGGGTGAAGGCTAGTATATTTATTTCTAGGCCTGCTCAGGCGAGGAATCAGTGTGAGCTTAATAATGTAATGAGAGTGCCTATGATTATGGTGAAGTAAATAATAAGTTGGGCTAGTGGATTAATTAGTACAGGAAGGATATAACCAACATTTTTGGGGTATGGGCCCGATAGCTTATTTAGCTGACCTTACTTTAGGATGGAGTGTGATAGGTAGCATGGAGAAATTTGGGTTCTCAAGGGTAGGTTCGACACTTATAATCCTAGAAATAAGAGGGTTAGGACCTCTATCATTTACTCTATCAAAGTAACTCTTTTGTCAGACATATTTCTAGGTTTGAGGGGGGATGCTGGAGATTGTAGTGGGTGTTGAGATATATCATATGAGGAGTGCTAGTGTAAGTGGGAGGAAATTTTTTCATAGTAAATGTATGAGTTGATCATAATGGAATCGGGGATATGCTGTTCGGATTCATAGAAATAGAGAGGTCAGGAGGAGTGTTTTGGTAACAAAGCATGTTGTGAATAGCTCTGGAGAATAAATGGAGTATAACGTGCCTAGAAAGATTGTAGTTGTTAGGGCATTTATCATAATAATATTTACGTATTCAACTATAAAGAATAGAGCAAATGGACCTGCGGCATATTTAATGTTAAAGCCTGAGACTAGCTCTGACTCACCTTCTGTGAGGTCAAAGGGAGCTTGGTTAGTTTCTGCCAATGTGGAAATAAATCATATTATGGCCAAGGGTCATGATGGTAGGAGGAGTCAGAGATATTACTGTGTTGTGATAAGTATGTGAAGGTTGAATGAGCCACTTATTAGTAAAACTGATAATAGAATAATAGCAAGAGTAACTTCATATGAAATTGTTTGGGCGACAGTTCGTAGTGCTCCAATTAGTGTGTAGTTTGAATTTGATGCTCATCCTGATCAGAAAATGGAGTAGACAGCTAGACTAGATGTAGCTAGAATAAATAAAAGTCCCAGGTTAAAGTTGATTAGGGAGTTGGGTATGGGAAGGGGGGTTCATAGGAGAAGGGCAATGGAAAAGGCTAAGGCTGGTGTGGTGAGGTAGAGAATGGTAGTAGATGTTGAAGGTTTTAAGGGTTCTTTAGTGAAGAGTTTTATTGCATCGGCAAAGGGTTGTAGTAATCCATAAGGGCCCACAATATTAGGTCCTTTGCGTAGTTGTATGTAGCCTAGTAATTTTCACTCAATGAGTGTGAGAAATGCTATGGCAGCTAGTGCAGGTATAATGAGGAGTAGATTTGTTGTGGACATGAGGTTAAGAAGAAGAATTGAACCTCTGATTGTAAAGTTTTAAATTTTATGCAATTGCCAGGCTCTGCCATCTTAACAAACCCTGTTCTTGGGTTGGGTGTGTGATGTTTTGTTAGATTGAGATTAGGTCATCTATGGAATGAGGGCACTTTAGGAAGTGGGCCCTATTTCTCTCATCCTTTCGTACAGGGAGAAATATAGAATAGATAGAAACTGACCTGGATTGCTCCGGTCTGAACTCAGATCACGGAGGACTTTAATCGTTGAACAAACGAACCCTTGATAGCTGCCGCACCATTATGATGTTCTGATCCAACATCAAGGTCGTAAACCCTATTGTCGATATGGACTCTAGAATAGGATTGCACTGTTATCCCTAGGGTGACTTCTTCCGTTGGTCATGTTATTGGACCAATTATAGGTATTGGTTTGCTTTGGCTGGTGTAGTCTTAGCATAGGTTATTCGGAGGTTTAGTTATGCTCCGAGGTCACTCCAACCAAAATTTGTAATGCAGGTGTAGTGGTTTAAAGGTCCGTAGATTTATGTGATCTTGGCTGCATTAATAAATTAAAGCTCCATAGGGTCTTCTCGTCTTATTATTTTATGTCCGCCTCTTCACGGGCAGGTCAATTTCACTGGTTGAAAGTAAGAGACAGTTGAACCCTTGTGGTGCCATTCATGCAAGTCCCCATTTAAACAACAAGTGATTATGCTACCTTTGCACGGTCAGGGTACCGCGGCCGTTAAACATGTGTCACTGGGCAGGCAGTGCCTCTAATACTAGTAATGCTAGAGGTGAAGTTTTTGGTAAACAGGCGGGGTTGAGTTTGCCGAGTTCCTTTTACTTTTCCTTTCCTCAAAAGCATGCCTGTGTTGGATTAACAGTATAAATAATACTGGCTTGTTTATATTTATTAATATTGGGCTGTTAAGCATCGGTGAAGTTTTTCGGTCTGATTTAGGCGTATGCGATGGAGAAAATATTCATGTTACTTATACTAGCATTGTTGCTTCTATGAAATACTAGATTAATCCAACGTGATATGAGGAGTTCAGTAAGATGTTTGGGATTTTTTTAGATAATTGATGTTGAGCTTGAACACTTTCTTAATTGATGGCTGCTTTTGGGCCAACTATGGGAATTTGATTTTTTTACTCTCTATACAAGGTTTTTTCCTAATGTCTAAAGAGCTGTCCCTCTTTATACTAACAATTAAGTTTACAGGGGGATTGAGTGATTCTGCAGGTAAACTTAAGGTTGAACTAAGATTCTATCTTGGATAACCAGCTATCACCAGGCTCGGTAGGCTTGTCACCTCTACCCATAAATCTTCCCACTATTTTGCTACATAGACGGGTGCGCTCTTTTAGCTGTTTTGGGGTAGCTCGTCTGGTTTCGGAGAATTTGGCTTTAGTTCTCTTTGCGAAATTGTCTCTAGTTAATTCATTATGTAGAAGGTATAGGGGTGAGTCCTTGTTATTTTGTGTTTGGTTAATTTTTTTCATCTTTCTCTTACGGTACTGTGTCTATAGCGCCAGGATAAAATTTCTATTGCCTAGACTTTTGTATGGGTAAATGATTTAGTATATGTTAATTTGGTGTTAGTGTTGATTAGATTTAGGGCTAGTGCTAGCTCAAGGCAATCAAATGATATTGAGATCTTCCAGGTGTAAGCCGGATGCTTTATGTTAAGCTATGCCTTGGTTTATCCAAGTGCACCTTCCAGTACACTTACCGTATTATGACTTATCTCCTCTATATAAATGCTAGGGGTGTTTAGTTAAGTTAGTCCTTAAATACATTTGAGGAGAGTGATGGGCAGTGTGTGCATGTTTTATGACCTGATTCAATTAAGCACTCTATTCTTAATTTACTGCTAAATCCTCCTTGGACTCTTAGATTTCATAAGAGTTATAGTGGGGTTTTCTGGGGTAGAAAATGTAACCAATTTTTTACCATCTCATAAGCTACACCTTGACCTAACGTTGTTGTGGGGGCATTTATGCTTACTTTGTGGACTTTATTAGGGTTTGCTGAGGATGGCGGTATATAGGCTGAGCAAGAGATAGTGGGGTGGATAGAGGTTTATCGATTATAGAATAGGCTCCTCTAGAGGGATGTGAAGCACCGCCAAGTCCTTTGAGTTTTAAGCTGTTGCTTGTAGTATTTTGGTGAGTAGTTTTGTTGTTTTAACTATTGAAGTTTAAGGCTAAGCATAGTGGGGTATCTAATCACAGTTTGAGTCTTAGTTATTGTGTGTTCAGAAATTTTAAAGCCACTTTCGTTTTATTTTACATCAATAAAATAAAATTTTATTTTATTTACAATTTAGATGGAGTTTAGTTTTATTGAACTAGATCTAAAACACTCTTTACACCGGTCTCTATTAGCTTGAGTTAATCATATGGCCGCGGTGGCTGGCAGGAAATTAACCAACCCTGAATGTAGCATAGCTTAGTTAAACTTTTGTTTATTACTAAAGGTTTGTCACTGCTGTCTCCCGTGGGGGTGTGGCTGAACAAAGTGTTTTGAGCTGCGTCGTGCGTGCTTGGTACTTACTCCTTTTGATCGTGGTGATTTATAGGGTGTCTTCACTGGGACGGGGATGCTTGCATGTATAATCTTGCTAAGAGTTAATAGAAAGGCTAGACCAAACCTATCTGTTTATGGGGCGTGCAAACCCGTCTAGGCATTTTCAGTGTCTTGCTTTAGGTAAATTAAGCTACATAAACAGGGAAAAAAATGCATAATTATGAAGTGCCACTTTTGAGGTTGTGATAGTAAGGGTATAGATCTGGTAGTGGGTAAGTGTGTAGGAAAAAAGGAAAGAAAGAAAAGAAAAGGAAGAAATTGAAGTTGAGAGTGGTAGGGTGAAGTAGATTTATATTAGTTGAGGGGTAGCATTTGAAGTTATGCATAGCTAAAAGATGAAAATATAAGCTCTGGCTAAGTGGATTAAGGCTTTTGTTTTTGGGGTTTGGCAAAAGTGAGTTTTTGGGGAAAAAAGTCAGAGATGAGGGAGGGGGGTTTGGTAAAAATTTGTTGTGATTTTATAGTGTAGCGAGGGATACGCTGCATAGTCAGTTATTGGTATGTCCTACAACCATGAATTAAATAACACCTTATGGTATTATGCGGGGCTGGAATATTGAATGTAGGTGCGATCAACAATGGTATGAACCAGGAATCAAAGACAGATCCTGCGACATATGGTGTGGTGGGGCCAGCTTTCTGCGATGGGGTTGCGTGCACACTTGAGATAAAAAATACCGAATGCATGGAGAGCTCGCGTGACTGGTTAATAGGGTGACAGACCCATGATCTATCGAGATGTCTTATTTAAGGGGAACGTGTGGGCAATCTTGATTATATGGCCCTAAGGTAAGAACCAGATGCTGGATACAGTTCACTGTAGCTACCCCCACGAATTATGGGCCTGGAGTGAGGAGAGTAGCACTCTTGTGTGGGATATTGATTTCATGGAGGATGGTGAACAAGGGACACCTAAGTGAGGGGGGTATCCGTGGTGGCGAGGACTTTTTTGACTGAAATGTGCTATGTTTGATGAACGATGTAATGTGCTATGTACGAAGAATGAAGAACTGGGTTAGTTGATATTCTAAGGGAAGTACTTGGACTTTGGATATTAGTACTATGTGTTATAGTTGGCTGATTTATTAGAGTTCTTGCTTGTAAGCATGTTTTGAGGATTGCTAGTAAGTATGTAAGAATACGTGCTATATACAGTTAAGCAATTATGGTACTATATAATATTCATGTTGGCTAGCAGTAATGCAGAATTACATAGGAGTGTGTTAAAATAAATTAGTACTTAAGTTACATTTAAAGCTTGCGCCCCATAGAATACAGAAAGTAGTTCAAATTAGAATGCCAGTTTTGGGTGTTGGTGGTGAAGTTAAGTACTTTTTTTCTGAATTGCCCTAGGGAGAAGATTCCATTTCTGGTTTACAAGACTAGTGTATTAATTTGTACTACAAGGGCAGGTTCACTTGAATAGATTGTTTCCAGTTAAGGAGGCAAGTGGTATTAAGATTAGAATTGTGGTGAAGTATATCATGGATGCTATCTGTCCAATAATGATAAAGGGTTGGTTTACTGGTTGGCCTCTGATTCAAATGAGAGTTGGTAGAATTGTGATTAGAAGTCAGAATAGGGATTGGTTAAGTGGGCGGAATGCTATACTTTGTTGTTTGGATTTGTGGAGTATAGGTATGATCGTTAAGGTGAGGATTGATAGGAGGAGTGCTAATACTCCTCCTAATTTATTAGGGACAGATCGTAGGATTGCATATGTGAATAGGAAGTATCACTCTGGCTTAATGTGTGGGGGAGTACTTAGTGGATTGGCTGGAGTGTAGTTGTCTGGGTCGCTTAAAAGGTCAGGTGAGAATAATACTAATGTTATTAAGGTAAGAAGGAGAAGGGTTAGGCCTAAGATATCTTTGATTATGTAGTAGGGATGAAAGGTAATTTTGTCGGAGTGGGAGGAAATTCCGCAGAGGTTATTTGATCCTGTTTTGTGTAGAAATGGTAGATGTAGAGTTGTAAAGGCTGTGATAATAAAAGGTAGGATGAAGTGAAGGGTGAAGAATCGTGTGAGAGTGGGATTGTCAATGGAGTATCCGCCTCAGACTCATTGGACGAGATTGGTTCTGATATATGGAATTGCTGATAGTAGGTTCGTAATTACCGTGGCACCCCAGAATGATATTTGGCCTCATGGGAGTACGTAGCCTATGAAGGCTGTTTCTATGGTTATAAGCAGAAGTGCAATGCCTATGTTTCAGGTTTCCAGAAGAAAGGATGAGCTGTAATTTTTTTTTGGCTGGACGTCTTTCCCATTAGAATGCCTGAAGTCGTCAAAGTGTCTTTATTGTTAGATTTCCTGGGTTTGGCAATGAGTCTCTTTCATTAGACTGCCTGGGATCATTCAGGTGTCTCTATTAGTAGACTGCCTTAAGTCAGCCTGGAGTGTCTAAAGTTAGATGCCTGAAGTCGCCCAGTTGTCTCTATCATTAGACTGTCTGGTTTCAGCAAGAATTATCTTTCATTAGGATACCTGGGGTCAGTCATGAATCTCTCCCATTAGAATGTCTGGTGTCTCCCAGGTGTCTCTATCATTAGTATGCCTGGGATCGGCTGGCAGTCTCTCCTATTAGACTGCCAGGTGTTGCCAAGTTGTCTCTACCATTAGATACCCTGGTGTTAGCCAGGAGTCTCTCCCATTAGATTTTCTGGTGTCACCCAGGTGTCTCTATCATTAGGATCTCTGGGCTCAGACAGGAGTCTCTCCCATTACAATATCTGGAATCGCCTACATGTCTCTATCATTAGAATGCCTTGGGTCAGCCGGTAGTATCTCCCATTAAAACACCTGCAGTTGGCCGGGCGCGGTGGCTCAAGCCTATAATCCCGGCACTTTGGGAGGCCAAGACGGGCGGATCACGAGGTCAGGAGATAGAGACCATCCTGGCTAACATGGTGAAACCCCCTCTCTACTAAAAAAACATACAAAAAAAAAAAAAAAAAAAAACTAACCAGGCGAGATGGTGGGTGCTTGTAGTCCTAGCTACTTGGGAGGCTGAGGCAGGAGAATGGCATGAACCCGGGAGGTGGAGCTTGCAGTAAGCTGAGATCACACTGCTGCACTCCAGCCTGGGTGAGAGAGCAAGACTCCGTCTCAAAAAAAAAAAAAAAAAAAAAGAAAACGAACAAACAAAAAAACACCTGCAGTTGGTTAATGTCTTCATCATTAGACTACTTTCAGTAGGACGGGAGTCTTTTCCATTATAATAACTGCAGTCACATAGGTGTCTCTATCATTAGACTTCCTGTGGTTGGCCAGGAGTATCTTCCATTAGAATGCCTGGGGTCAACTGGGATCCTCTCCCATTAGAATGCTTGGTGTCACCCAGGTGTGTCTATCATTGGAATGCCTAGGGTCTTCTGAGAATATCCCCCATTAGAATGAATGGGGACTCCCAGATGTCTCTACCATTAGACTAATGTCAGCTGGGAGTCTCTTTCATTATAATGCCTGTAGTTGCCCAGGTATGCTTATCATTAGATTGCCTGGGGCAAACCAGGAGTCTCTATCATTTGTGTGGCTTGGTTTGGATGGCAGTCTTTCCCATTAAAATTCCTGGGGTCTCCCAGGTGTCTCTATTATTAGACAGTCTGGTGTCTGACAGGAGACTCACCCATTAGAATGTCTGGTGTTTCCCAGGTGTTTCTATGCTTAGACTGCCAGTGTTCTACCAGGTGTCTCTCCCATTAGAACGCCTATGGTAGGCTGAAAGTGTCTCCCATTAGAATGCCTGTTGTCACCCAGGTGCCTCTATTATTAGACTGCCTGGGGTTGGGTGGGAGTCTTACTCATAAGAAGGCCTGCGGTCACCAAGTTGTCTTTACAATTAGACTACCTATGGGAGATGCTCCCATTAGAATCTCCTGGGTCACCCATGTATCTCTATCAAAAGACTGCCTGGGATTGGTCAGGACTCTCTCCTGTTGTAATGACTTGTGTTGCCTAGTTGTCTTGATCATTAGACTGCCTGTAGTTGGATAAAATTCACTTCCATTAGAATGCCTGCATTTACCCAGTTCTCTCTACCACTAAATTGCCTAAGGTTGGACAGGATTCTCTCCCATTCAAATGCTTGGTGTTGCCTACGTGTGTCTATAATTAGGCTGCCTGTAGTTGGCAAGGAATCTCTTTTATTACAATGCCTTTGTCACCCAGGTGTGTTGATTCATAGACTGCCTTGCTTGGCCAGGATTCTGCCTATTAGAATGCCTGGGGTCAGCTAGGAGTCTCTCCTATTACAATGCATCGGGTCGAGGGGCAGAGCAAGATGACCGAATAGGAACAGCTCCAGTCTCCACTCCCTGTGCGAGCAACACAGAAGACAGGTGATTTCTGCATTTTCAACTGAGGTACTGGGTTCATCTCACTAGGGAGTGCCGGACAATCAGTGCTGGTCAGCTGCTGCAGCCCGACCAGGGAGAGCTGAAGCAGGGTGAGGCATCACCTCACCTGGGAAGCGCAAGGGGGAAAGGAATCCCTTTTCCTAGCCAGGGGAACTGAGACACACAACACCTGGAAAATCGGGTAACTCCCACCCCAATACTACACTCTACCAAGGATCTTAGCAAACGGGCACACCAAGAGACTATATCTCACACCTGGCTGGGAGGGTCCCATGCCCACGGAGCCTCCCTCATTGCTAGCACAGCAGTCTGCGATCTCGCGACAAGGCAGCAGCCAGGCTGGGGGAGGGGCGCCCACCATTGCTGAGACTTAAGTAGATAAACAAACCAGCTGGGAGGCTCGAACTGGCTGGAGCTCACAGCAGCTCAAGGAGTCTTGCCTATCTCTGTAGACTCCACCACTGGGGACAGGGCACAGCTAAACAACAACAACAACAACAACAACAACAACAAAGCAGCTGAAACCTCTGCAGACGTGAACGACTCTGTCTGACAGCATTGAAGAAAGCAGTGGATCTCCCAACACGGAGGTTGAGATCTGAGAACGGACAGAATACCTGCTCAAGTGGGTCCCTGACCCCTGAGTAGCCTAACTGGGAGACATCCCCCACTAGGGGCAGTCTGACACCCCACACCTCACAGGGTGGAGTACACCCCTGAGAGGAAGCCTCCAAAGCAAGAATCAGACAGGTACACTCGCTGTTCAGCAATATTCTATCTTCTGCAGCCTCTGCTGCTGACACCCAGGTAAACAGGGTCTGGAGTGGACCTCAAGCAATCTCCAACAGACCTACAGCTGAGGGTCCTGACTGTTAGAGGGAAAACTATCAAACAGGAAGGACACCTACACCAAAACCCCATCAGTACGTCACCATCATCATCAAAAACCAGAGGCAGATAAAACCACAAAGATGGGGAAAAAGCAGGGCAGAAAAGCTGGAAATTCAAAAAATAAGAGCACCTCTCCCCTTGCAAAGGAGCGCAGCTCATCGCCAGCAACGGATCAAAGCTTGCTGGAGAATGACTTTGACGAGATGAGAGAAGAAGTCTTCAGTCCATCAAAATTCTCAGAGCTAAAGGAGGAATTACGTACCCAGCGCAAAAAAACTAAAAATCTTGAAAAAAGAGTGGAAGAATTGATGGCTAGAGTAATTAATGCAGAGAAGGTCATAAACGAAATGAAAGAGATGAAAACCATGACACGAGAAATACGTGACAAATGCACAAGCTTCAGTAACTGACTCGATCACTGGAAGAAAGAGTATCAGCGATTGAGGATCAAATGAATGAAATGAAGCGAGAAGAGAAACCTAAAGAAAAAAGAAGAAAAAGAAATGAACAAAGCCTGCAAGAAGTATGGGATTATGTAAAAAGACCAAATCTACATCTGATTGGGGTGCCTCAAAGTGAGGGAGAAAATGGAACCAAGTTGGAAAACACTCTTCAGGATATCATCCAGGAGAACTTCCCCAACGTAGTAGGGCAGGCCAACATTCAAATCCAGGAAATACAGAGAATGCCACAAAGATACTCCTCGAGAAGAGCAACTCCAAGACACATAATTGCCAGATTCACCAAAGTTGAAATGAAGGAAAAAATCTTAAGGGCAGCCAGAGAGAAAGGTCAGGTTACCCACAAAGGGAAGCCCATCAGACTAACAGCAGATCTCTCGGCAGAAACTCTACAAGCCAGAAGAGAGTGGGGGCCAACATTCAACATTCTTAAAGAAAAGAATTTACAACCCAGAATTTCATATCCAGCCATACTAAGTTTCATAAGTGAAGGAGAAAAAAAATCCTTTACAGATAAGCAAATGCTTAGAGATTTTGTCACCACTAGGCCTGCCTTACAAGAGACCCTGAAGGAAGCACTAAACATGGAAAGGAACAACCGGTACCAGCCATTGCAAAAACATGCCAAAATGTAAAGACCATCGAAGCTAGGAAGAAACTGCATCAACTAACAAGCAAAATAAACAGTTAATATCATAATGGCAGCATCAAGTTCACACATAAAAATATTAACCTTAAATGTAAATGGACTAAATGGTCCAATTAAAAGACACAGACTGGCAAACTGGATAAAGAGTCAAGACCCATCAGTCTGCTGTATTCCAGAGACCCATTTCACATGCAGAGACATACATAGGCTGAAAATAAAGGGATGGAGGAAGATGTACCAAGCAAATGGAGAACAAAAAAAAGCAGGAGTTGCAATCCTAGTCTCTGATAAAACAGACTTTAAACCATCAAAGATCAAAAGACACAAAGAAGGTCATTACATAATGGTAAAGGGATCAATTCAACAGGAAGAGCTAACTATCCTAAATATATATGCACCCAATACCGGAGCACCCAGATTCATAAAGCAAGTCCTTAGAGACTTACAAAGAGACGTAGACTCACATACAATAATAATGGGAGACTTCAACACTCCACTGTCAACATTAGACAGATCAACGAGACAGAAAGTTAACAAAGATATCCAGGAATTGAACTCAACTCTGCAGCAAGCAGATCTAATAGACATCTAGAGAACTGTTCACCCCAAATCAACAGAATATACATTCTTCTCAGCACCACATTGCACTTATTCCAAAATTGACCACATAATTGGAAGTAAAGCACTCCTCAGCAAATGTACAAGAACAGAAATTATAACAAACTGTCTCTCAGACCACAGTGCAATCAAACTAGAACTCAGGACTAAGAAACTCAATCAAAACCGCTCAACTACATGGAAACTGAACAACCTGCTCCTGAATGACTACTGGGTACTTAACGAAATGAAGGCAGAAATAAAGATGTTCTTTGAAACCAATGAGAACAAAGATACGACATACCAGAATCTCTGGGACACATTTACAGCAGTGTGTAGAGGGAAATTTATAGCACTAAATGCCCACAAGAGAAAGCTGGAAAGATCTAAAATTGACACTCTAACATCACAATTAAAAGAACTAGAGAAGCAAGAGCAAACGCATTCCAAAGCTAGCAGAAGGGAAGAAATAACTAAGATCAGAGCAGAACTGAAGGAGATAGAGACACAAAAAAACCCTCCAAAAAATCAATGAATCCAGGAGTTTTTGAAAAGATCAACAAAATTGACAGACCGCTAGCAAGACTGATAAAGAAGAAAAGAGAGAAGAATCAAATAGACGCAATAAAAAATGATGAAGGGGATATCACCACCGACCCCACAGAAATACAAACTGCCATCAGAGAATACTATAAACACCTCTACGCAAATAAACTAGAAAATCTAGAAGAAATGGATAATTTCCTGGACACTTACACTCTTCCAAGACTAAACCAGGAAGAAGTTGAATCCCTGAATAGACCAATATCAGGCTCTGAAATTGGGGCAATAATTAATAGCCTACCAACCAAAAAAAGTTCAGGACCAGATGGATTCACAGCTGAATTCTACCAGAGGTACAAGGAGGAGCTGGTACCATTCCTTCTGAAACTATTCCAATCAATAGAAAAAGGAATCCTCCCTAACTCGTTTTATGAGGCCAAAATCATCCTGATACCAAAGCCTGGCAGAGACACAACAAAAAAAGAGAATTTTAGACCAATATCGCTGATGAACATTGATGCAAAAATCCTCAATAAAATACTGGCAAACCGGATCCAGCAGCACATCAAAAAGGTTATCCACCATGATCAAGTGGTCTTCATCCCTGGGATGCAAGGCTGGTTCAACATTCGCAAATCAATAAACATAATCCAGCATATAAACAGAACCAAAGACAAGAACCACATGATTATCTCAATAGATGCAGAAAAGGCCTTTGACAAAATTCAACAGCCCTTCATGCTAAAAATGCTCAATAAATTCGGTATTGATGGAACGTACCTCAAAATAATAAGAGCTATTTATGACAAACCCACAGCCAATATCATACTGAATGGGCAAAAACTGGAAAAATTCCCTTTGAAAACTGGTACAAGACAGGGATGCCCTCTCTCACCACTGCTATTCAACATAGTGTTGGAAGTTCTGGCTAGGGCAATCAGGCAAGAGAAAGAAATCAAGGGTATTCAGTTAGGGAAAGAAGAAGTCAAATTGTCTCTGTTTGCAGATGACATGATTGTATATTTAGAAAACCCCATTGTCTCAGCCAAAAAATCTCCTTAAGCTGATAAGCAACTTCAGCAAAGTCTCAGGATACGAAATTAATGTGCAAAAATCACAAGGATTCTTATACACCAGTAACAGACAAACAGAGAGCCAAATCATGAATGAACTCCCATTCACAATAGCTTCAAAGAGAATAAAATACCTAGGAATCCAACTTACAAGTGATGTAAAGGACCTCTTCAAGGAGAACTACAAACCACTGCTCAGTGAAATAAAAGAGGGTACAAACAAATGGAAGAACATACCATGCTCATGGATAGGAAGAATCAATATAGTGAAAATGGCCATACTGCACAAGGTTATTTATAGATTCAATGCCATCCCCATCAAGCTACCAATGACTTTGTTCACAGAATTGGAAAAACCTGCTTTAAAGTTCATATGGAACCAAAAAAGAGCCCGCATCTCCAAGACAATCCTAAGTCAAAAGAACAAAGCTGGAGGCAGCACGCTACCTGCCTTCAAACTATACTACAAGGCTACAGTAACCAAAACAGCATGGTACTGGTACCAAAACAGAGATATAGACCAATGGAACAGAACAGAGTCCTCAGAAATAATACCACACATCTACAGCCATCTGATCTTTGACAAACCTGAGAGAAACAGTAAATGGGGAAAGGATTCCCTATTTAATAAATGGTGTTGGGAAAATTGACTAGCCATAAGTAGAAAACTGAAACTGGATCCTTTCCTTACTCCTTATACGAAAATTAATTCAAGATGGATTAGAGACTTAAATGTTCAACCTAATACCATAAAAACCCCAGAGGAGAATCTAGGTAGTACCATTCAGGACATAGGCATGGGCAAAGACTTCATGTCTAAAACACCAAAAGCAACGGCAGCACAGCCAAAATTGACAAATGGAATCTCATTAAACTAAAGAGCTTCTGCACAGCAAAAGAAACTACTATCTGAGTGAACAGGCAACCTACAGAATGGGAGAAAAATTTTGCAATCTACTCCTCTGACAAAGGGCTAATATCCAGAACCTACAAAGAACTCAAACAAATTTACATGAAAAAAACAAACAACCCCATCAAAAAGTGGGCAAAGAGTATGAACAGACATTTCTCAAACGAAGACATTCATACAGCCAACAGACACATGGAAAAATGTTCATCATCACTGGCCATCAGAGAAATGCAAATCAAAACCACAATGACATACCATCTCACACCAGTTTGAATGGCAGTCATTAAAAAGTCAGGAAACAACAGGTGCTGGAGAGGATATGGAGAAATAGGAACACTTTTACACTGTTGGTGGGATTGTAAACTAGTTCAACCATTATGGAAAACCGTGTGGCGATTCCTCAAGGATCTAGAACTAGAAGTACCATATGACCCAGCCATCCTATTACTGGGTATATACTCAAAGGATTCTAAATCATGCTGCTATGAAGACACATGCACACATACTTTTATTGTGGCACTATTCACAATAGCAAAGACTTGGAATCAACCCAAATGTCCATCAGTGACAGACTGGATTAAGAAATTGTGGCACATATACACCATGAAATACTATGCAGCCATAAAAAAGGATGAGTTTGTGTCCTTTGTAGGGACATGGATGCAGCTGGAAACCATCATTCTCAGCAAACTATCGCAAGAACAGAAAACCAAACACCGTATGTTCTCACTCATAGGTGGGAACTGAACAATGAGATCACTTGGACTCGGGAAGGGGAACATCACACACCGGGGCCTATGATGGGGAGGTGGGAGCGGGGAGGGATTGCATTGGGAGTTATACCTGATGTAAATGACAAGTTGATGGGTGTTGACGAGTTGATGAGTGCAGCACAGCAACATGGCACAAGTATACATATGTAACAAACCTGCACATTATGCACATGTACCCTAGAACTTAAAGTATAATTATAATAAAAAATAAATTAAAAAAATAAAATAAAATAAAAAGAATGCATCGGGTCACCCAGGGGTCTCCTTCATTAAACTGACTGGGGTCGTCCAAGAGTTTCCCCCATTAAAATGCATGGAATTGTCCAGGTGTCTCTATCATTAGACTACCAAATATCGGCTGGGAGTCTATTCCATTAGAATGCCTATGATTGCCCGGGTGCCTCTGTTATTAGAATGCCTAGGTTCGCCCAGGACTCTTAAACTTAGATTACCTGGCGTCGGTCTGGGATCTCTCCCATTAGAATGCCTAAGGTCATTAAGGTGTCTCTGTTATTAGACTGCTTGGGGTCATCCAGAAGTCTTTCCCATTAGAATCCCTGGGGTCGTTAAGTTGTCTCTATCATTAGAATGCCTGGGTTAGCTGAGATACACTCCCATTAGAATGCCTGGGGTTGCTCTGTCAGTAGACTGCCTGGGTTTGGCCGGGTGTCTGTCCCATTAGAATGCCTGAGGTTGCTTAGGTGTCTCTATCAATAGACTGCATGGGGTCGCCCTGGAAACTATCCTATTAAAATGAAGGGGTCACCCAGTTCTCTCTATTATTAGAATGCCTGATGTTGGCCAGGAGTCTCTCCCACTAGAATGCCTGGGGTCATTCAGGTTTCTTTATCATTACAAAGCCTGGGGTCATCGAGAGTCTATCCCATTAGAATGCCTGAGTTTGCCCACGTATCCGTCATTAGACTTCCTGAAGTCAGCTCAAAACCTCTTCCATTAGGATGCCTGGTCTAGGTGCCTGTATCATTAGACTGCATATGGCAGACCAAGCGTCTCTCCCATTAGAATGCCTGGGATATTTTAGGTGTCTCTCCCATTACATTGCCTGGGGTCTTTCAGGTGTCTTTATAATTAGATTGCCTGGGGTAGGCCAGGAGTCTCTTTCATTAGAATACCTTTAATCACCCAACTGTCTCTATTATTACAATGCCAGGGGTCAGCCAGGAGTCTATTCAAAAAGGATGCTTGGGGTCACGCAGGTGTCTATATCATTAGACTGTCTGTTGTCACCAAGATGTCTCTATCATTAAAATACCTAGGGTCAGTTGAAGGTCTCTCCCAATAAAATGCCTGGTTTTGCCCACGTGTGTCAATCTTTGCAATGCCTGGGTTAGGCCAGGAGTCTCTCTTTTTGAAGTTACTCAGTCACCCAGGTGCCTGAGCTCAGCCAGGAGTCTACCTAATGGTAATTGCAGGGTTCACATCTCTATCTTTAGACTGCTTATGGTCAGTCAGGAGTCTCTTCCATTAGAATGCCTGGGGTCATCCAGGTGTCTCTATAATTAGAATGTCTGGAGTCGGCCTGGAGTCATTCCCATTAGAATTCCTGTGGTCACCCAGGTGTCTCTATTACTAGACTGCCTGGGGTCAGTCAGCAGGTTCTCCCATTAGAATGTCTGAGGTCAGCTGAAAGTCTGATGCTTGACTTGTGGCACTCAGGTGTTTCTGTAATTAGAATCCTTGGGTTAGTTGGGAGTCTCTCCCATTAGAATGCCTAGTGTCACTCATGTGTCTCTACTATTGGACTGCCTAAGTTAGGCTAGGGGTCTCTACCATTAGAATGTCGGGGGTTGTCCAAGTGTATTTATCATTAGAGTGCTGATGGTCAGCGAAGAGTCTCTTCCATTATGTTAGATATGGTGAGTTCCTCTTCAAAAGTTGTATTTTATGGTAAACAACCTTCCCGTCAGTTCCAATCTGTAACCTACATCTGTTCCCAATCTGTAACCCACATTTGCTCCCCCTCTGTAACCCAATCTGTAAAACCCACAGCTGTTCCTTATTTGGCCACTGTAGTCCCCACTCCTACTCCCTTTGAAGTAGCCAATCAGAATCAGCTTAGATTGTTTGGTCCAATTGCAGCCAATGGGAATTGAACATAGTAGCAGAGACAGACTGCATTAGGGATTTAAAAAACCCTTCCCTCCTTTGTTGGGTGTTCTCTCACAGTGCCAGAAGAGCAAGGAGCATCCTTTTGCAGAAGTAAATTTGCCTTGCTGAGAAGTCCTTTATTTGAGTGCTCATTTTCTTCGTGACTCCAAGCTCTTATTTCCAACAGCTTGGTGGCTTGTCTGGGATTCCCTTTCTCCTCCAGGGAGAGGTCCCTGATCACCTCTTGTGAGGAGATGCATCCCACTGCCTTGTTGTGCTGGCCTCAGGGGCAACGGGGTAGAAACATCCCCTAGCCTCATGAATAAATTCAGACTCTCAGCAATGCAGGCAGAAAGCATCCTCACATACCATGGCAACCAGGTAACTCTGTGCACAGACCAAGGTAAGAAACATCATGGGGGTGACAAACTATTTCCTTGGTGGTCGAGATATCTTGGAGGTTGAAAATGTGTGAATGAGACACACAATTGAGCCTCTAGAGAAAGAAAAGCCAAGAAATCTGTAGTAAGATGGGGTTGAGCCTCTAGAGAAAAGAGATAAAACATCTCTGGCAAGGGAGGTTGAGCCTCTAGAGAAAAGAAAGGCAAGAAATCTCTAGGATGAGGGATTGAGCCTCAGGCCAAATCTCCAGGATGGGAAATACCTCAAGTGAGAAAGAGAATGGAAAGGATAAAGCTGATAATAATATTCTTCCTGATAGTCCCCTAGGTCTCATGTTAAAATATTTGGAACATAATGAAAGCACTAAACACAAGAAAAAGCAACAGGTGATAAAATATTGTTTCATTTGAACTCAGTAACCAATTCTCAAACCCTCAGTTTTCTGGTCAAAGTTTGGGTCAAATGAGGATTGGATTTGTCAGCTTTTAATAGAATATGTTAATGACAAGACTATGGTCTCTGAGGAAGAAATAGATTATGTCCTGTGTTGGTGGCAGGGACCTGTCCTCTTTTACCCCCTAAAAACTACAGGAAGTAAGTATTCAGAGAATATGGTCCCTACCCCCTAAGAGTTCACCAGCATATGGGATCCCCTAGACCACTTTCCCCCATTTAACGCCCCTGATCCTCCTCCTCCTTACAACCCTGACTCTTGAGAATTATCTTCCTGTTAGCCTGCTTATTACCAGTCCAAGTACCATTTTCTAAAAAAAAAAAAAAAAAAAAAAAAAAAAAAAAAAAAAATTCAACTTGAGGTAGAGCAATGTGAAAAGGATATTCAAAACTTCCTTTTCCCCTCTACTTCCAAGGAATCAGCTCCAACCTTCTTCTCCTTAAGAGAAGTGCCCCTAGGAGGGAGAACCATTGGCTTCGTGAATGCCCCCTTAACAAGCTCAGAAGTTGAAAATTTGGAAAAAGAGCTCAATCCACTGTTAGATGACCCTTATGGGGTGGCAGATCAATTTGACCAATTTTTCAGACCTGAGTTATATACTTGGGCCATGTTAGTGTTCATCCTGGGCCTCCTCTTTTCAGAAGAAGAAAGGAGCATGATCTGTAGGGCTGCTGTGGTAACTTGGGAATGTGAACATCCTCCCAGTCAAAACGTTCCTGCCATGGACCAAAAATTCCCTGCCCAAGACCCCCAGTGGGACAATAACAAGCAGTTCACCAGGAAAATATGCAGGACCTTAGGGAAATGACAATATAAGGAATTTGGGAATCAGTACCCGGAATTCAAAATTTTTCCTGAGAATTCAACAAACAAAAAGGAAAGATGAAGGGCCTATGGAATTCTTAGGCAGACTAAAAGAGCAAATGAGAAAGTATGCAAGCCTAGATTTAGAAGATCCCTCTTGGACAGGGAATAATAAAGCTTCCTTTTGTCACTAATAGTTGGCTAGACATCTCAAAGAAATTACAAAAGAGAAAATTGAGAAGACAGTCCCATGATCGAAATCCATAGAGAAGCACAGAAAGTATACGTAAGGAGGGACAAAGAGAAGCAAAACAAAAAGCAAAAATTATGTTATCCACCTTCCAGCAGAGGACTCCAAAAGATAAGGCCCACCCATATTACTCTCTGTCACCTGGAGACCCATACACCCCTAGACAAAATTTCCAGGGGGCCAGAACCTATAAAGGATCCCATTCCTATAAGGGATAAACAGAGACAAAGCCAAGGAACTCCGGAACAGGAAGGGAGGAAAGACAGAATAAATGTTTCAAACGTGGAAAAGTAGGTCATTTTAAGAGGGAATGCCCTGAATGGGTAAAAGAGAAGGAAGTAATCCCGCTTATGGCCTTTGAAGAATAGGGAAGTGAGGGGCTCTGTCTCTTTTACATTGAGTCCCACCAACAGCCCTTGGTAAATTTAGAGGTGGAACCCAAATATAAGCTCATAACCTCTTTAGTAGACTCAGGAACAGCTCACTCCACTGTTTGTTTCTCTCCACTTGCTATCATCTACTACAGCTGTTATTTTTTATCCAATAACAAAACCAAAGTGGCCATTGTAGAAATAAATGACTTAAAGCAGACTTTAGCAACTGAGTCAGGATATCAAGATGCAAATGCCTGAATGGAATGGATTAAATATTCAGTCTGCACTCTAAGCTACAGCGATTGTTACACTTGTGTGCATCATAGGACAGAGGCCCATGTTGTCCCCTTCCCACTTGGATGGTCTTCCAGCAGACCAGGCATGAGCTGTATAGTGGCTCTCCTCCAAGACCCTCAGTTTGGGGTATTAAATTCTGCCAAGCTCTCTCTCTCTCTCTGCTATTCCCTGAAGTCTGACACCCTGTGGGTCAGCACCGAAGGGCCATCCAGCGTGTCTCCCAATGCCAATTTTACCTCATGTCTCTCATGACAGGGGGAAAACTTGGCATTCTTTGGAAGTCTAACAGGATGCAGTGAGCTTGAGCCCTTCCAAGAGCTTATCAACTAGTCTGCCCTATTCATCCCTGAGCAAATGGATGGTGGTATTGTGGTGGACCCTTACTGGTAACTGGAGTGGTACTTGCACTCAATTGGCCATCCCTTTCACGCTGGCATTTCATCAACCAGAAAAGAAAAAAACAAAGAAGAAGAGAGGCTCCTCATGGGTTTTTTAGCTCTCATGTTTATATAGATGCCATTAGAGTACTGCAAGGAGTACCAGATGAATTTAAGATCTGAAACCAAATAGCTGCAGGCTTTGCATCTGTATTGTTTGGGTGGGTGACTATACAACAAGCAATGATACTAGGTATGCCATTAGAGGAATAGGTGAGCAATTAGGACCTACTAGCCAAATGGCCTGGGAGAATAGGATAGAATTAGACATGACATTAGCAGGAAAATGGTTGAGTTTGTGTCATGATTGTAACCTAATGTACTTTTATCCATAGAAAACTGGCTTGGTAAATGGAAAGGGCTAAATGATTTCAATATTTACCTCTCTTGCAATTGTTATAGGTGTACTTTTTCTTCTAGGAAGCTACATCATACTATATATTCATGGATTCGTGCAGAGGCTTATAGAAACTGCTCTCACCAAATCCTTTAATTCTCCCCCAACTATTGGAAAACCAAACAAAACAGCAGAGTCAAAACATCCTAAAAAAGTTTGAAGGGGAAGAATTATGAAAATCAAGAGGGGGAAATTGTTAAATACAATGAATTCCTCTTCAAAGGTTTTATTTTATAGTAAACAACCTTCCCCTCAGTCCCAATCTGTAACCTACTTCTGTTCCCAATCTGTAACCCAATCTGTAACCCATATCTGTTCCCAATCTGTAACTCAATCTGTAAAACTCACATTTGTTCCTTTTTTGGCTGCAGTAGACCCCACCCCTGCTCCATTTGAAGTAGCCAATCAGGATCAGCTTAGATTGTGTTGTCCAACCCTAGTCAATGGGGATCAGATACAGTAGCAGGGACTGACTGGGTTAAGTATAAAAGCCCCTTCCCTCCTTTGTTTAGTGTGGTCTCCCAGCAGCCAGAAGAGTGAGCAGCACCCTTCTGCAGAAGTAAATTTGCTTTGCTGAGAAATCCTTTATTTGAGTGCTCATTTTCTTTGTGACCCTGAGCTCTTATTTCCAACACCTTAGAATGCCCGGGGTTGCCCACACATCTTTATCATTGGACTACCTGAGGTTGACCAGGAGTCTCTCCCATTAGAATGCCTAGGGTGATACTGGAATCTATCCCATTAGATTGTCTGTAGTCGCCAACTTGTCTCTACCATGAAAATTCTTGGGGTCACCCAGGTGTCTATATAATTTGAATGCCTGAGGTCAGCCAGGATTCTCTCATATTAGAATGCCTGGAGTTGCTCAGATGTCTTAATCATTATACCACCTGTAATAAGCCTGTAGCCTCTTTTATTTGAATGGCTGCTTTCACCCAGGTGTCTCTATCATTAGAATGCCTCCGGTCTGCTTGGAGTCTCTCTCATTAAAATGCCTGGGTTTGCCTAGATGTTGCTATCACTAGGCAGCATGGGATCAGCCAGGAGTCTCTCTCATTAGAATGTTTGATTGCTCACATGTCTCTATTATTTGACTGCCTGGATTTGGCCAAGTGTCTCTCCCATTTGAACGCCTGTGGTCGCCCAGATTTCACTATAATTAGACTGCTTGGGGTTGGCCAGGAATCTTTCTCAATAGAATAACTGGGGTGGCTCAGTTGTCTCTATCCATAGATGGCATGGGGTTGGCCGAGGTCTCTACCAATGGAGTACCTGGGGTCAGCCAGGAGTTTCTTCCATTAGAATGCCTGGGGTCTCCCAGGTGCCTCTATCAATAGACTGCCAGGTTTCTGCCAGGAGTCTCTCACATTGGAATGCCTGGGTTCAGCTGGAAGTGTCTCCCATTAGAATGCCTGTGGTTTCCCAGTTTCCCCTATCAATAGACTCCTGGGGTCAGCCCAGAGTCTCTCCCATTAGAATACCTAGTATAGCCCAGGTGTCTCTATTGTTAGACCGCCTGAGTTCAGACGGGAGTCTCTCCCATTAGATTGCTTGCCATTGCCCACATGTCTCTGCTATTAGAATGCCTAGGATTGGCCAGGAGTCTCTTTCATTAGAATGCCTGGAGTCACCCAAGGGTCTTTAGAATTAGACTGTTTGGTGTCAGCCAAGAATCTCTCTCACCAGAATGTCTTTGGTCACCCAGGTGTTTCTATCTGTAGACTGCCTAGGTAGACCAGAGTCTTTTATTAGAATGCCTGGGGTTGGCTGGGAGACTCTCCTATTAGAATGTCTGAGGTTACCCAGCTGTCTCTTTAATTAGGCTGCCTTGGGTGGACCAGGAGTCTCTCCCATTAGAATTTTTGGGATTGTCCACGTGCCTCTATCATTAGACTTTCTGAGGTCACCAAAATCTCTCCCACTAGAATGTCTGTGATTAGAAAGGAGTCTTTCACATTAGAATGTCTGGGGTCACCAAGGTGTCTCTATAATTAGAATGCCTATTGTCGGCTGAGAGTCTCTCCTATTAGAATATCCAGGGTTGCCCAGGTGTCTTTATTATTCGATTCTCTGGTGTTGCCAAAGAGTCTCTCCCATTAGAATTTCTGGTGTCACCCAGGTTTCTGTATATTTAAACTGCCTAGAGTCAGCCAGGAGTCTCTCCCAGCAGAATTCCTGCTGTCGCCCAGGTGTCTCTATCATTAGAATGCCTGAGATAAGCTGGGAGTCTTTCCTATTAGAATGCCTGTGGTGACCCAAGTGTCTCTATCCTTAGATTGCCTGGAATAAGCCTGGAGCCTCTTTCATTTAAATGCCTGAGGTTACCCTAGTGTCTTTATCATTAGGCAGTATGGGGTTGGCTGGGAGTCTCTCCCATTAGAATGTTTGCGGTCACCCACATGTCTCTATTATTAGACTGCATGGGTTTGGCTGGGTGTCTCTTAGAATGCCTAGGGTTGTCCAGGCGTCTTTATCATTAGACTGCCTGAGGTCAGCCAAATACCTCTCCCTTTAGAATGCCTAGGGGGTACATCTGTCTCTATCAATAGACTGCTTGGTGTAAGCCAAAAGTCTCTCCCATAAGGATGCCTGGGATTCAGACAGGAGTGTCTCCCATTAGAATGCCTCTGGTCACCCAGTTGTCTCTATCAATAGGCTGCCTGGGGTCAGCCCAGAGTCTCTTCCATTAGAACGCCTGGGGTCACCCATGTGTCTCTATTGTTAGAATGTCATGTGTCAGCTGAGGAGCCTCTCCTGTAAATATGCCTAAGGTCACCCAAGTATCTGTATCATTAGAGTCTCTGGGGTTGGATGGGAGTCTCTCATATTAAAATTCCTGGTGTTGCCCAGATGTCTCTATTGTTAGATGACCTAAGGTTGTCAAGGAGTCTCTCCCATTAGATGCCTGGAGTCATCTGGGACCCTCTTCCAATAGAATGCCTGGAATCGCCCAGATGTCTCTATCATTAGAATGTCTTGGTTCGGCCCAGGGTCTCTCTCATTGAAGTGACTCGGTCACCCACGTGTCTTTATTATTAGTCTACCTGGGCTCGGCCAGAAGTCTCTCCCATTAGAATGCCTAAGGTCATCCAGATGTCTCTATTATTAGACTACCTAAGTTCGGCCAGGAGTCTCTTTCATTAGAATATCTGGGGTCACCCAGGTGTCAATATAGTTAGATGGCCTGTGGTCAGCCACAAAAGTCTCCCATTAGAACGCCCAGGGTCGTTCACCTGTCTCTATCTTTGGACTGCTTGGGATCATCCAAGAGTCTCTCCCTTTACAATGCCTGGGGTCACCCAGGTGTCAAAATAATTAGACTGCCTGATTTTTTCCTGGAACCTTTATTATTTGAATGCCTGGGGTCACCCAGGTGACTCTATCGTTAGACTGCTTGGGGTCAGTCTGGAGTCTCTCCCATTAGAATGCCTGTTGTCACGCAGATGTCTCTACTCTTAAACTGTCTTGGGTCAGCCAGGAATTTCTCTTATTACAATACCTGGGGTCGGCTGGGAATCTCTCCCATTAAAATGCTTGGGGAAACCAAGGTGTCTCTATCATTAGACCGCCTGGAATCAACCTGGAACCTCTTTTGTTAGAATGCCTGGGTTTACACAGTTTTCTCTATAATTAGAATGCCCGAATTTGACTGGGAGCCTCTCTTACTAGAATGCCTGTGTTCACCCAGGTGTCTCTATCATTAGGAGGCATGGGGTCAACCGGGAGACTCCCATTAGAATGTTTGCCATCGCCGACATGTCTCTATTATTAGATTGTCTGGGGTTAGCTGGGAGTCTCTCCCATTAGAATGCCTGGGTCGCCTAGGTGTTTCTATAATTAGACTGCCTGTGGTTGGCCAGGAATAACTTCCATTAGAATGCCTGGGGTCACCCAGATATCTCTATCCATAGACTGCCCAATGTTGGCAAGGAATCTATCTTATTAGTATGCCTGGGGTCAGCTAGAGTCTCTTTCATTAGAATGCCTGGGGTAGCCCAGGTGTCTCTACTTTTAGAATGCCTGTGGTTGGCAGGTGGTCTCTCCCATAAGAATGCCTAGGGTCTCCCAGGTGTCTCTATTGTTAGACAGCCTGGGATCAGCTGAGAGCCTCTTTTTTAGAATGGCTGGGGTCACCCACGTGTTTCTATCATTAGACTGCTGGGGGTCAGCCTGAAGCCTCTCCCATTAAAATGCTTGTGGCCACCCAACTTTCTCTATCATTAGACTGCATGGGGTCAACCAGAAGTCTCTCTTATTAGAATGCCCGGCGTCTGCCGGGAGTCTCTATCATTAGAGTGCCTAGGTTCGCTCAGGTGTCTCTATCATTAGGCTGCCTGGGTTTGGCCCGGAGTCTCTTTCATTAGAATGCCTGGGGTCGGCTGAGAGTCTCTCAAATTAAAATGCTCTATCATTAGTTTCCCTTGGGTCGACCAGAATTTTCTCCCATTAGAAATCCTGGTGCTGCCCAGGTGTCTGTATTTTTTGACATATCTGTGGTCACCAAGAAGTCTCTCCCATTAGAATTCCTGGTGTGGCCCAAATATCTCTATCCTTAGACTGCCTGAAGTTGTCCAGGAGTCTCTCCCATTAGAATACCTAGAGTTGGTTGCAATCTGTTCCATTAGAATGCATGGAGTGGCCTAGGTGTCTCAATCATTAGATTTTCTGGGTGTGGTCAGGGGTCTCTCTCATTGTAGGGACCCGGTCACTTAGGAGTTGCTATCATTAGTTTGCTTGGGCTCTGCCAGGAGCCTCTTACATTAGAAGGCCTTAAGTCTCCCAGGTGTCTCTATCATTAGACTACCTGAATTCAGATGGGAGTCTCTTTCATTAGAATGCCTGGGGTTGCCCAGGTGTCTTTATTAGTAGACTGCCTTGGGTCGGCCCAGAGTCTCTACCATTAGAATGCCTGGGGTCATCCAGGTGTCTCAATCTTTAGACTGCTTCAGGTCAGCCAGAAGTCTCTCCTATTAGAACGCCTGGGGTCGCCCAGCTGTCTCTATACTAGACTGCCTGAGGTCAGCCTGGAGTTCTTCTCATTACAGTTCTTGTTGTCACCTACGTGTTTCTATCACTAGACTGCCTGGGGTTGGTCAGCTGTGTCTCCCATTAGAATGCCTGGGGTCGTCCAAGAGTCTCTCTCATTAGAATGCCTCAGGTCTCCAAGATGTCTTCATCATTCAAATGCTTTGGTTGGCTGGGAATCTTTCCCATTAGAGTTCTTAGGGTGACTCAGATGTCTCTATTAAATGACTGCCTGGGGTCTCTGCCATTAGAATGTCAGGGGCCACCCAAGTGTCTGTATCATTAGAGTGCCTATGGTCGGCCAGGAGTCTTTTCCACTAGAATACCTGGAGTCGCTCTGGTGTCTCTATCATTAGACTGCCTGGTGTTGGGCAGGAGTCTCTCCCGTCAGAATGCCTGAGGTAGGCCAGGATTTCCTGCCATTAGAATGCTAGAGCTCTCAGAGGTGTGTTTTCTATTAACGTTCGGATGGCCAGTAGTCTCTGAATGTCTGAAGTTGCTCAAATGTCTCTATCATTAGACTGACTGAGGTTGGCCAGGAGTCTCTTCTATGAGACTGCCTGGTGTTGGTGGGAAGTCTCTCCTGTAAGAATGCCTGGAATCGTCCAGTGTCTCTATCATTAGACTGCCTGGGGTCAGAGGAAGTATCTAACATTAGAATGCCTGGGGTTGCCCAGGTGTCTGTATCTATAGACATATGTCTCTATAATTAGACAACCTAGGGTTGCCCAATAGTCTCTCCCATTAGAATGTTTGGAGTCGCCCAGTGTTGCTATAATTAGATTACCTTTGGTCGGATAGAAGTCTCTCCCACTAGAGTACCTGGGGTAGCCCAGGTAACTGTATCATTAGAATGCCTGCTGTCGGCCGAAAGTCTCTCTTATTATAATGCCTGAAATCGCCAAGTTGCCTATCATTAGACTGCCTGGAGTTGGACAGAAATTTCTCCCATAGAATGCCTGCAACCACTTACTTGTCTCTATCATTAGACTGCCAGGAGGCAGCTGGGAATCTCTTCCATTAGAATGCCTAAAGATGACCAAGTGTCCCAAACTTAGACTTCCTGGGTTTGGCTTGTGCTGTCTCCCATTAGAATGCCAAAGGTCACCCAGGTGTCTCTGTCATTAGATTGCCTGGGGTCTCCCCCATTATAATGCTTGGGGTCACCAAGGTGTCTTTATAATTAGACTGCCTGGGGTCTGCAGGAGTCTCTCTCATTAGAATGCCTGGAGTCACCCAGTTGTCTCTTCAATTAGACTCCCTTGGGTTAGCCAGAAATCTCTCTCATTGAAATGCTGAGTTGGCTAATAAGAGATTCTCCTATTAGAATGCCTGGGGTCACCCAGGTGTCTCTTTAATTAGAGTGCCTTGGGTTGGCCAGGAATCTCTCTCAATAGAATGCCTGGGATTGCACATGTGCCTCTATATTATATTGCCTGGGGTCGGCCAGGAGTCTGTCCCACTAGAATGCCTGTGGTGTGTTGAGAGTCTCTCACATTGGAATGCCTAGTGTCACCAAGGTATCTCTACTATTAGAATGCCTTGGGTCAGCCAGAAGTCTCTCCCGTTAGAATACCTAGGGTCACACAGTTGTCTCTATAATTAGACTGACGAGTTAGCTAGGAGTCTGTCTTATGGAATGCCTGGTGTCAGCCGGTTGTCTGTTCCATTGAAATGCCTGGGATTGCCAAGCTGTCTCTATTATTTCACTGACTGTGGTCAGCCAGGAGTGTCACCTATTAAAGTGTCTGCAGTCTCTTAGGTGTCGCTATCATTAGACTGCTTGGGTAAACTGGGAGTCTCTCCCATTAATATGCATGGTTTTGCCCAGGTGTCTTTATCATTAGACTGTTGGTGTTTGCCAGGAGGTTCTCCCATTAGAATGCCTGGGGTTGAACAGGAGTCTCTCCTATTGGAATGCCTGTGGTCTCTTAGGTGTCTCCAGCATCAAAATGCCTGGGATCAATGTGGGTCTCTCCTGTTAAAATGTCTGGGGGTGCCCAGGTTTCTTTATCTTTAGACTGCCTGGCATTGGACAAGAATCTCTCCCATTAGAATGCCTGGGGCCACACAGGTCTTTCTATTATTAGACTACCTGGCGTTGGCCAGGAGTCTCTTCCAATAGAATGCCTGGGGCAGGCCAGGAGCCTCTTTCATTAAAATGTCTGGGGTCACCCAAGTGTCTCTATCATTAGACTGCCTAGGGTCGGTGGGGATTCTCTCACATTAGAATGTCTGAGCTCCTCTGCATGTCTTTTTAATTAGAATGTCTATGGTCTGCAAGGAGTCTCTCTCACTACAATGCCTGGGGTCAACCAGGGTGTCTATCATTAAAATGCTTGGGGTCGCCCAGATAGCTCTATCATTAGAATACCTCGAAATGGCTAAGAGTCTGTCCCATTAAAATGCCTGGGGTCTACTAGGTGTCTCTATCATTAGAATGCCTGGAGTTGGCAGGAAGTCTATCCCATTAAAATGCCTGGGGTGGTACAGGTGTCTCTATCATTAGACTGCCTTGATTAAGCTGGGAGTCTATCCCATTAGAATGCCTGAGGTTGTCCATGTGTCTCTGTCATTAGAATGCCTATGGGCACCTTGTGTTCCCAACACTAGGCTGCCTCGGTTCAGCCTGGAGTCTTTCCCATTAGAATGCTTAAGGTCGCTCAGGTTTCTCTATCATTAGAAAACCTGAGTGTGGTTGGGAGTCTCTCCCATTAGAATGCCTGGGTTGCTCAGTTTCTCTATCATTAGACTACCTGGTGTCAGCCAGGAGTCTCTTTCATTAGAGTGCCTTGAATAGCCCAAGTGTCTTTATAATTAAACTGCCTGGGGTCAGTCAGGAGTTTATCCCATTGGAATGCCTGGGGTCATCTAGGTGTTTCTTTCCTTAGAGTGCCTGGGGTTGGCCCAGGCAGGAGTTTCTTCCATTAGAATCCCTGAAACACCCACTTTTCTCTATCATTAGACTTCCAGGGCTCTGCTGAGAGTCTCTCCCACTAGAGCGCCTAAAGTCGACCAGGTATACCAACCTTAGATTGCCTAGGGTCAGCCAGGAGTCTCTTCCAATAGAATGCATGGGTTCGCCAAGGTGTCTCCATCATTACACTGCCTGGTGTCGGCAAGAAGTCTCTCCCACTAAAATACTGAAGGTCAGCCAAGAGTCTCTCCCATTAGAATGCCTAGAGTCATCCAGTTGTCTCTATCATTAGAATGCCTGAGTTCAGCTGTGAGTTTCTTTCATTAAAAATGCCTGAGATTACCCAGCTGTCTCTATCATTAGACTGCTTGTAGTCAGATAGGAGTCTCTCCCTTTGAAATACCAGGGGTCTCCCAGCTGTCTGTATCATTAGACTGCCTAGGGTTGGCAGGTGTCTCTCCCATTAAAGTGCCTGAGATCACCCAAGTGTCTCTATCATTACACTCTCTGCAATTGGCCAGCGGTCTCTCCCATTAGAATGCCTCAGGTGATTCTGACATTAGACTTTCTGGGGTCAGCCAGGAGTCTCTACCATTGGAATGCATGCGATCACCCAGTTGTCTCTATCATTAGACTGCCTGGGGTCGGCTGAAACTCTCTCATTAGAATATCTGGGTGCTTGCAGGTCTCTTTATTGTCAGACTGCCTGAGGTCGACCAGGAGTCTCTCCCATTAGAATGCCTGGGATCTTTCAGATGTCTCTATCATTAGAATGCCTGGGGTTGGCAAGCAGTCTCTCCAATTAGAATGTCTGTGGTGGCCCAAGTGTCTCTATCAGTAGACTGACTGAGGTCAGCCAGGTGTCTCTCCAAAAAGAATGCCTGGGGTCGGCAGGGAGTCTCATTAGAATGGCTTTGGTCTCACAGAAGTCTCTATCATTAGACTCCGTAAGAGTGGCTGGGAGTCTCTTTCATTAGAATGCCAGGGGATGCCTAGATGTCTTTATAATTAGACTGCATAGGGTAAGCAAAAACTCTCTACCATTAGAATGTCTGGTTTCTTCTAGGAGTCTCTCCCATTAGAATGACTGTTGTGACCCTGGTGTCTCTATAATTAAACTCCCTGAGGTCGGCCAGGAGTCTTTCCCATTACAACGCCTGCGGTCTGCAAGGTGTTTTTATTATTTGTCTGTGGTCTGCCAGGAGTCTCTCCCATATGAATGCCTGGGGTCGCCAAGTTGTCTCTATAATTAGACCACCTAAGGTCAGACAAAATCTCTCATTAGAATGCCAGAAGTTGCTGAGGTGTCTATCATTAGACTGGCTGGGGTTGGCTGGGAGTCTTTCTCATTAGACTGATGAAGGTCACCCAGGTGTTTCTGTCATTAGGCTACCTGGGGTTGGCCAGGAGTCTCTCCCATTGGAATGCCTGGAGGGTCGCCCAGATGTCTCTATCACTAGACTGCTTGGGGTCAGCAAGGAGTCTCTCCTATTAGAATGCTTTGGGTAGCCCAAGTGTTTTCATTCTTAGACTGTCTGGTGTTGGCCAAGAGGCTATCCCATTGGAATGCCTGGGGTCCCCTGGGAGTCCCTCCCATTAGAATGCCTGGAGCCACCCAGTTGTGTCTATCATTAAACTGCCTGGGGTTGGTCCGGTGTCTCTCACATTAGAATGCTTGGGTTTGCACAGGTGTCTCGATTTTTAGACTGCCTGGGTTCAGCCAGGAGTCTCTCCAATTACAATATCTGGGTTTGTCCAGAGTCTATCACATTAGAATGACTAGAATCTCCCAGGGCTCTGTAATTAGACTGCCTGGGTCAGCCAGGAATTTCTCCCATTAGAATTTCTAGAATTGACAAGGTGTCTCTAACATTAGACTGCCTGAGGTTGGTTGGGTGTCTCTCCCATTAGAATTCTTGAGGTTTGTTGGATGTTACTATTTTTATAATGCCTGGGGTCGCCTGGGTGACTCTATTATTAAAATCCCCAGGTTCGGACAGAAGTCTCTCCCATTAGCATGCACAGGGTCACTCAGGTGTCTCTACCATGAGACTGCCTGGGGTTGGCTGGGAGTGCTTGCCATTATAATGCCTGGGGTCGCCCAGGTGTCTCTATAATTAGAGTCCCTGGAGTCAGCCAGGGGTCTCTCCCATTAAAATGCTTTGGGTCGCCCAGGTGTTTCTATTATTAGACTGCCAGGGGTCTGACAGGAGGTACTCCCATCAGATTGCCTGTGATCAGTTAGGTGTCTCTATCATTAGACTGTCTGAGAACAGCCAAGAGTCTCTCCAATTAAAATACCTAAGGTCAAGTGGGAGTGCTTGCCATTAGAATGCCTGTGGTTGCCCAGGTGTCTATCATTAGACTGCCTGTAGTCAGCCGAGGGTCTCTCCCAGTAGAACGCCTAAGTTCACCCAAGTGTCTTTATTGTTACACTGCATTGGGTGAGCCAAGAGTCTCTCCTACTAGAATGCTTGGAATCTGCCAAGAGTCTGTCCCATTAGAATGCCTGGGGTGGTCAAGGTGTCTCTATTATATAACGTCTGGGGTTGGTCGGGGGTCTCTCTTATTAGAATGCCTGAAGTTGACCAAGTATCTCTATAATTACACTACCTGGGGTCGACCAGGAGACTCTCCCATTAAAATGCCTGGGGTCACTTACGTTTTTCTATAATTTGATTGCCTGGGATCAGCCAGGAGACTCTCCCAAGAAAATGCCAGGGGTTGGCTGGGAGTATCTTTTATTAGAGTGATTGGGGTCCACCAGTTGTCTCTATTATTATGCAACCTGGGGTTGGTCAGGAGCCTCTTTCATTAGAATACCTGGTTTTGTCTGAAAACCAGTTCCATTAGAATGACTAGGGATGCCCAGGTGTTTCTATAATTAGACCGCCTGGGTCCCCCAGTACTTTGTCCCATTATAATGCCTAGGGTCAACAACGTGTCTCTATCATTAGACTTCCTGGAATCGGCCAGGAGTCTCCCATAAAAATGCCTAGGGTCGCCCAGGTGTTTCTATCTTTAGACTGCCTGGCATCGGCCAGAAGTCTCTCTAATTAAAATGCTTTGGTCGCCCAGATGTCTCTATCATTAGACTGCATGGGGTCAGGTGGGAATTTCTCCCATTGGAATGCTTGGGGATGAAAAGGTGTCTCTATCATTAGACTGCCTGAGGTCAGCCAGAAGTCTCTCCCACTCAAATGCCTGGGTTTGCCCAGGAGTCCCTATTCTTAGACTGCCTGGGGTTGGCCAGGAGACTTTCCAATTAGAATACTCAGATTTCTCTGGGAGTCTTTCCTATTAGAATGACTATGGTGGCCCAGATGTCGCTATAATTAGACTACCTTGCTTTGTCCAGGAGTCTCTCCATTAAAATGCCTGGGGTCGACCATGTATCTCTATCATTAGACTACCTGAGGTCGGCCAGAAGTCTCTTCCATTGGATTGCCTGGGGTCTGATAAGAGTCTCTCTTAGAATTTCTGGGATTGCCCAAGTGTCTCTATCATTAAAACGCCTGTGGTCACCTGGGAGTTTCTTCCATTAGAATGCCAGTGGTCGCAAAGGTGTCTCTGAAATTAGACTGCCTGGGGTCGGTCAAGAGTCTCTCCCATTAGAATGACGGTGGTCTTCAGGTGTCTCTAATCAGAATGCCTGGGGTGGGCCAGGATTCTCTGTCAATACAATGCCTGGGATCTCTCAGGTGTCTCTATAATTAGACGACCTGGGGTTGGACAAAAGTCTCTCTCATTAGAATACTAAGGGTTGCCCAGGTGTCTCTACTATTAGACTCTCAGGGGTCAGCTGGGAGTCTCTTCAATGAGAATTCCGGGGATCGCCTAGGTGTTTCTGTCATTAGAATACCTGGGGTCGGCCAAGAGTCTCATTGAAATGGCTGGGGTCACCCAGGTATCTTTAGATTGCCTGGGGTTGGCCAGGAGCCTCTACCATTGCAAAGCCTGGGAGATTTTCCCATTGAAACCCCTGGGTTTGCCTAGTTTTCTTTATCATTAGGCTTCCTTGAGCCAGACAGACGACTCTCCAATTAGCAAGGCTGCAGTCGCCCAGGTGTCTCTATCATTAGACGTCCTGGGAATGGCCAGGAGTCTCTCCCATTAGAATGCCTGCGGTTGGCAGGAAGTCTCTTCCATTAGAACGTCTGGGCTCTCCCAAGTGTCACTATCTTTAAAATGCTTTGGTTTAGACAAAATTCTCTCCCATTAAAATGCCTTGGGTCGTTAAGCTGTCTCTATCATTAGAATTTACAGGGTCGGCCAGCAGACTCTCCCATTCGAATGTCTTGTGTCACCCAGATGTCTCTATAATGAGACTGCCCTGGGTCCACCAAGAGACTCTACCATTATAATACGTGGGGTGGCCCAGGTGTCCCTATAGCTAGACTGCCTGTGATCAAAAAAGTGTCTTTCCCATTAGAATGCCTGGCATCCCTCAGGTGTCTTCATTCTTAGACTGTCTCTGGTCAGCCAGGAGTCTCTTCCACTAGAATGCCTGGGGTCTGCCAAAAGTCTCTCCCATTAGAATGCCTGGAGTCACCCAGATATCTCTATCATTGGACTGGATGAGGTTGGGTCAGAGTCTCTCCCATTAGAATGACTGGGGTCACTGAGGTGTCTCTATAATTAGACTGCCTGGGTAAGCCCAAAAGTCTCTCCGTTTAGAATGCCTGTTGTCGCCCGGTTGTCTCTATCCTTAGACTGCCTTGGGTCGGCCAGAAGTCTCATCTATTAGAATGCCTGTGGTCGTCGGGGCTTCTGTAACATTATAATGACTGGGTTGCCTAGGTGTCTTTTTTATTAGACTGCCTGAGGCGGCCGGGGTTCTCTATCAGACTGCCTGGGGTTGCCCAGGTGTCTCTAATAATCAAATTACCTGGGGCTGGACAGGAGTCTCTCTAATATGAATGCCTGGAATAAACCAGGTGTCTCTATCATTAAACTGTGTTGTGTTGGCTAGGAGTCTCTCCCTTTAGAATGCTGGAGGTCGCCCAGGTGTTTCTGTAATTAGACTACCTGAAGTCTGTCCAATGGAATGTCTAATGTCACTCATGTGTCTTTATCATTAGACTGCCTCAGGTCGTCCAGGAGCTTCTCTTATTGGAATGCCTGGGTTCACCCATGTGTCTCTATAATTAGAATGCTTGGAGTCAGCAAGGAGTCTCTCCCTGTAGAATGCCTGGGGTGACTCAGGTCTCTCTATCCTTAGACTTCCTGGGGTTGGCCTGGGGTCTCTCTTTAGAATGCTTGGGGTTGGCCTGGGGCATCTCTTATTAGAATGCCTGGAATCGCTCAGGTGTCTCTATCATTAGACTCCCTGGGGTTGGCTGAGATTCTCTCTCATTAGAATGCCTGGGGTCGCTGAGGCGTCTCTAACATTAGACTGTCTGGGGTCTACCGAGAATCTCTCCCCTTAGAATGCCCAAGGTCACCCAAATGTCTCTATCACTAGGCTGTCTGGGGTCTACCAAGTGTCTCTCCCATTGGAATGTCTGGGGTCGCCCATGTGTCTCTATCATTTGACTGGTGTCAGCCAAGAGTTTCCCATTTGAATACCTTCAGTTGGCCAGGAGTCTCGTCAATTGGAATGCCTGGGATAGTCCAGGAGTCTTTCCTATTAAAATGCTTGGGGTCCTCTAGTTATCTCTATCATTAGGCTCTCTCGGTTTGGACAGGAGACTCTACTATTAGAATGTCTGTGGTTGCCCAGGTGTCTCTATCATTAGACGACCTAGGAATGGCCAGGAGTCTCTTCCTTTAGAATGCCTGAGGTCACCCAGGTGTCTCTATCATTGGAATGCGTGGGTTTGGCTGGAAGTCTCTCCCATTAAAGTGTCTTGAGTCATTCAGGTGTCTGTATCATTAAAATGAATGGGGTCGCTGGCAGTGTCTCCCATTAGAACGACTGTTGTCACGAAGGTGTCTCTATAAAGACAGGTTTTGCTTCACCAGGTGTCCTTATTCTTAGACTGCCTGTGGTCAGCCAGGAGTCTCTTGCATTAGAATTCCTGGGGTCAACCAAAAATCTCTCCACATATAATGACTGTGGATGCCCAAGTGTCTCTATAATTAGACTGCCTGGTGTCAGCCAGGAGTCTCTGCCATTAGAATGCGTGTGGTTGGTCAAGAGTCTTTTCTATTAGAATGCCTGGGGTCTCCAAGGTGTTTCTATTATTAGACTGCCAGAAGCCTGGAGCTGTCCAGGAGTCTCTTCAGTAAGAATGCCTGGAGTCGCCCAGGTGTCTCTATTATTAGACTGCCAGAAGTTGGCCAGAAGTTGGCCAGAAGTCTCTCCCATTGGAATGCTTGCGGTCGCCCAGTAGGCTTTATATTTAGAATGCCCGTGGTGGGGCAAGAGTCCCTTCCAAGAAAATGCCGGGTGTCGCCCAAGTGTCTCTATCATTAGACTGCCTGCAGGCGGCAGAAACTCTCTCCCGTTAGAATGCCTGAGATCACCCAGGTGTCTTTATCATTAGATTGCCTATCGTCAGCCGGGAGTGTTTTCCACTAGAATGTCTGATGTCACTCAGAAGTCTTACTCTTCAGATTGCCTGAGGTTGGCCAGGAGTTTCTTCATTAGAATTCCTGGGGTCAGCTGAGAGTCTCTCTTATTAGAATGACTGGGGTCATCCAGGTGTCTGTATCATTACAGTATCTTGGGTCGCCCAGAACCTCTCCTATTAGAATGCCTGGGGTAGCCTAGGTGTCTTCATAATTAGACTTCTTGGGCTCAGTCAGGAGTCTCTCCCATTAGAATGCCTGGGATGGCCCAGGTTTCTCCATTATTAGACTGCATGCTGTCTGCCAGGAGTCTCTCCCATTAGAATGCCTGGAGTCACCCAGGGCTCTCTAGCATTAGACTTGCTGGGGACAGCCAGAAGTCTCCACATTAGAATGCTTGGGGTCAGAGGGAGTATCTCCCATTAGAATGACTGAGGTCGTCCAGGTGTCTCTACCATTAGAATGTCTGGAGTAGGCCAGGAGTCTTTCATTTTAGAATGCCTATGGTCACGAAGTTTCTCTATAATGAGACAGTAGGGTTAGCCATGAGTTTCTCCTGAAGGAGCACCTGGTATCTGCTGAAATTTTCTCTCATTAAAATACCACCAAAATGCTTGTTGTCTGTTGGGAGTCTTTTCTATTAGAATGCCTGGAGCCTCCGAGGTGTCTCTATTATTACAAAACCTGGGGCCATTCAGGAGTCTCTTTAGTTAGAATGTCTGGAGTCATCCATTTGTGTCTGTCATGAGAATTTCAGAAGTCTCTGGGAGTCTCTCCCATTACAATAGCATGGGTCTCCCAAATGTCTCCTTTATTAGAATGCCTGCTGTTGGCCATGAGTCTCTCAGCTGGGAATCTCTCCCATTAAAATGCCTAGGATCACCCAGGTGTCTCTATCATTAGAATGCCTCGGGTCACCATAGTGTCTTTCCTGTTAGAATGCCTAGGATCACCCAGGTGTCTCTATCATTAGAATGCCTTGGGTCATCGTGGTGTCTTTCCCGTTAGAATGCCTGGGATTCCCCAGGTGTCTCTACCATCAGACTGCCTGGGGTTAGCTGTGAGTCTCTCCAATTAGAATGACTGGAGTCTCCCAGGGGTCTCTGTCATTGGGCTCCCATTAGAATGCCTTGGACTGACTGGGAGCCTCTCCCATTAGAATGTGTGGGGTTGCCCCAGTGCCTCTAACATTAGACTGCCTGGAGTCGGTCAGGAGTCTCTCTCATTAGGATACCTGGGGTCGCCTAGGTGTCTCTAACATTAGACTGCCTGGGTTCATCCAAAAGCTTCTCCCGTTAGAATGCCTGAAGATGCCAATGTGTGTCTATAATTAGAATGCCTGGGGTCTGCCAGGAGTTTCTCCCATTAGAATGCCAGAGGTCGTCCAGGTGTCTCTATTCTTAGAAGGCCTGCGTTCAGCCAGGAGCCTTGCATTAGAATGCCTGGTGTTGGCCAAAATTCTCTTTCACTAGAATGCCTGGGATCACCCTGGTGTCTCTATTATTAGATTGTCTGGCGTTGGCAGTGAGTCTCTTTCATTACAATGCCTGAGGTTGCCCAGGGGTCTCTATCATTAGCTGCTTAGGGTTAGGCAAGAGCCTCTTCCATTCGAATTCCTAGTGTCACCCAGGAGTCTCTATAATTAGACTCCCTGTGTTCAACCAGGAGTCTCTCCCATTGGAATGCCTGGGATCACTTATGTGTCTGTACCCTTAAACTGCCTGGGGTCAGCTAGGAGTCTCCCATTAGAATACTTGGGGTAGGCTATAAGCCTCTCCAGTTATTATGCCTGGGGTCAGTCAGGTGTCTCTATTATTAGAATGACTGGAGTCAGTAGGGAGTTTCGCCTCCATTATAATATCTAAGGTCATCTAGGAGTCTCCATAATTAGACATTTTGTGGTCAGCCGAAAGTCTCTTCCAAAAGAATGCCTGCATTCTTCCAGAAGTCTCTCCCATTAGAATGCCTGAAGCCACTCATGTCTGTTTATAATTAGACTGCCTGGGGTGGGTCAGGAGTCTCTGCCATTAGAATTCCTGAGGACACCAAGCTGTCTTTATCATGAGACTCCTTGGTGTAGCCCAGGTGTCTTTATTATTAGGTTTCCTGGATTGGCCAGGAGTATCTTTCATTAGAATGCCTGCAGTCGCCCAGGGTTCTCTATTGTTAGAATTCCTAGGGTCGTCAGGGAGTGTCTCCCATGAAAATGCCTGGCGACTTCCAGATGTCTCTACCATTAGTCTGCCTGGGGCCAGCCAGTATCCTCTACCATTAGAATGCCTGGTGTCTCCCAGGTGTCTCTATAATTAGATTGCTTGTGTAAGCTAAAAGTCTCTCCCATTTAAATTAGTGGGGTCGCCCAGGTGTCATTATTCTTAGACTGCCTAGTGTCAGCCAAGAGTCTCTGGTATTAGGATGACACCTGATGTCGCCCTGGTGTCTCTATAATTAAACTACCTGGGGTTGGTGTTGGCCAAGAATCTCTCTCATCAAAACGCCTAAAATTGACAAGGTGTTTTAATCATTATACTGCCTGAGGTCGGCCAGGGGTCTCTCCCATCAGAATGCCTGGCTTTGGCCAGGAGTCTTTTGGATTAGAATACTTGGGGTGACCTGGGTGTCTTTATTATAATGCCTAGGGTCTTCTTGGAGGCTCCCCCATTAGAAAGCATGCTACACCAATGCATCTGTATCATTAGACTCACTGGGGTCAACTGGGAATCTCTTTTATTAGAATGCCTGTAGTGGGCTGGAAGTCTTTCTCATTAGCATTCCTGTGGTTGGCAAGGAGTGTTTCCCATTAGAATTCCTGGGATCACTCAGTTTTCTCTATGATGAGAATACCTGGGATCTGCCATGAAACTCTCTCATTAGATGCCCTCTGTCACCGAGGTGTCTCTCCCATTAGAATGCCTGGCATTGCCCAGTCATCTTTATCATTAGAATGCCTGGAATAGGCCAGGAGTCTCTCCCAGTAGAATGCCTACTGTCACCCAAGGGTCTTTATTATTAGACAGCCTGGGTTGGGCCAAGAGTCTCTCCCATTAGAATGCCTGGCACTGCCCAGGTGTTTCCATCATTAGACTGTCTGTTTGGCCAGGAGTCGTTCACAGTAGAATACCTGTTGTTGCACGGGTGTCTCTACAATGAGAATGTCTAGGTTCTTCCAGGAGTCTCTCTCATTCGAATGCCTGGGGTCACCCAGGTGTCTCTATCATTAGACTGCCTTAGATCTGCCAGAAATCTCTTATTTTAGAATGCCTATGATCGACCTCGAGTCTCTCCCATTAGAATGCCTTGGGTTGCCTAGGTGTCTCTATCATTGAACTGCCTAGTGTCTCCCTGGAGCCTCTTCCATTGGAATGCCTGTGTCACCCAGTTATTCTTATCTTTAGACTGCATAAGGTCAGACTGGAATCTCTCCCTTTAGAATACAAGGAATAGCTCAGTTATCTCTACCATTAGACTGCCTAGTGTTATCCAGGAGTCTCTCCTATTAAAATGCCTCGTGTCTCCCAGGTGTCTTTATTATTAGATTGCATGGTGTCGGCCAAGAGTTGCTACCATTGGAATGCCTGGGGTGGGCCAGGAGTTTCTCCCATTTGAATGCCTGAGGTCGTTAAGCTGTCTCTGTTACTAGACTGACTGGAATCAGCGGGAATATCTTCTGTTAGAATGCCTGGAGAGGCCTGGGTGTCTCTCTTGACCACACCTGCCTGTGGTCAGCCAGGTGTCTCTCCGACAAGAATGCCAGGAATCGCCATGTTGTCTCTATCATTAGGCTGCTTGGGGTAGGCCGGAAGTATCTCCCATTAGAATGCCTTGTGTCACCCAGGTGTCCCTATCTTTAGAATACCTGAGGTCAGACAGGAGTCTCCACCAATAGAAAGTCTTGGGTCACCAAAGTGTCTCTATCCTTAGGCTACTTCGGGTCGGACATGTTTCTCTGCCATTAGAATGCATGGGGCAGCTGATAGTCTCTCTTTAATTAGAATGCCCTGTTGTCACCCAGATGTCTATAGCACTAGAATGCCTAAGGTCCTCCGGGAGTCTCTCCCATTAGAATGCCTGCGGTCACCCAGGTTTTTCCAAAATTAGACAGCCTGCGTTTGGCGGTAAATCTCTCTCATTAGAATGCCTGGGGTCGCCCAGGTGGCTCTACTCTACTGACCTGGGTCCACCAGGAGTCTCTTCCATTATAATGCCTGGGTTTTCCCCGCCTTCCTGGACTTGACCAGGAGTATCTCCCATTACAATGCCTGGGGTCGCCCAGGTGTCTGTCATTAGCCTGCCTCTATTCAGCCGGGAGTCTTTCCAATTAGAATGCCTGGGATTTCTATTATTAGAATGATTGTAAGAGCCCCATGTGCCTATAATTAGACTGTCAGGGGTCAGCCAGGAGTCTTTCCCATTACAATGCCTGTGGCCCGGCAGGTGTCTTTATCCTATGATTGCCTGTGATTGGCCACAAGTCTCCCATTAAAATGCCTGGGGTCTGCTGGGAGTCTGTCCAATTAGATTGCCTGGGGTTGATATTGTGTCTCTATCATTAGACTGCCTGGGTTCGACTGTGTGTGTCTCTCTTTAAAATGACTGATTTCCTTAAGGTGTCTGTATCATTAGATTGCCTGGGGTCGCCTAGGAGTGTCTCCCATTAGAATGCCTGTGATGCACCATGTGTCTTTATTCTTAGACAGCCTGGGGTAGGCCATGAGTCTTTCCCTTTAGAATGCCTGGGGTCAGAAGGAAGTCTCTTCCATTAGAATGGCTAGGCTCTCCCAGGTGTCTCTACATTTAAAATGCTTCGGTTTAGACAAAAGTCTCTCCCATTAAAATGCCTTGGGTCGTTAAGCTGTCTCTATCATTAGAATTTATGGGGTGGGCCAGCATACTCTCCCTTTCAAATGTCTTGTGTCACCCAGATGTCTCTATAATGAGACTACCCTGGGTTGACCAGGAGACTCTACCATTATAATACGTGGGGTGTCCCAGGTGTCCCTATAATTAGACTCCCTGAGGTGAAAAATGTGTCTCTGCCATCAGAATGCCTGGCATCACCCAGTCATCTTTATCATTAGAATGCCTGGAATAGGCCTGGAGTCTCTCTCCGTAGATGCCTACTCTTGCCCAGGGGTCTTTATTATTAGACAGCCTGGGTTGGGCCAAGAGTCTCTCCCATTAGAATGCCTGGCCTTGCCCAGGTGTCTCCATCATTAAACTGTCTAGGTTTGGCCAGGAATCATTCACATTAGAATACCTGTAGTCGCCCGGTGTCTCTGCAATGAGAATGTCTAGGTTCTTCCAGGAGTCCTCTCATTCGAACGCCTGGGGTCACCCAGGTGTCTCTATCATTAGACTGCCTTAGATCTGCCAGAAATCTCTATTTTAGAAAGTCTGTGATTGACCTCGAGTCTCTCTCATTAGAATGCCTTGGGTTGCCTAGGTGTCTCTATCATTGAACTGCCTAGTGTCTCCCGGAAGCCTCTTCCATTAGAAAGCCTGTGTCACCCAGTTGTTCCTATCTTTCGACTGCCTGGGGTCAGACGGGAATCTCTCCCATTAGAATGCAAGGAATTGCCCAGTTATCTCTATCATTAGACTGCCTAGTGTTATCCAGGAGTCTCTCCTATAAAAGTGCCTCGTATCTCCCAGGTGTGTCTATTATTAGATAGTATAGTGTCGCCCAAGAGTTGCTACCATTAGAATGCCTGGGGTGGGCCAGGAATTTCTCCCATTTGAATGCCTGAGGTCGTTTAGCTGTCTCTGTTATTAGACTGACTGGAATCAGCGGAAATATCTTCTGTTTGAATGCCTGGAGAGGCCCAGGTGTCTCTCTTGACCACACCTGCCTGTGGACAGCCAGGTGTCTCTCCCATAAGAATGCCAGAAATCGCCAAGTTGTCTCCATCATTAGGCTGCCTGGGGTCAGCCAGGAGTCTCTTCCATTAGAATGCCTTGTGTCACCCAGGTGTCTCTTATCTTTAGAGTGCTTGAGGTCGGCCAGGAGTCTCTCCCATTAGAATGTCTTGGGTCACCCAAGTGTCTCTCTTGTTAGACTGCTTGGAGTCGGACATGTTTCTCTGCCATTGGAATTCATGGGGCAGCTGATAGTCTCTCCTTAATTAGAATGCCTGGTTGTCACTCAGGTCTCTATATCATTAGAATGCCTAAGGTCATCTGGGTGTCTCTCCCATTAGAATGCCTGGGGTCGCCCAGGTGTTTCCATCATTAGACTGCCTGTGGGTGGCTGTAAATCTCTCTCATTGGACTACCTGGGGTCTCCCAGGTGGTTCTATTATACTCACCTGGGTCCACCAGGAGTCTCTTCCATTATCATGCCTGGGTTTTCCCAGCCTTCCTGGGCTTGACCAGGAGTCTCTTCCTTTAGAATGCCTGTGGTCGCCCAGGTATTTCTATCATTAGCCTGCCTGTATTTGGCTGGGAGTCTTTCTAATTAAAATGCCTGCATTCTCTATTATTAGAATGACTGTAATAGCCCCATGTGCCTATATTTAGACTGTCAGCAGTCAGTCAGGAGTCTGTCCCATTAGAATGCCTGTGGCCCCTCAGGTGTCTTTATCCTAAGATTGCCTGTGGTTGGCCACAAGTCTCCCATTAGAATGTCTGGGTTCCACTGGGAGTCTCTCCCATTAGAATGTCTGGGGTTGATATTGTGTCTCTCTCATTAGACTGCCTGGGTTCAACCGGGTGTGTCTCTCTTTAAAATGCCTGAGGTCCTTAAGGTGTCTCTCTCATTAGATTGCCTGGGGTCGCCTGGGAGTCTCTCCCATTAGAATGCCAGTGATGCACCAAGAGTCTTTATTCTTAGACAGCCTGGGGTAGGCCACGAGTCTTTCCCATTAGAATGACTGGATCGGTCAGGAGTCTCTCCCATTAGAATGCCTGATGTCAGCAGGAAGTCTCTTCCGTTAGAATGTCTACTGCCCTGGGTCCACCAGGAGACTCTACCATCATAATACGCGGTGTGGCCCAGGTGTCCCTATAGTTAGATTGCCTGTGGTCAACAAAGTGTCTCTCCCTTTAGAATGCCTGGCGTCACCCAGGTGTCTTCATTCTTAGACTGTCTTGAGTCAGCCAGGAGTCTCTTCCACTAGAATGCCTGGGGTCTGCCAAAAGTCTCTCCCATTAGAATGCCTGGAGTCACCCAGGTGTCTCTATCATTAGACTGGAAGGGGTTGAGTCAGAATGTCTCCCATTAGAATGCCTAAGGTCACCGAGGTGTCTCTATAATTAGACTGCCTTGGTAAGGCTAAAAGTCTCCTCCTTTAGAATGCATGCTGTTGCCCAGTTGTCTCTATCCTTAGACTGCCTTGGGTCGGCCAGAAGTCTCATCTATTAGAATTCCTGTGGTCTTCGGGCTTCTCTTACATTATAATGACCGGAGTTGCCTACGTGTCTTTTTTATTAGACTGCCTGGGGTCGGCCAACAGTCTCTATTAGACTGCCTGGGGTTGCCCAGTTGTCTCTAATAATCAAACTACCTGGGGTTGGACAGGAGTCTCTCTAATCTGAATGCCTGGAATAAACCAGGGGTCTCTATCATTGGACTGTGTTGTGTTGGCTAGGAGTCTCTCCCTTTAGAATGCTGGAGGTCTCCCAGGTGTTTCTGTAATTAGACTACCTGAAGTCGGTCCAATGGAATGTCTGATGTCACTCATGTGTCTCTATCATTAGACTGCCTCAGGTTGGCCGGGAGCTTCTCTTATTAGAATGCCTGGGTTCACCCATGTGTCTCTATAATTAGAATGTTTGCAGTTGGCAAGGAGTCTCTCCCTATAGAATGCCTGGGAGGATTCAGGTCTCTCTATCCTTAGACTTCCTGGGATTGGCCTGGGTTCTCTCTTTAGAATGCTTGGGGTCAGCCTGGTGTATCTCCTATTAGAATGCTTGGAGTTGCCCAGCTGACTCCATCATTAGACTCCCTGGGGTTGACTGAGAGTATCTCTCATTAGAATGCCCGGGGTCGCCCAGGCATCTCTATCATTAGACTGTCTGGGGTCTACTGAGAATCTCTCCCTTTAGAATGCCCAAGGTCACCCAAATGTCTCTATCACTAGGCTGTCTGGGTCTGCCAAGTGTCTCTCCCATTAGAATGCCTGGGGTCACCCATGTGTCTCCATGATTAGACTGGTGTCAGCCAAGAGTCTCCCATTAGAATACCTTCAGTTGGCCAGGAGTCTCTTCCATTACAATGCCTGGGATAGTCCGGGAATCTTTCCGGGAATCTTTCCTATTTAAATGCTTGGAGTCGCGTAGTTGTCTCTATCATTAGGCTCTCTTGGGTTGGACAGAAGACTCTACCATTAGAAGGTCTGTGGTTGCCCAAGTGTCTCAATCATTAGACGACCTGGGAATGGCCAGGAGTCTCTCCCATTAGAATACCTGAGGTTGTCCAGAGGTGTCTACCATTAGAATGCCTGAGGTCGCCCAGGTGTCACTATCATTAGAATGTGTGGGTTTGGCTGGGAGTCTCTCCCATTAAAATGCCTTGAGTCGTTTAGGTGTCTGTATCATTAAAATGAATGGGGTCAGCTGGCAGTGTCTCCAATTAGAACGACTGCTGTCACAAAGGTGTCTCTATAAAGACTGGTTTTGCTTCACCCGATGTCCTTATTCTTAGACTGCCTGTGGTCAGCTAGGAGTCTTTTGCATTAGAATTCCTGGGGTCAACCAAAAATCTCTCCAATTATAATGACTGTTGATGCCCAAGTGTCTCTATAATTAGACTGCCTGGTGTCAGCCAGGAGTCTCTGCCATTAGAATGCTTGTAGTCAGTCGAGAGTCTTTTCTATTAGAATGCCTGAGGTCTCCAAGATGTCTCTATTATTAGACTGCCAGAAGCCTGGGGCTGTCCGGGAGTCTCTTCAGTGAGAATTCCTGGAGTTGCCCGGGTGTCTCTATTATTAGACTGACAGAAGTTGGCCAGAAGTCTCTCCCGTTAGAATGCTTGCGGTCACCCAATAGGCTTTATTTTTAGAATGCCCGTGGTAGGGCAAGAATCTCTTCCATGAAAATTCTGGGTGTTGCCCAGGTGTCTCTATCATTAGACTGCATGTGGCCGGCGGAAGTCTCTCCCATTAGAATGCCTGAGATCACCCAGGTGTCTTTATCATTAGATTGCCTATCGTCAGCCGGGAGTGTTTTCCACTAGAATGTCTGGTGTCACTCAGAAGTCTTACTCTTCAGATTGCCTGAGGTTGGCCAGGAGTTTCTTCATTAGAATTCCTGGGGTCAGCTGAAAGTCTCTCTTATTAGAATGACTGGGATCATCCAGGTGTCTGTATCATTATAGTATCTTGGGTCGCCCAGAACCTCTCCTATTAGAATGCCTGGTGTAGCCTAGATATCTTTATAATTAGACTTCTTGGGCTCAGTCATGGATCTCTCCCATTAGAATGGCTGGGGTGGCCCAGGTTTTCCTAATATTAGACTGCATGCTGTCTGCCAGGAGTCTCTCCCATTAGAATGCCTGTGGTCGCCCAGGTGTCTCTATACTTAGACTGCCTACTGTTGGCCAGGAGTCTCTCATTAGAATGCCTGCAGAGGTCCTGGACTTTCTCCCATTACAATGCCTTGGGTCGCCCACTTGCCTCTACCATTGGACTGCGTGGGTTCCACCGAATGTCCCTCCCATTACAATGCCTGAGGTTGCACAAGTGTCTTTATTATTATGCTGCCAGGGTTTGCCCAGAAGTCGCCTTCATTAGAATGCCTGGGGATTCCCAGGAACCTCTAACCTTAACCTGCCAGGGGTTGCCATAAATCTCTCCCAAGAGAATGCTTGGGGTCAGCTGAGAACCTCTTCAATTAGAATGCATTGGGTGGCTCAGGTGGCTCATCATTATAATGCCTGTATTAGTCTGGGAGTCTCACCCATTAGAAGGTCTGGGGTAATTTAGATGTCTATAGAATTAGATTGTCTGAGGATCAGCCAGAGATAATACCTGTGTTTGACTGGGAGTCTTTCCCATTAGAATGCCTATGGTCGCTCATGTTTTGTTATCATTACAATTTCTGGGTTCAGCTGGGAGTCTCTCCCATTAGAATATCTGTAGGCACTCAGGTGTCTCTATCATTAAACTGCCTGGCATCGACTGGGAGTCTCTGAAGTAGAATGCCTTGGGTCAACCAGGTGTCTCTATTGTTTGACTGCCTGGTGTCAGACAAAAGTCTCCTCATTAGAACACTTGGTATTGGACAAGAGTCTCTACCATTAGAAATACTGGGGTTTTGCAGGTGTCAGTATCATTAGACTCCATGAGGTCAGCTGGGAATCTCTCCCATTAAAATATCTAGGGTCACCCAGGTGTCTCTATCATTAGAATGCCTGGGGCCTGCCTGATGTCTTTCCCATTAGAATGCCTGGGATTCCCCAGGTGTCTCTACCATTAGACTGCCTGGGGTTAGCCGGGAGTCTCTAAAATTAGAATGACTGGAGTCTCCCAGGGGTTTCTATCAATGGGCTTCCTGGGGTCAGCCAGGAGTTGCTCTCATTAGAATGCCTTGTGGTGACTGGGAGGCTCTCCCATTAGAACGTGTGGGATTGCCCAGGTGCCTCTAACATTAGACTGCCTGGAGTTGGTCAGGAGTCTCTCTCATTAGAATACCTGGGGTTGCCTAGGTGTCCATCTAATTATTCTACCAGGAATCCACCAGGTGTCTCTCACATGACAATCCCTATGGTTGCCCATTTTTCTCCATCATTGGACAGCCTGGGGCCAGCTGAGAGTGTCTCTCATTCAAATGGCTTGGTTCGCCTAGGTGTCTCTAACATTAGACTGCCTGGGTTCATCCAAAATCTTCTCCCATTAGAATGCTTGAAGATGCCAATATGTGCCTATAATTAGAATGCCTGGGGTGTGCTAGGAGTTTTTCCCATTAGAATGTCAGAGGTCGTCCAGGTATCTCTATTCTTAGGAGGCCTACGTTCAGTCAGTAGTCTCACATTAGAATGCCTGGTGTTGGCCAATTTTCTCTTTCACCAGAATGCCTGCGATCGCCCAGATGTCTCTATTATTAGACTGTCTGGCATTGGCAGTGAGTCTCTTTCATTACAATGCCTGATGTTGTCCAGGTGTCTCTATCATTAGACTGCTTCGGGTTAGGCAAGAGCCTCTTCCATTCGAATTCCTAGTGTCGCCCAGGTGTCTCTATAATTAGACTCCCTGTGTTCAACCAGGAGTCTCTCCCATTAGAATGCCTGGGATCACTTAAGTGTCTGTATTTTTAAAGTTCCTGGGGCCAGCTAGGAGTCTCCCATTAGAATGTTTGGGGTAGGCCGGAAGCCTCTCCAATTATTATGCCTGGGGTCAGCCAGGTGTCTCTATTATTAGAATGACTGAAGTCAGTGGAGTCTCACCTCCATTGGAATGCCTAAGGTCATCTAGGTGTCTCCATAATTAGACTTTTTGTGGTCAGCCAAATATCTCTTCCAAAACAATGCCTGCATTCATCCAGAAGTCTCCGCCATTAGAATGCCTGAAGCCTCTCACGTCTGTTTATAATTAGACTGCCAGGGGTGGGTCAAGAATCTCTCCCATTAGAATGCCTGAGGACACCAAGCTGTCATTATCATGAGATTCCTTGGCATAGCCCAGGTGTATTTATCATTAGATTTCCTGGGGTTGGCCAGGAGTATCTTTCATTAGAATGCCTGCAGTCCCCCAGGTGTCTCTATCGTTGGACTTCCTAGGGTCGGCAGTGAGTGTCTCCCACTAAAATGCTTGGCATCTCCCAGATGTCTCTACCATTAGTCTGCCTGGGGCCAGCCAGTATCCTCTACCATCAGAATGCCTGGTGTCTCCCAGGCGTCTCTATAATTAGATTGCCTGTGTAAGCTAAGAGTCTCTCCTATTTAAATTCTTTGGGTCACCCAAGTGTCATTATTCTTAGACCGCCTAGTGTCAGCCAAGAGTCTCTGGTATTAGGATGACACCTGTTGTCACCCTGGTGTCTCTATAATTAAACCACCCAGGGTTGGTGTTGGCCAAGAGTCTCTCTCATCAAAATGCCTAAAATAGACTAGGTGTTTTTATCAGTATACAGCCTGGGGTTGGCCAGGGTTCTCTCCCATCAGAATGCCTGGCTTCGTCTGGGAGTCTTTTGGATTGAAATTCTTGGGTTGACCCGGGTGTCTTTATTATAATGTCTAGGGTTTTCTTGGAGTCTCTCCCATTATAACGCATGCTGTTGCCCATGTGACTGTATCATTAGACTCACTGGCTTTGGCTAGGAGTCTCTTTTATTAGAATGCCTGGGGTGGGCTGGAAGTCTTTCCCATTTGCTTTCCTATGGTTGGCAAGGAGCCTTTCCCAATAGAATTCCTGGGATAGCTCAGTTTTCTCTATCATTGGAATGCCTGGGATATTCCACGAATCTGTCTCATTAGAATGCCTTATGTCACCCAGGTGTCTTTCCCATTAGAATGCCTGGCATCGCCCAGTCTTCTCATTAGAATGCCAGAAATAGGTTGAGAGTGTCTCCCAGTAGAATGCCTACTGTTGCCCAGGGGTCTTTATATTTTAAAAGCATGGATTTGGCCAAGAATCTCTCCCTTTAGAATGCATGACATTGCCCAGGTGTTTTCATCATTAGACTGTCTAGGTTTGGCCAGGAGTCGTTCACATTAGAATACCTGTGGTCGCCCGGGTGTCTCTACAATGAGAATGTCTAGGTTCTTCCAGGAGTCTCTCCCATTCAAACGCCTGGGGTCACCCAGGTGTCTCTATCATTAGACTGCCTTAGTTCTGCCAGAAATCTCTTATTTTAGAAGACCTGTGATCGACCTCGAGTCTCTCCCATTAGAATGTCTTGGGTTGCCTAGCTGTCTCTATCATTGAACTGCCTAGTGTCTCCCAGGAGCTTCTTCCATTAGAATGCCTGTGTTACCCAGTTGTTCATACCTTTAGACTGCCTGGGGTCAGATGGGAATCTCTCCCATTAGAATGCCAGAAATCGCCCAGTTTTCTCTATCATTAGACTGTCAAGTGTTTTCCAGGAGTCTCTCCTATTAAAATGCCTCGTGTCTCCCAGGTGTCCTTATTTTAAATTGCATGGTGTCGGCCAAGAGTTGCTACCATTAGAATGCCTGTGGTGGGCCAGAACTTTCTCCCATTTGAATGCTTGAGGTCGTTTAGCTGTCTCTGTTATTAGACTGACTGGAATCAGTGTGAATATCATCTATTAGAATGCCTGGAGAGGCCCAGGTGTCTCTCTTAACCACACCTGCCTGTGGTCAGCCAGGTGTCTCTGCCACAAGAAAGTGAGGAATCACCAAGTTGTCTCTATCATTAGGCAGCTTGGGGCCAGCCGGGAGTCTCTCCCATTAGAATGCCTTGTGTCACCCAGGTGTCTCTATCTTTAGAATGCCTGACGTAGGCCAGGAGTCTCTCCCATTGGAATATCTTGGGTCACCCAAGTGTCCCTATCCTTAGACTGCTTGGGGTCAGACATGTTTCTCTGCCATTAGAATGCATGGGGCAGCTGGTATTCTCTCTCTAATTAGAATGCCCTGTTGTCATCCAGGTGTCTGTATCATTAGAAAGCCTAAGGTCCTCCGGGAATCCCATTAGAATGCCTGGTGTCACCCAGGTGTTTCCATCATTAGACTGCCTGCAATTGACTGTACATCTCTCTCATTAGAATGCCTGGGTTGCCCAGGTGGCTCTATTATACTGACCTGGGTCCACCAAGAGTCTCTTCCATTATAATGCCTGGGTTTTCCCAGCCTTCCTGGGCTTGACCAGGAGTCTCTCCCATTAGAATGCCCGGGGTCACCCAGGTGTCTCTCATCAGCCTGCCTGTATTCGGCCGGATGTCTTTCCAATTAGAATGCCTGGGGTCTGTATTATTAGAATGCCTGTAATAGCACCATGTGCCTATAATTAGACTGTCAGGGGTCAGTTAGGAGTTTCTCCCATTAGAATGCCTGTGGCCCCTCAGGTGTCTTTATCCTAAGATTGCCTGTGGTTGGCCACAAGTCTCCCATTAAAATATTTGGGTTCCACTGGGAGTCTCTCCCGTTATAATGTCTGGGGTTGATATTGTGTCTCTCTCATTAGACTGCCTGGGTTCGACTGGGTGTGTCTCTCTTTAAAATGTCTGAGGTCCTTAAGGTGTCTCTCTCATTAGATTGCCTGGGGTCGCCTGGGAGTCTCTCCTATTAGAATGCCTGTGATGCACCCGGTGTCTTTATTCTTAGACAGCCTGGGGTAGGCCACAAGTCTTTCCCATTAGAATGACTGGATCGGTCAGCAGTCTCTCCCATTAGAATGCCTGGGGTCGGCAGGAAGTCTCTTCCGTTAGAATGTCTAGGCTCTCCCAGGTGTCTCTACCTTTAAAATGCTTCAGTTTAGACAAAAGTCTCTCCCATTAAAATGCCTTAGGTCATTAAGCTGTCTCTATCATTAGAACATATGGGGTCTGCCAGCAGACTCTCCCATTCGAATGTCTAGTGTCACCCAGATGTCTCTACAATGAAATCGCCCTGGGTTGGCCAAGAGACTCTACCATTATAATACGTGGGGTGGCCCAGGTATCCCTATAATCTGACTGTCTGTGGTCAACAAAGTGTCTCTCCCATTAGAATGCCTGGCATCCCCCAGGTGTCTTTATTCTTAGACTGTTTCGGGTCAGCCAGGAGTCTCTTCCACTAGAATGCCTGGGGTCTGCCGAAAGTCTCTCCCATTAGAATGCCTGGAGTCACACAGGTGTCTCTATCATTAGACTGGGGGTTGAGTCAGAGTCTTTCACATTAGAATGCCTGGGGTCACCAAGCTGTCTCTATAATTAGACTGCCTGGGTAAGGTCAAAAGTCTCTCCCTTTAGAATGCCTGTTGTTGCCCAGTGGTCTCTATCCATAGACTGCCTTGGGTCGGCCAGAAGTCTCATCTATTGGAATGCCTGTGGTCATTGGGGCTTCTCTTACATTATAATGATCAGGGTTGCCTAGGTGTCTTTTTTATTAGACTGCCTGGGGTCGGCCAGGAGTCTCTATTAGACTGCCTGGAGTTGCGCAGGTGTCTCTAATAATCAAACTGCCTGGGGTTGGACAGGAGTCTTTCTAATCTGAATGCCTGGAACAAACCAGGTGTCTCTGTCATTAGACTACGTTCTGTTGGCTGGGAGTCTCTCGCTTTAGAATGCTGGAGGTCACCCAGGTGTTTCTGTAATTAGAGTACCTGAAGTCAGTCCAATGGAATGTCACATGATGTCACTCATGTGTCTCTATCATTAGACTGCCTCAGGTCAGCCAGGAGCTTCTCTTATTAGAATGCCTGGGGTCACCCTGGTGTCTCTATAATTGGAATGCCTGGTGTCGGCCAGGAGTCTCTCCCTGTACAATGCCTGGGAGGACTCAGGTCTCCCTATCCTTAGACTTCCTATGGTTGGCCTGGGGTCTCTCTTTGGAATGCTTGGGGTTGGCCTGGGACATCTCCTATTAGAATGCCTGGAGTTGCCCAGGTGTCTCTATCATTAGACTGCCTGGAGTTGGCTGAGATTCTCTGACAGCAGAATGCCTGGGTTCACCAGGCGTCTCTATCATTAGACTGTCTGGTGTCTACCGAGAGTCTCTCCCTTTAGAATGCCCGAGGTCACCCAAATGTCTAGGCTGCCTGGTGTCTGCCAAGTGTCTAGGCTATCTGGGGTCTGACAAGTTTCTCTCCAATCAGAATGCCTGGGGTCACCCAGGTGTCTCTATTATTAGAATGACTGTAGTCAGTGGGGAGTCTTGCCTCCATTAGAATGCCTAAGGTCATCTAGGTGTCTCCATAAGTAGACTTTTTGTGGTCAGCCAAAAGTCTCTTCCAAAACAATGCCTGCATTCTTCCAGAAGTCTCTCCCATTAAAATTCCTGAAGCCGCCCATGTCTGTTTATAATTAGACTGCATGGGGTGGGTCAGGAGTCTCTCCCATTAGAATGCCTGAGGACACCAAGCTGTCATTATCATGAGATTCCTTGGCATAGCCCAGGTGTCTTTATCATTAGACGTCGTGGGGTTTGCCAGGAGTATGTTTCATTAGAATGCCTGTAGTCGTCCAGGTGTTTCTATCGTTAGACTTCCTAGGGTTGCCAGGGAGTATCTCCCTTTAAAATGCTCGGCGTCTTCTGGATGTCTCTACCATTAGTCTGCCTGGGATCAGCCAGTATCCTCTACCATTAGAACGCCTGGTGTCTCCCAGGTGTCTCTATAATTAGATTGCTTGGGTAAGCTAAGAGTCTCTCTCATTTAAATTCATGTGGTCGCCCAGGTGTCATTATTCTTAGACTGCCTACTGTCAGCCAAGAGTCTCTGGTATTAGGATGACACCTGATGTCGCCCTGGTGTCTCTATAATTAAACTACCTTGGGTTGGGTTTGGTCAAGAGTTTCTCTCATCAAAATGTCTAAAATTGACTAGGTATTTTTATCATTAGACTGGCTGGGGTCGGCCAGGGTTCTCTCCCATCAGAATGCCTGGCATCGGCCGGGAGTCTTTTGGATTAGAATACTTGGGGTGAACCTGGTGTCTTTATTATAACGCCTAGGGTCTTCTTGGAGTCTGCTATTAGAAAGCATGCTGTCGCCCATGTGTCTGTATCATTAGACTCACTAGGGTCGGCTGGGAGTCTCTTTAATTAGAATGCCTGAGGTGGGCTGGAAGTCTTTCTCCTTGGCATTTCTGTGGTTGGCAAGCAGTCTTTCCCATTAGAAATCCTGGGATCGCTCAGTTTTCTCTATCATTAGAATGCCTGGGATCTGCCATGAATCTCTGTCTTTAGAATGCCTTATGTCCCCTGTGTCTCTCCCATTAGAATGCCTGATGTCGTCCAGTCGTCTTTATCATTAGAATGCCTGGAATAGGCAGGGAGTCTCTCCCAGTAGAATGCCTACTGTCGCCCAGGGGTCTTTATTATTAGACAGCCTGCGTTTGGTCAAGAGCCTCTCCCATTTGAATGCCTGGCATTGCCCAGGTGTTTCCATCATTAGACTGACTAGGTTTGGCCAGGAGTCGTTCACATTAGAATATCTGTGGTCGCCTGGGTGTCTCTACAATTAGAATGTCTAGGTTCTTCCAGGAGTCTCTCCCATTCGAACGCCTGGGGTCACCTAGGTGTCTGTATCATTAGACTGCCTTAGTTCTGCCAGAAATCTCTTATTTTAGAATGCCTGTGATTGACCTCGAGTCTCTCCCATTAGAATGTCTTGGGTTGCCTAGCTGTCTCTATCATTGAGCTGCCTAGTGTCTCCCGGGAGCCTCTTCCATTAGAATGACTGTGTCGCCAGTTGTTCCTATCTTTAGACTGCCTGGGGTCAGACCGAAATCTCTCCCTTTAGAATTCTAGGAATCGCACAGTTATCTCTATCATTAGACTGCCTAGTGTTATCATGGAGTCTCTCCTATTGAAATGCCTCGTGTCTCCCAGGTGTCTTTATTATTAGATTACATGATGTCAGCCAAGAGTTGCTGTCTTTAGAATGCCTGCGGTGGGCCAGAACTTTCTCCCATTTGAATGCCTGAGGTGGTTTAGCTGTCTCTGTTATTAGACTGACTGGAATCGGTGGGAATATCTTCTATTAGAATGTCTGGAGAGGCCCAGGTGTCTCTCTTAACCACTCCTGACTGTGGTCAGCCAGGTGTCTCTGCCACAAGAATGCCAGGATTTGCCAAGTTGTCTCTATCATTAGGCTGCTTGGGGTCAACTGGGAGTCTCTCATTAGAATACCTTGTGTCACCCAGGTGTCTCTATCTTTAGAATGCCTGAGTTTAGCCATGAGTCTCTCCCATTAGAATGTCTTTGGTCACCCAAGTGTCTCTAGCCTTAGACTGCTTGGGGTCAGACATGTTTCTCTGCCATTAGAATGCATGGGGCAGCTGATAGTCTGTCTCTAATTAGAATGCCCTGTTGTCGCCTAGGTGTCTATATCATTAGAATGCCTAAGGTCCTCCAGGAGTCTCTCCCATTAGAATGCCAGGTGTTTCCATCATTAGACTGCCTGCGGTTGGCTATATATCTCTCTCATTAGAATGCCTGGGGTCCCCCAGGTGGCTCTACTCTACTGACCTGGGTCCACCAGGAATCTCTTCCATTATAATGCCTGGGTTTTCCCAGCCTTCCTGGGCTTGAACAGGAGTCTCTCCCATTAGAATGCCTGCGGTCACCCTGGTGTCTCTATCATTAGCCTGCCTGTATTCGGCCAGGAGTCTTTCCAATTAGAATGCCTGGGGTTTCTATTACTATAATGACTGAAATAGCCCTGTGTGCCTATAATTAGACTGTCAGGGGTCAGCCAGGTGTCTCTCCCATTAGAATGCCTGTGGCCCCTCAGGTGTCTTTATCCTAAGATAGCCTGTGGTTGGCCACAAGTCTCCCATTAAAATGCCTGGGGTCTGCTGGGAGTCTCTCCCATTAGAATGCCTGGGGTTGATATTGTGTCTCTATCATTAGACTGCCTGGGATCACCTGGGAGTCTCTCCCATTAGAGTGCCTGTGATGCACCAGGTGTCTTTATTCTTAGACAGCCTGGGGTAGGTCACGAGTCTTTCCCATTAGAATGACTGGATCGGTAAGGAGTCTCTCTCATTAGGATGCCTGGGGTCGGCAGGAAGTCTCTTCCATTAGAGTATCTGTCCTCTCCTGGGTGTCTCTACCTTTAAAACACTTTGGTTTAGATGAAATCTCTTCCATTAAAATGCCTTGGGTCTTTAAGCTGTCTCTATCTTTGGAATTTATGGGGTCAGCCAGCAGACTCTCCCATTCGAATGTCTAGTGTCACCCAGATGTCTCTATAAAGAGACTGTCCTGTTTTGGCCAGGAGACTCTACCACTATAATGCATGGGGTTTCCCAGCTGTCCCTATAATTAGACTGCCTGAAGTCAACAAAGTGTCTCTCCCATTAGAATGCCTGAGGTCGCCCAGGTGTCTTCATTCTTAGACTGTCTCGGGTCAGACAGGAGTCTTTTCTACTAGAATGCCTGGGATCTGCAGAATGTATCTCCCATTAGAATGCCTGGAGTCACCCAGGTGTCTCTATCATTAGACTGGATGGGGTTGTGTCAGAGTCTCTCCCATTAGAATGCCTAGGGTCACTGAGGTGTCTCTATAATTAGACTGCCTGGCTAAGGCCAAAAGTCTATCCCTTTAAAATGCCTGTTGTCTCTTGGTTGTCTCTATCTTTAGACTGCCTTGTGTCCGCCAGAAGTCTCGTCTATTAGAATGCCTGTGGTCGTCGGGGCTTCTGTAACATTATAATGACCCGGTGCCTGAGGCGGCCGGGGTTCTCTATCAGACTGCCTGGGGTTGCTCAGGTGTCTCTAATAATCAAACTGCCTGGGGTTAGACAGGAGTCTCTCTAATCTGAATGCCTGGATTAAACCAGATGTCTCCATCATTAGACTGCCTTCTGTCAGCTATGAGTCTCTCCCTTCAGAATGCTGGAGGTCGCCCAGGTGTTTCTGTAATTAGACTACCTGAAGTCGGTCCAATGGAATGTCTATGTCACTCATGGGTCTCTATCATTAGACTGCCTCAGGTCGGCCAGGAGCTTCTCTTATTAGAATGCCTGGGGTCACCCAGGTGTCTCTATAATTAGAATGCTTGGGGTCAGCAAGGAGTCTCTCCATGTAGAATGCCTGGAGTGATTCAGGTATCTCTATCCTTAGACTTTCTTGGATTGTCCTGGGGTCTCTCATTAGAATGCTTGGGGTCGGCCTTGGGTATCTCCTATTAGAATGCCTGGAGTTGCCCAGGTATCTCTATCATTAGACTGCCTGGGGTCTACTGAGAATCTCTCCCCTTAGAATGCCCAAGGTCACCCAAATGTCTCTATCACTAGGCTGTCTGGGGTCTGCCAAATGTCTCTCCCATTAGAATTCCTGGGGTCTCTATCATTAGACTGCCTCAGATCGGCCAGGAGGACCTTTTATTAGAATGCCTGGGGTCACGCAGGTGTCTCTATAATTAGAATGCTTGGGGTCAACAAGAAGCTCTCCCTGTAGAATGCCCAAGGTCACCCAAATGTCTCTATCACTAGGCTATCTGGTGTCTGCCAAGTGTCTCTCCCATTAGAATGCCCGGGGTCGCCCGTGTGTCTCTATCATTAGTCTGGTGTCAGCCAAGAGTCTCCCATTAGAATACCTTCAGCTGGCCGGGAGTCTCTTCCATTACAATGCCTGGGATAGTCCAGGAGTCTTTCCTATTAAAATGCTTGGGATCGCCTAGTTGTCTCTATCATTAGGCTCTCTCGGGTTGGACAGGAGACTCTACCATTAGAATGTCTTCGGTTGCCCAGGTGTCTCTATCATTAAACGACCTGGGAATGGCCAAGAGTCTCTCCCATTAGATTGCCTGAGGTTGGCCGGAGGTCTCTCCCATTAGAATGCCTTCGGTCTCCCAGGTGTCTCTATCATTAAAATGCATGGGTTTGGCTGAAATTCTCTCCCATTAAAAGGCCTTGAGTCGTTCAGGTGTCTGTATCATTAAAATGAATGGGGTCGGCTGGCAGTGTCTCCCATTAGAATGCCTGCTGTCACCAAGATGTCTCTATAAAGACTGGTTTTGCTTGACCAGGTGTCCTTATTCTTAGACTGCCTGTGGTCGTCCAGGAGTCTCTTTCATTAGAATACCTGGGATCAACCAAAAGTCTCTCCAATTATAGTGACTGTGGGCGCCCAAGTGTCTCTATAATTAGACTGCCTGGGGTCAACAGGAAGTCTCCCATTAAAATGCCTGTGGCAAGCCAGGTGTCTCCATTATTACATTGCCTAGTGTCAGCCAGGAGTCTCTGCCATTAGAATGCTTGTGGTCGGTGGAGAGTCTTTTCTGTTAGAATGCCTGGGGTCTCCAAGGTGTCTCTATTATTAGACTGCCAGAAGCCTGGGGCTCTCCGGGAGTCTCTCCAATTAGAATGCCTGGAGTCGCCCAGGTGTCTCTATTTTTAGACTGCCAGAAGTCAGCCAGAAGTCTCTTTCATTAGAATGCTTGCCGTTGCCCAGTAGGCTTTATTTTTAGAATGCCCGTGGTGGGGCAAGAGTCCTTTACATGAAAATGCTGGGTGTCGCCCAGATGTGTCTATCCTTAGACTGTCTGTGGCTGGTGGAAACTGTCTCCCATTAGAATGCCTGAGATCACCCAGGTGTTTGGTTTTTTTGTTTGTTTGTTTGTTTTTAGTTTAATAGACATTTATTCCTTTAGTTGAGCAACCTCTACACGATAAAAATGTATGACTTAAGATCTTTTTTGTGTGTGTGAAGAAATTTAGGTCTCAAGAACTTGCATGAACTTGCTATGAATGCTTCCTGGAATTCAATTAACTGAGCCTTTGAAAACCCTAGAGAAGATAGGAGAAAAATGGTTCAGAGAAATGAGTTTTTAAGTTTAAGTCAGAATTTAGAATTGGGCAATTACTTGTCTACCTTTTTTTTTTTACACTCAAATCCACCCTGGGAAACAGTCTAGTGTCCTGGAAGACATGATACAAACAGAAATGCAATGTGGTGGTATACTCAGTCAAAGTGGGAGCACAAGAGATGGCCCAACTTTGTGGAATGGTAAGGATTTTTAGGGTAGTTTGGCCAGGAACAAGAGAAGTAACTGCAGAAAACACCTACGGTTGGAAGCCATGTGCTTATGACCTTTTCTGTAGCCTATAGGAGTGCACAGAATGGGTAACCCAAGATGTTTTTAAGACTGACTGGACTAAGAATGAGGTACTTATAGCCAACTACTTTCCCCCCTAATGTGACTGAAGGGATTCATAATGATCACAATTAGCATTACATTTAAGTATTTTAGGATTGACTTCTCACACTTGAAAGGTATTTATCTAATGGCCACTGGCTTACCAGCTTCCCACTCTAGCATCCATTGCTAGCTTACCAATCTTAAGGGTAATTTTATCTCACATTCAATTTCAAAACACAACAGGGTTAATACCACTACCACTAATCATTGAGCTACATGAAGCCACGGCACTGAATCAGAAGCTTTCACCTTTTGTATGTGAATTTAAAATGGTACTATGGAGGTGGAGGCAATTTTCTTCAGGCTAACCCATATTTTCTAAAGCCCAATTTAAAAAGTCTGTGCCTGTCAAACTAAAAAAACTCAGCCACTTGAAAGTAAACCAGCAGAGCATTGCCATCACCCCAACAAAATTGCAGGTTTCATCACATGCACCAGACAAATCTACAGGGCTAGTTTCAGTTCTCTTAAAGAATTTATCTTAAACCAATTATACCACAGTATGTTTTATACACTGACATACAACTCCCTAATAAGATAAAGCAAAGACAAAAAAAGTTTATCTTATTAGAAACAAGATACACCACCACTTATTCTCTTCAAACATTATTAACTTTCTTAATTTGACAAAGCATTCAAGAAACAATCTGCAGACTAGTTTTAACAGAAAAATAACACCTGTCAGCAGACATGACTGTCCTAAACAGTTTATTAGGTATGAATTTTACAAACGTTACTTATATTAGTGGTAACGGTGGAGCTGGAGAGTATTGTACCTTCTCCAAGATGCCCGGCGAGAACCACGAATAGTGTGGTAGAACTTAAGGCCCTTTCCAAGGCCACGGCTCTTTTGGCCTGCAGATGTCAGCCCATGCATCTCCCAGTGCTTGTGGACTGATTTGGTGATCCACTGGGTGTCAGGATTTCTTCTGATAGCTTTATGAATTGATCAATGAGGATAACCTCAAAAAACTCATATGTGAAGCCTTTTCCAACCCAGTAAGAATTCAGGACTCTCAGAGCCCAGAGTGGAGTCCAGTTCGCTCCTCTGCAACGGACTGAAGGCTTCAAGAAAACTTTAGCTGGGTAACCCCATGATGGACAGGCTTGCTGTAAAATGAACCCTTAGGAACTGGGCGTTTTTAGTCACCATGGTAAACACAAATCCTATATATAATGAAAGCTTGCTTGGCCTTGTAACCCAGTCAGCGCCATTGATCAGGCCAGGTGGGGCAGGGATCCCTGTGGAGAGCAGAGAGCTGGTGGTACAGCCAGCAGCGGACCCTCAGAAGAAACCACATGACATCAGACTGCTTCTTTCTCCATAGCTCCTGGATGTACTTGCATGCACCCATCTTGGCTTACCTGATGGCTACCACCAGATGGAAAGGGGCCACCCAGGTGTCTTTATCATTAGATTGCCTGCGGTTGGCTGGGAATGTTTTCCATTAGAATGTCTGGTGTCACTCAGAAGTCTTACTCTTCAGATTGCCTGAGGTTGGCCAGGAGTTTCTTCATTAGAATTCCTGGGGTCAGGTGAAAGTCTCTCTTATTAGAATGACTGGGGTCATCCAGGTGTCTGTATGATTATAGTATCTCGGGTCACCCAGAATCTCTTGTATTAGAATGCCTGGGGTAGCCTAGGTGTCTTTATGATTAGACTGCTTGGGCTCTGTCATGGGTCTCTCCCATTAGAATGCCTGGGGTGGCACAGGTTTCTCTATTTTTAGACTGCATGCTGTCAGCCAGGAGTCTCTCCCTTTAGAATGCCTAGAGTCACCCGGGGCTCTGTAGCATTAGACTTGCTGGGGTCAGCCAGAAGTCTCCACATTAGAATGCTTGGGGTTGGAGGGAGTATCTCCCATTAGAATGGCTGGGGTCGTCCAGGTGTCTTTCATTTTAGAACGCCTAAGATCATGAGGTTTCTCTATAAGGAGACCATGGGGTCAGTCATAAGTCTCTCCTGAAGGAATACCTGGTATCTGCTGAAAATTTCTCTCATTAAAATGTCATAAAATTGCTTGTAGTCTGTTGGGAGCTTTTTCTATTAGAATGCCTGTCATCTCCAAGGTGACTCTATTTTTAGAAAACCTGGGGCCATCCGGGAGTCTCTTTAATTAGAATGTCTGGAGTCATCCATTTGTCTCTATCATTAGAATTCCTGAATTTGTCCAGGAGTCTCTCCCATTACAATGGCATGGGTCGCCCAAATGTCTCCATCATTAGAATGTCTGCCGTTGGCCATGAGTCTCTCCCATAGGAATGCCTGGGATCACCCTGGCATCTATCATGAGACTGCCTTGAGTCAGCCAGGAGTCTCTCCCATTAGAATGCCTGGGTTTGCCTAAATGTCTCTGTAGTTAGGCTGCCTGGCTCTTCCGTGAGTCTCTCCCATTAAAATACCTGGAGTCGCCCAAGTGTCTCCATCACTAAGCTGCCTGGAATTGGCCAGGAATCTCTCCCTCTCCCAGTCAAATGCCTGGGGTTGCCCAGGTGTCTCTATCATTAGTATGCCTGGTTTCAACTGGGAGTCTCT